>NC_132842.1:0-303595 GCF_048164855.1 Canis lupus baileyi
TCCAGTTCCATCCACGTTGAAGCAAATGGTGGGTATTTGTCATCTCTAATAGCTGAGGAATATTCCATTGTATACATAGACCACATCTTCTTTATCCATTCATCTTTCGTTGGACACCGAGGCTCCTTCCACAGTTTGGCTATCGTGGCCATTGCTGCTAGAAACATCGGGGTGCAGGTGTCCCGGCGTTTCATTGCATTTGTATCTTTGGGGTAAATCCCCAACAGTGCAATTGCTGGGTCGTAGGGCAGGTATATTTTTAACTGTTTGAGGAACCTCCACACAGGTTTCCAGAGTGGCTGCACCAGTTCACATTCCCACCAACAGTGTAAGAGGGTTCCCTTTTCTCCACATCCTCTCCAACATTTGTTGTTTCCTGCCTTGTTAATTTTCCCCAATCTCACTGGTGTGAGGTGGTCTCTCAAGATAAGAAGCTTTTGCACAGCAAAGGATACAGTCAACAAAACTCAGAGACAACCTACAGAATGGGAGAAGATATTTGCAAATGACATATCAGATAAAGGGCTAGTTTCCAAGATCTATAAAGAACTTATTAAACTCAACACCAAAGAAAGAAACAATCCAATCATGAAATGGGCAAAAGACATGAACAGAAATCTCACAGAGGAAGACATAGACATGGCCAACATGCACATGAGAAAATGCTCTGCATCACTTGCCATCAGGCTTCTATTCTGATGCAGCTCAATCAATGTTTAGCAATGGAATGCCTGCTTTTTAGGCACTGTGTCTAGGCTCAGAGGAACGAACAATGAATATACATAAACTCGGGGATCCCTGGGTGGCGCAGCGGTTTAGCGCCTGCCTTTGGCCCAGGGCGCGATCCCGGAGACCCGGGATCGAGTCCCACGTCGGGCTCTCTGCATGGAGCCTGCTTCTCCCTCTGCCTGTGTCTCTGCATCTCTCTCTCTCTCTCTCTCTCTCTCTCTTGTGTGACTATCATAAATAAATTAAAAAAAGAAATCAATCTAAAAAAACATAAACTCTAGTCTCATAGGATTTACTCTCTATTTAGGAGAAAGATAGTAAACACCTACATACCATGTCAGGTGGTTATAAGTGCCAAATATGTGGAAAGTAGGGTAATAGGCTACAGAGTGAAGTGAAGGTACTATGTTATGTAAGAGGATCAAGGAAAGCCTCTTTAATAAGGTGGCATATGGGTAAGAAAACTATAAGAAGCAAGGAATTAAGCCCTGAGGCTATCTAGAGAAAGCTTGTTTCAGGCAGCGGGAAGTCAAGTGCAAAGGCTCCCAAGTGTAAGTATCCTGGCTTCCTGGAGAGACAGCAGGGAGGCCAGTGTGAGTGTAACAGAGTGAGGAAGGTGAGCAAGGTAGGAGGGTCACAGTGGGTCTTGAATCCTTTCTTGCCTGCCATACTACCATTACTACTTTGGTCTTATAGATCGTGAAGATGATTATATCTTTCAGAACTGCCTTTTAGAACAGAAATGCCCCCAAGGAGAGCAAGACCTTAAACTCATTATCATTATGATGTTAATTTTTCAGTTAACTTTTTAGAGATTCATGGATAACCAGCACACATTTGATTAAAAAGGAGTGTCTAGCTGGTAAATTAAGGAAGGACAATGTTATCGGGGAAGAGAGCGTGATAATGTAGGTGAGAAGATAACGAAACAAGTTTAATTTATATTGGAGACAATTGCTTCTTGCCTCCCTGAATATAGTTCCTCTTTAAGTCCCCCTTTCTTTTCAGGAGGACTCCACTTCTTGTCCACAGCACATGTTCCATTCTCCAGCCATATGCCGCTGTTTGCTTGGAGCCAATGATCTTTTGCCTAGGCTCAGAGGGAGGTGTGTCTTACGTAGTCTAAACCAATCATTACCCTTCCATCTGCATCAGTGAATGAGTTGGGAAATTGCACGTGACCCGTTTTGTCCAATGAACTGTGAGGAGCAGACTGTTGGGGGCAGGAGCCTTTAGTAAGATTTCTTACATTTTTAAAAGATACCAGAGGAAGAAGAAACCACTTGAGGTGGGCGATTATAACGTGGCCAACACTGCTGTGGTCATCTTGTGACCATGAGGCTAGATATCAACACACAGAAGGTGGCTTGTCATGGTCATGTGGATGACCCAGACACTGCCCACTGATGGATATCTGGCCCTTGTTGCAGAAAGGAATCCCAGAATCCACACTGAGGGGGGGGGGCGGATTTCAAAACATGTATATATGAAATATATATAAATATAAGGTTATACATAACAAACATTAAAAAACCTTATACATCCCTAACAGAGAATTACAAAATATTATGATTATATATTATGCCCCCATTAAGTGCTGTGTTCAAAGAAAATGTTCATGGTATGTTGTCAGAAGAAGGAAGTGCACAGAAATACAATATTTTTTTCTAGATCTCACATATATGGACAGAGGGACAACACAGAGAAAGAGAGAAATATATATTCATTATTCATAGGAAAAACTAGAAACAAATAGAGCAAATATTAATAGCTGTTACCTCTGTGTGATAGGATCAGATAGGATCAGAGATGTATTTTTTTAAGTGCAGCTTTTATTTATTTATTTTTAATTTTTTTCATTTTTATTTATTTATGATAGTCACACACACACAGAGAGAGAGGCAGAGACACAGACAGAGGGAGAAGCAGGCTCCATGAACTGGGAGCCCGATGTGGGATTCGATCCCGGGTCTCCAGGATCGCGCCCTGGGCCAAAGGCAGGCGCTAAACTGCTGCGCCACCCAGGGATCCCAAGAGATGTATGTTTAATGTAATTTTTATACAATTGTTTTAATGCAATTTTGCATTTTATAGTGAGAAAGTAGAGCTTTTACAGTCTTATAAAAAATCATCAATTTTATGAGAATCAAAGGATGATCCATATCCCTCATGGGTCTTCTCTAATACTACTTTTAAGGTACTACAGTCCTTTCCATGAACTGAAAGACTGGTCCCTCAGCTCACCTTAGGCCCACTCTGGCTACTATATTAGGCACTGGCCTCAATTTGCCCTTAAAGAAGCCAGAGGTCTAAACACCGGTGTCTTCAAAACTGCTGAGAATTCCCTGCATTTCTCTATCTAGTGTGGCCAACAGGGTAGCCCTCCAGTGAGTATGAGGCAGTCAACTCAAAGATGGCTTGGCCCTCTTCTGTGGCAGCCCGCCCTTGGCTTCATGACGTGCATAGTCATTACATGGTGGACCCAAGTCTTCATCAGGCTGTATTCTTAGGTTAGGACACTACCCATTGATGATCTACACTAAACAGGGATGGCAGAGACAGGTGCTACTGCAAATATGTTTTTTCCAAGGGCCAAGAGAGCAAAAGACTTAAGCATGCAAGTGGCATTGCTAAGGTTGCTGCATAGTACAAATTAGGATTCAAGTCAGCTTGAGTCATACAGAGGCTTGGGGCCTCTAAGCTAATTTATGATGACCTGCAGAGGCTAAAATGAGGCAGAATCTGGACTGTCCTACTAATTATGAGACTCTGGGAATGCCTCTTGAGCCATTGGTAAGGTAAGATATTTAGAGCTAAACTAATATGGTTAGAATACATCAAGGCACAATCTTAGTTCTCCTCCTTTTTCCTGGCATAAATATAGCATATAATCTGTCAGCCTATATATATATCAGAGTGGTCTTGGTGTATGGCTTATCTGTCCTATGATAGGGAAAGAAAATGAATGGTGGGGGAATAGGTACTCTATGTGTTCATATGTGGATAGTCTGCTGGTGTGACTGTCAGCATGGTGATGTCCTAAGTCATTAGAGTCTGGGTTCCCCCAAATTCGGAGCCTGAGGCAAGGGGGCAGATAGTCCATTTGAGAGGTGATTCCCTGAAGCAGGAGCAAGGGAGTGGGAAGATGGGAAGGAGAAATGTCCAATACAATGGTGTGTTATCAAGGTCACAGAGAAAAAGATTACAGAAAAAGAAAAAAAAAACTGAGGTTGGTCAGTGGGATTCAGTTTTATGGAGATATGCAGAGAAGGTATGGAAGGACTTCCAGGATTGTCTGCCTGAAGTCTGGAAGGCAGGAGCATTTCTCTACTAGCCCCTATCTTCCACTGGTTTACTGTTGGTTTGGTGCACTCGCCTTGAATCTGCAGACCAGCATCTCTGGCAGTCACCTCTGAGAGATGGTATTGGTCGTTTGCAAGGTGAGCCTATGCTTGCACGTAACTGTTCCTAGAGCTCAGGTAGCCAAGGGATGTGACTTTGGGGCCACCAATGTTCCCGGAGTTTTAAGGTGTACCTTAAAAAACTATACCTTGACCTGCAGTCCTTAAATTGCATTTTGGGTCTTAGAGCTAAAGATTAAATAGGTTTGTCTACGTAGTCTATATTTTAATCCATTAGTTAAGTACCTACTATGTTCTAGGTGCCAGGGAAACAGAAACGGATAGGATACCTTCTAAGATTCCAGTTTGTTACAGGAGATAAGCTCTTTACAGTTAAATGTATTACCTACTCAAATAAGATATGCATAGAATGCCTAACATGGTATTTTTGTGGGGAAAGCTGTTTTTATTCCCAACTAAAAAGGACCCTCCAGAGGGAGGTAAGAGTTGGTATACCCAAACACACACACCCCTATACGTGCATGGAAGGATGTGTGCACATACCCATGTGCCCCCGTGTGTACATGTATTTGTGTGTAAAATTCTTTGAGAAAAGGAATGATTGCTTTATGTGAATTATTTATCCTTATTGTCAACATTCAAATCTAGAAGCATTGTAAGATTCACGGAATGCAAAATGATCACACAATAGATTGGTTTTAGTGAGCATGTATTTTCTTTTCCATTCATATTGATGCTTTGGATGCTTTTATATTTTTGGTTCTGCGAAAGTTATGTTCATTGAGAAAAATAAAAATAAAAAGCATCCAAGAGGCTCATTCCTATGTTAGAATTTGTATTCAGCTGAAGAAAACCTTTGCACCTGCCACTAAAATGTATCCACTTCTGGGGTGGAATGCACCAGGTGTTCCCCAGCCTCCATCGGCACGCCAGGCAGTTCAGGACCGAGAAGGAGGCACCATATCCCAGGCAGGTTAAACTGGTGGGGAAATTTCAAGTCGACAGAATGCAATTACCCAAATTGAAATTAGGCCAGGGGCATATCAGGAGGCCCTTCCCATCTGTTGGGTAAAAGGATCGCCAGATATTTAACAAGGGCAAGTGGTCAGGATCTCAGTTCTAGGAGTCACTTAAAAAGCAGGCACTTAAAAATGCTAAAGGAAAACTGTACCTGGCATAAAAATCATATCCCTTCACTGGAAAATAAATAACATTAGGCCTTGAGAAGATCAGCCTTTTTCTGCTCTGGGAGGAAAGAAATGTTTATGGATGGGGTGGTTAAATATTTCTACATCAGCTTCTCTTAGCAAGGACATGGTATAATGGACAATTGGTTATCCTGGGTTTGACAAAAAGAGATTTCCCAAACCAAACATATTGAATCGAATACATTTATCCCTGGTCAAAATGGATAGATCCTCCCATTAAGACCTTACAGAATAACACTGTTTAATTTTTCCAGGGACCTTGACACAACATTGTTTCTTTACCAGGAAACTAATTTTTAAAGTTTTCAGCAAAAATAAGTAAGCTGGATCTGGACACCAGATCCCATTTCAGAACCACCTTTGGTTTCCCATTGTCAAAACCACCAGATCCACAGGTCCACATTAGCACAGTGGTCCCTGACTGTTTCCCTCTCTCTGGACACCTGTGTACCTTTCTCTCAGGAGGGGAGAGAAAACTCTGTCTTAATCTTAAAATCAGAATGAACTCAAGCATTGGCATGAGCCTCCCACCCCCTAGTCAGAGAGAGATGAAGAATGGGCATCTGACCCCAGATGGTTGGATGGCATTCTAGGACATTGAGAAATAGACGGGCTTCCCTATGGCCCTTTTAATAATATGTCCTCCTTTATAGACCAAGAGAACTCAATGTTTTCAGCCTAAGGTCTGGGAGGGGAGGAAGAAAGAGGCATCTCTGGGCGAGATGTCTCCTTTTCCAGATGCTGCTTTTTTGGAGACTTGCTGACACTGGGTTCCTATGGGCCACTCCCCAAAGCAAGGTACCAGGGAGTCTCTTCTCTGTGCCTTCCCTGGGAGGGACTGTTTAATGCCATGCAGCTAATCCTGACAAGCTCTCAATTCTCTTTCCTACTGAATTTGGAGAGGAAGGAAAAGAGATGAGCTGGTAAGGGGTCTTATTCAGCATTGTTATTTTTTTCCTTTGTTGGAGTGGTTCACTTTTAACTCTCTTTGCTAGCCAAGAGGTGACATCCTGGGGACCCTGACAGTACGGCCACTCCTGGAAGGGGTAAGGCAAGGTTAACTGACAAATTTAGCAAAGCTGCCCATTGGGGGGTTGGGGGAGAGCTACAGGCAGGCCATGTACACACTGAGTTACTTGCAGCGTCTCTGTCCCTCCTCCCCTGCACACACACATGTACCTGTCATTGCAGCAGTTAAGGTAGGAGAGCAGTAATCCAAAAGTCTAGGGATTTCACACTGGTTTCTCCCATTCTGCAATGCCAAGCCTTCCTGGACGGTCTCCTAAAAATGAGCTCAGTGTGACCTAATGGTCCATCCTAGTCATAAGTGACCATTGTTCTTAACTCTGAACAGGTGTAAACATTTGCTTGCACTTGCTGGAATTCTGACCTGAGCTGCTTACCTTTTCTTTCTTTCTTCTTTTTCTTTCTTTCTTTCTTTCTTTCTTTCTTTCTTTCTTCTTTCTTTCTTTCTTTCTTTCTTCTTCTTCTTCTTTCTTCTTCTTTCTTCTTCTTCTTCTTCTTCTTCTTCTTCTTCTTCTTCTTCTCCTCCTTCTCCTCCTCCTCCTCCCCCTCCCCCTCCTCCTCCTCCTCCTCCTCCTCCTCCTCCTTCTTCTTCTTCTTCTTCTTCTTCTTCTTCTTCTTCTTCTTCTTCTTCTTTCTTCTTCTTCTCCTTCTCCTCCTCCTCCTCCTCCTTCTTCTTCTTCTTCTTCTTCTTCTTCTTCTTCTTCTTCTTCTTCTTCTTCTTCTTCTTCTCCTTCTCCTCCTCCTTCTTCTTCTTCTTTTCTTCTTTCTTCTTCTTTCTTCTTCTTCTCCTTCTCCTCCTCCTTCTTCTTCTTCTTCTTCTTCTTCTTCTTCTTCTTCTTCTTCTTCTTCTTCTTCTTCTTCTTTCTTCTTCTTCTCCTTCTCCTCCTCCTTCTTCTTCGTCTTCTTCTTCTTCTTCTTCTTCTTCTTCTTCTTCTTCTTCTTCTTTCTTCTACTTCTCCTCCTCCTCCTCCTTCTTCTTCTTCTTCTTTTCTTCTTCTTCTTCTTCTTCTTCTTCTTCTTCTTCTTCTTCTTCCTCTTTCTTCTTTTTTTTTCTAATTAGCCAGAACCAATTTCTTTGTTTTGTTTTCTATCTTGATAATTTGTGAATAACAAAGTTTTTTTCTCACAGAGGAAAACAGAGAGAGGAGTTATTAGTTAATGTTGATCCAGAACTCTGCAAATGTTAAAACTTGACATTATTATTTAGAGGTTTGGTTTGTACTAATTACCTCTTAGTTTTACTAGCCCTATATAACAAGCTACCTTCTGCAAATTTTATGGGAAAGCCAGTTTTCTGAAAGGATGAAAGTTGTTGGAGCACGGAATGAAATAGGTGCTAAGTTTTATTTTCCACTAAATAATTCTCCTCAAGGTGGGTAAACTTTCAGTAGTTAAATTGCTAAAAATGAAGATTCTACACTACAAGAGCAGATCTTCAGGAGACAATTATATGTCTGTGTTCATAGCATTTATGAGTGTCAGTAAACAGTCAGTACATTTATGTTCCCCCCATTACCTTCGGTCATAAACTTCCTTAAAGAAAAACGAATAATTATGTTTCCTGACTGCAGAATGAGCATCAACATTCAAATACTGAAAGCCCTGGGTGGGATGGATGGTACACCTAGACTTCCAGGGATTGAGCTGTTTTCGAGGCATTGGCTAGAGTGTCAGGCTAACTGCTTGGTCTTGATTTAGTGCCATTCACAGAGATGTCATCTCTAGAAGGGAAATCATAATTTGTGTGGCTATTTTTGGACTTGGGGCCTCCCAGCCTACAGCTGTTGGGAATGGCTGGGCGTCACATAAAGCCCCTGGCTGAAGCATGTCAAGCTTGTGCTATTGGCCTGAAGCTCGCCATCCACCCCAGGGGCCAGCCAGTGTATCCCTGGAGCTAAAATGATGCGGTGTCATCGGAGTTTAACAAGCACATCCCGGCATCATGGACTATTGGAGTTAGGAAACGACCTTAGATGACCTCATTACAACCTACATTTTACACAAGAGGCTTTGGCTGGGGAATCATTCTATCCAGGGTCCCAAGCAACAAGTCTCACATCTCCTGGCTTTGGGTTTGGTACTCTTAAATATTGTCCTTGGGGTCAGGAAGGTGACATAGGTTAGAGGGTAAGGAATAGATTTTTAAAAAGTGAGTTAGGAAGACAAGAAAAGTAAATCTGAGAGAATTGCATTTTTCCTTTGTAGTTCATATGAGTTTCATTATTCCTTGTATCTCAATCAGAAAACACATCGATGCAACTTCTCCACCACTAGAAATGTGCAAGTGGAAATGAAAGGAAATAAGACAATTGAATATTTTCTAGATCAGCACTTTTCAAACTGTCATGAAAGACAGGTTTTTGTTTATTTCTAATTGACCTCAGCTGATATCTCTGTAATGTGCGATAGAAATTACTAGAAAAAAATGAAGTGTAGACTTTCAAAATACAAGTCCAAACTTTTATTTCTTGGAGACAAGAGACATAAACTTCTGCTGACAAATTACTATATAGTTGCTAGACACTTATTCTTGATCGCAGTACACACTGATCATGGACACAGGAGAACTGCCTTGGTCTCTTTTTCTCTATTATTTTGTGCTTTTGTCTGGTTCTCTAGGTTGCAACTTTCTGATATCAGGGATAGGATCTAGGCATCTGTCATTTTTGATAGGTACTTTATTGCGTTGAATAACAACTTAAGAAAAAATTTAAATGTTTCCTCGTGTAAAAGGAAAAAAAAAAACAAGTTTACAATCATAAAAAAAAAAACCAAAAAACCCAGAGATCAGTGTATGGATTCTTCTTAAGAGACTTAAAATGGGGACATTTTTGGTTTACGTGGTTTGAGTGTAAAGAGGATTGAATATATTAAGCATTTCCGTTGTCATTAAGTTTGAACTTTCTACCAATTCTTATATCCTCTAAAAGACCTGTAGACCTTCTAAGTGCATCAATTAGGATTAAGTTTGTTAGCTTTAGGAAATAAAAAGTATGTAACACCCAGGTACATTTAAGTCTCAGATAAGCATTGAGTGCTTTTTAAAAGTATGGCCCAGATATTTCATGAGAAGTGCCATGTGCAATATTTGGGCGGGACATAATTTGTATTAAAAATGTATTAATCGGGATCCCTGGGTGGCTCAGCGGTTTGGCACCTGCCTTCGGCCCAGGGTGTGATCCTGGAGACCCGGGATCAAGTCTCACATCGGGCTCCCTGCATGGAGCCTGCTTCTCCCTCTGCCTGTGTCTCTGCCTCTCTCTCTCTGTCTGTGTCTCTCATGAATAAATAAATAAATAAATAAATAAATAAATAAATAAAAATCTTTTTAAAAAATGTATTCATCGTTTGTCTGAAATTCAAGTTTAACTGGATATCTTGTATTTTATCCAGTAATTCTTCTTTTTTAATTTCTTTTTTAAAATTTTTTAATTGAAATATAGTTGACATACAATATTATGTTAGTTTTAGGTGTACAGCATAGTGATTCTAATTAGTAGTGAACTTTTAGCCTGGACTTCTGCAGATGTTTCTAGAGAGAAGGCTCAGCCCAGCCAATCAAATGTGGTCATATTGACCTACCTTGCTTAGCTTTTGGCAGCTGGAAGCTGAATAGTGAATACAAAGTAATGATATTCCTTTTAGGAAAATGTGTTTCTCATGTGACAAAGCAGCTACTCATCTGTCCTGACTTTGAGGCTGTTAGTTGGTGTTTTCTAAAGCTCTGGTTCACTGCTGGCAAAAGTCATGGCGGAAGGTGTGTTTGTAAGAAGGCCACAAGAATCTGCCAGCTACATGAAGACAAAGTTGGCTCAGTGGTCTGCAAATAGTGGAATTCTTTGCACGGAAATATACAAGGAGACAGTGATAGCCACCCCCCCAAAAAGAAAGAAAGAAAGAAAGAAAGAAAGAAAGAAAGAAAGAAAGAAAGAAAGAAAGAAATTCCCTGTTTCTACAGCATATTGTAAGCAAACTGATGTTTACAAATAAACTTATGAGAAAGAAATGCAAAAAAAAAAAAAGAGAAAGAAATGCAAAGGCAGAATTAGTGGATATTAAAAAAATTAATGTTTTAGGGATCCCTGGGTGGCGCAGCGGTTTGGCGCCTGCCTTTGGCCCAGGGCGCGATCCTGGAGACCCGGGATCGAATCCCACGTCGGGTTCCCTGCATGGAGCCTGCTTCTCCCTCTGCCTATGTCTCTGCCTCTCTCTCTCTCTCTCTCTCTGTGACTGTCATGAATAAATAAATAAAATCTTTAAAAAAAAAATTAATGTTTTAGATACTTATGTAGGTTTACTGTAGTGTCTGCAAAGATATGTCCTTTGCCGTTGGTAGCTGTTTTTCTTTCTTTAAATGAGGATATTTGGTTATAGGCCTTAAATCAGAGTTTTGTCATTGTTAAATTATAGAATTTATGCTCCCAGTCTTTAAAGAAAGGTAAACTTTTCTTAAAGTGATGTTTGATTCAGGTAAGAAGGAAATGGCTATTTCAAGTGCACACACAATTTATTTTAATGTCATATCTGGGTGTTTTAAAATGTCCTGTCAGCTAACAACAACAACAACAACAACAAAAATCTTTTTTTTTTTAATTTTTTATTTATTTATTTACGATATTCACAGAGAGAGAGAGAGAGAGGCAGAGACACAGGCTCCATGCACCGGGAGCCCGACGTGGGATTCGATCCCGGGTCTCCAGGATCGCGCCCTGGGCCAAAGGCAGGCGCCAAACCGCTACGCCACCCAGGGATCCCCCAACAACAAAAATCTTAAGAATATACTTACCTAAGAGAATTCTTTAAAAATAATATTTATTTTAAATAATGAAATATATGCTCATTTTAAGACAAATTTGAAAAATGCTGGGATTTCTGGAAGGATAAGGAAAAAAAGTAAAATCACCAATAACACTATCATAGAGGAAACATTTCCACTATTGTTACTTCGATGTAGTTGTTCTATTGTCTTGTCTATGTGTTTTTAGTTCATAGTTGGAAACCTACTGTATATACAAGGTTGTATTCTGATTTTTTCTTTTTTAAAAAATATTTTATGTATTTATTCATGAGAGATAGAGAGAGAGACATAGGCAGAGGGAGAAGCAGGCTCCATGCAGGAAGCCCTATGTGGGACTTGATCCCAGGACCACAGGATCACCCCCTGAGTCAAAGACAGGCGCTCAACTGCTGAGCCACTCAGGTGTCCCTGTATTCTGATTTTTTCATTAACTATTTGACTTAAGCATTTCCCATATGTTAAAGTATTTCTTAAGTATCATTTTAATGGTTGAATCATACTCTGTACTGTGATTTACTTAACCAAACTAGAGTTGGATACTCAGAGTTCTCCAATTACCTATTCCTAAATGTCTAGTGATGATCTGTTTGGATTCCTAGAACCGAAATTACTGGGACTGACAAGGATGAAAAGTTTTAAGGCTATACATTTTGTTAAGCTCTATTAGAACCATTATAGATATTTACTAGGAATGTGTAAGAGTGCCTATATCACTGACCTTCATTGCTGTCATTTATTTCATTTTATTAACCTAGTGTATTTGTCTGGGTTTTCCAGAAAAACATAACCTGTAAGATGTGTTTGTATGCAAAGAGAATCTTAAAGGAATTGGCTCATGTGATTCTGGGGGGTGGGAGTGGATCCCCAAACTTCAGGTCAGGTTGTCAGGCTGAAGACTCAGGAAGAGCTGACGTCGAATCTAGAAGCCAAAGGCAGTCTGGAGACAGAATTTCTTCCTTCTAAAAGGATCTCAGTCTTCATTCTTAAAGCCTTTACGTTTTTGGATGAAGTTCAGTCCCATTGTGAAGAATAAGGTGCTTTACTCAGAGTCTACTCATGTAAATGTAAACCACATCGAAAAATACCTCACAGCAACATCTAGACTGGTATTTGACCAAATGACTGGGCACTATAGCCTAGCCAAGTTGACACATACAATTAACCATCACATCTGTGGTCCAAATAGAGTTTATACTATTTGATAGAAGGCCATGTTCTTTCTTTCCAGTTTTTTCTCTGTTCAGTACCATCTGTTTCTATGAAAACACACTGACTTATTTAGGACTTTTATGTATACTGTGAGTTTTCTGTTGTAAACACAAAGATTATCTTAATCTAGTTTTGGAATAAAACATTTAAGATCTCCATCAAGTGATGCTGAGAAAAAAATCTGGGTTTGGGCTTTATGCAGATGTGACTTAGGAATATTCCCCTACCACGTTACAACTGTATTAATTTGGTTTGGATAGCTAAACCCTTTCCTTCTTAATTTGCTCAACTAAAAAGTAGGGAGAATCATACCCATTTTCCAGTAACTTGTTAAGTTCTAACTGGGGAAACATTTCTGAAATTCTAGTACAGCATCTAGTATATGAAAGGCCATCTATATGATCAGTACAAAAAAACCTTCCCTGTCTCTGAACATTTAGTAGTTCCACTCGTAGCAATTTTCCTCCTAGAAGACTTAAACATTTTTTCCATTTTAAGTATAAGCCTCATTTCCCTTCTATTTCATGAAGTATTGCATTTTAACCACTGATAGATAAATTAGATGATTTTAAATTAATATTTTACTCATTTATCTAACAAATATTTATTAAATGTCTATTAAATCCCAAGGATTGTTCTGGGTGCTGGAGATTTAACAGTGAAGACGATAGATAAATTCCTTGCCCTTTTAGCTTGGATATTAGTGGGAGAGACTCTCAAAGAAAGAAATCAATAAGCATAAAATCACACTACAAGTAATATCATATTAGTCAGGGTAGGCTAAGTGATGCTGTGGTAAGTCACTAAATCTCATTAGCATAATTACAACAAAAGTTTATTTCTTGCTCGTGACAAGTCAGTGGCTGGTTCAGGTGACTATTTGAAGCAGCTATTCTAAGCCTTCCAATATGCTTCCTCCATCTAAGCACATGCTTCCATCAGGGAAGAGTGGACCAGTGAATCAAACAGCAACAGTTAAAAGATTCTACATGCATCACTTTTGCTTCATATTTTTATTGGCCATAGCAAGTCACATTGTCATGCCTAATTTCAATGAAGAGGAGAAATGTGACTCTTGGTAATCCTAGTGGTAAAGGAGAAACATATGTGACTACCACAGTATTAAGTATATAAAAAACAAGAGAATAAATAAGTATTTTTAAAAAGATAATAAAACAAAATAAACATAAGTTTTCAAGTATATCATTGTTTAAATTTATAATAAAATATGTATTTAAAAAATTGGGTCAACTTAAAGTTATTTAATAACAATTATTAAAATTTAGTATTTAGATAAGAGGAAAGGCATTTAGGTCATTTATGAATGACTGATGTTTAATAGATATGGAGATGTTAAGTCTACTTGAGGACAAGGGTGATGGTTTTTATATTGCTATTCTTGGTTATTTAGGCACATACAAGATGCTCAGTAAAACTTCGTTGAAGTTAATAATGTTCATTGTTTTAAATTATTCTTCTCCATTTGGTTGACTGTCTTAAAATATAGTCCATTATAATTTTGCTCAGAAGCAAGGCCAATTTTCATTGTTTTTATCTACATTAAAATTTTACATTTAATTATAGTTTAAATTTGGACCACAAATGCTTGAATCACTAGTGGTCTCTTTCTCCTAGTTTGTCTCGGGTATGTTCCTAAACCATGGGTATGTCCAGTAGGACAAAAGACTACTACTTTACTGTTGGAGTTTGTGATCTACCATCTTGTCTTCTAAAAACAACAACAACAACAACAACAACAACAACAACATTTACCTTTAATATCTGTTTGGCAACTGCTGTGTTGAAGAGATTTCACAAATTTGAATAAAGAGGGCAACAAATACCGAGTGGCAGTTTTGTTTGTTTTAATTTATTCATGATCATGAATGTAAGAATAGTATACTTGCTTTCAAAGATAGCATATGATGATGATGGTGATGATGATGGTGATGATGATGATGATGATGATGCCTCTCTCTCTATTGTTCTTTCCTTTTGCTTTTGACTAAGTCTTTGTCATTTAAAAAATAAATCAGCCAAAGAGAGGACCCAGTTATTCTTTGACTGGATAGATCAAGAGCAAACCAGAAGAGAATCTCTGTCTCTACCCAACTGAACCTCGTTTCGGTACCGTCACTTCTCTATTTATGGATGGTATGTCTGAGATGTTGTCTCTATCCTAGAAACCAAGAACTTGTCTTAAATCAGTGCCTCTCCAGTCTGTGCCATGAATCCCGTGAATCTGTAAGAGTCCATGCCCTTTGATGAGTTTGCTGCTCTTGGATTTGTACAAAATTTGTTTGTTACTTGGCAAATGGGACACAGCTGGCTTCTGATTTAGAGAGTGTTTTAAATTAGTTACCTCCTACCTTAACTTGATCATTTAAATGGAAAGCACTATGGCTCCAACAGAGTAGACATGATATAAAAACCATTTCCGACACGAGTATCTTGCCTCCTCAGTTGTGATGGCTACTGGTATCTCTGAAGGAAAATAAATAATAAACAAACAAACAAATAAATAATAAATAAATAAATAAATAAATAAATAAATAAAACACAGGTTCTGCGATTCTCACAAGTGGTAAACTGTCTTTGCATTATTTAAGAAAAGCTTTAAGTGTTCGATGAATGTGCTTAGACTAATGACAGTTGATGCCAAGAATATAGCAATAATCCAATACCATTTTGTAAAGTGGCAATTTGTGTAGAAATTGCAGAAAGCATCAACACATGCTGGGAACTTTACATATAAGTGAGCTATAGCGTGGGTGAAGGAGTTATTTATTTGGTCTTTCATTTGTAAATAAGACACTAATCTTTTCCTTCCAAGGAGTAGCTAGGCCAGTTATTAGTAAAAGAATATTGATAGCCTTTGCTCATCATGGCAAAATTGAGGATCCTGACCTTAAAAGTCTTAGTATTTGGAGGAGCCTTAATAAGTCATTTAGGAGAACAGCATTCCATAGTTGAAGATGGCTAGATCTATAATCAAAATATTTGGGTAGAGTCCAGGCTATACTATTACCTGTCAGCAATTTAGCTTTCCTCATCAAGGCTTATATGATCTGGTCTAGGGAACCTCTCTAGTCTTGTTTGATAGTCTTTACTTCTTACTTGCTCCATTTCAGTCCCTATGCCATTTCTCACACATTTCAAAAGAAGTGTTCTTGCTGCCAGGCCTTCTGTTCTTCCTGTTCTTTCTGCCTGGGATGATCTTCCCCCAGAGACAAGCTGACATTTATTGGGCAGATCCAGTATGTTCCAAGGGGTTATAAATGCTTTGCATGTTTGTTGTGGTGAATTTTCATGATAACCGTATGAAGTGTGTAGTGACACTGGATGGATGAGAAAGGAGGCAGAGTGATCTGGCAAAGGCAGGATTGGAACGAAGGCCTTGGCTCTCACAAGAAGTGCTCTCATAGTACACAACACCCAGGGTGTGGTTCCCACTCTTCCTTTAACCTCAGAGCTCTTTCTTGGTGAGCATTTCCTGACTATCTTATTTAAAGTGGAATTCCTGTGACTCTTTCTGTTTACTTAGCTTTATATTTATGAACAGTACTACATATTACCTGATTGATAATGCCTGTTTACTTGCTTACTTCTTTGCTTATCTCCCTCACTAGAATATATATTCTATGAGGGATGGACATTGTTCTGATCCGTGTTACCACTCTATCCCCTGCATCCAGAAGTGTACTGAAATGTACTGAGAGAGGATACGAATTGAGTTAGAATTTTTATCGGGTTTAAGGTATCTTACTCTTCAAACACTTGCAGAGCACCATTTTGTGTCAGATTCCATGACAGTTTGTGGAAATAGGAACGTGAATGAGAATGATGGGGACTCCTACTTTTCTGCTTTTCCTGATGCTTTTCCGGCATCCTAGAAGAAACAAACATGCAATTAACAGACAGTTGCCCAGGATAAGCATCCTTTTAGGGCAAATATAAGGTGCAGCAGGGAAAGGAGGCTTTAGGGAAAGCTATTCCGAGGGGTGATATCCGTGTTGAGAGCTGAAGGATGGGCTGAATGGGGATGCAAGACCATTTGGGGCAGAGCAGATGACAGAAGTCCCTGAGAGGGCACATTCCAGTTTATTATTTTTTTAAAGATTTTATTTATAGAGACAGAGAGAGAGGGGCAGAGAGACACAGGCAGAGGGAGAAGCAGGCTCCATGCAGGGAGCCCGGCGTGAGACTCGATCCCGGAACTCCAGATTCAGGCCCTGGGCTGAAGGCAGGTGCCAAACCGCTGAGCCACCCAGGGATCCTCCGCACATTCCACTTTAAAAGCAGTTCACTGTGACTCAGATATAGACTACGAGGGCCAGAGTTTACTGTCTGAGGCTGGAGAATAAAGTTGGGTTTTCAAGGGTCTTGAAAACTATTCCAAGAAGCCAAGACTTTATTGTCTGAGCATTGAGATGCCACTGAATGATTTTTAAATCAATGTAGTTTTGATTTAGTATCTGATTCCGTTTACCACCTTCAGCCACATAAGTTGGCAGCATTTCCACTTTCTGGATGGGACGAATAAGGCCCAGAAGAACACATTTCAATGTTGGTGGAATTGATTTAATTCTCTTAATGACAGTGATATCAGGGCTTCTAACTCCTACCTTCCCACCCTCTCTCCTTCCTTCTTTCTGGTTGTTATTCTTGTCAAACATAAAGCTATTTATCCACCATCCTTAACTTTTTCCAAGGAATATCCATGCACTCACACAGCTTCTAATAACCAGACCCCTGAGTGAAAGCCAGTGACCTCACGGGCGGCAGGGCTTGTTTGTGGCTGGATACCATATTGTGCACCGGGCTGGAATTCTCTGTTCTTCCTCACTAGGAAGCTGGATTTGTACCAGGAACCTCTTATCTGAAAAGGCAGCTCTAGGCTGGGGAGAACAGAGCTGGTTTGACGAAGTGGAGAGGCGCTCAATGTTGGTCTGGCCACGCTTTGGGCATGCGTGAGCGCTCACAGCAAAACACAGCTGGCATGTCTAATTTTAGCCTTGACTGCCTTGAAAAGGGACCCTTAAAGGAAATATATTTTCGCTGAAACCATTTGTATTATAATGTAACAGCCGACAGACATGTCAGAATATTACTTATTATTGGTGGGGAAAAACTCTGTCAGGTAATTGTGCTTTTTTTTGTGATGACATCGGGAAAGTGATTAAAGCATCCCTGAATCAAAATCATCATAGATAGACAGTGAGAGAACCAGAGCTTTTATTTATGAAGACGCCTGTAAACCTAATGGGATACCTCCTTTGATGCTTACAAAACGGATGTAAGGGTAAGAATGATCATTTCGGCTATGGCAAGTGGGTCCTTGTGATCTGACGATGCAGGGCTTGCTAATAGTAGTCCTGGCATAGACTCTCAAATTTCTTCAATGCTTAGCATCCTCCGTGTCGTCCGAGAAGTAAAAGGTTAGTTTCTGGACCGGGTCTTGGATTCATCTGGCTTTCGTATGTTAACAGGTTCTGAAAGCATCTGGGACACACTTGTTCCATTTTAACCAGCACGGGTCGTCCGTCTGCTTTTATTTTTGTCTTTCTCTTCCTTCCTCCCTTCGTCCTCTCTTCCCTCCCGTGGTCTTCTGTGTTTGCTTTAGCAGTGTGGCTTACCTTGCCACTTGGCAAGAAAAAAAAGGCAGCTCTTGTGTGGGGTAGATGGAGGGAAGGATAAGAAATAATCCACCGCCCGAATTTGAGTTCCCTGGGTTCAGTTCCAGCGGCAGCAGCTTTGCTGCAAAAATTGCTTTGCTGTTCGAGATAGCCAGCAGAGGGAATCAGGACTTTGCTTGCAGCAGGGGTTGAAGCAGGCTTTTTTTTTTTTCTTGGAGGAAATACTGCAGCTTTCTGGACTGCATACCCTGCTCCCTGGAGAGGTTCCACCCACCAGCTGGAAGGAGAGGAAGTGAATGAAAGGACAGGAGGAGCCCGAACACCATGTCACTCTGGAAGGGAGACAGCAGCAACCAGGCTGTGCAAGGTTGTTTTGTTTTGTTTTCTTTTCCCCTTTCTCTTTCTTTTTTTTTTTTCTTTTTCATTTTTTTGTTTTCTTTCTTTCTTTCTTCTTTCTTTTTTTCCCTTTTTCTTTAAGGTGGGGAAAGAGACAAACAGGAGACAGGAAGCTGATCTGCAAGGATTCGGAGTTGTGCTAAAAAGACTTTGATTTTTTTCTTCTCTCCCTCTTTACAAACGCTGGCAATTGACATCACTACAGACAGCCTGGGTAGAGAACAAAGTGCCTCATCCCAAGTGGACCCTGGCAGCTGGGGGAAGGAAGGCAGGATCTGGGAAGGCTGTGTGTGTGTGTGTGTGTGTGCGCGCGTGTGTGTGTGCGTGTGTTGTTCTACCAATACCTTTCCTTTTTTCTTTCTTTCTTTCTTTCTTTCTTTCTTTCTTTCTTTCTTTCTTTCTATTTTTTTGGTGTGTTTCTTTTTTAAATTCCTGCCGTGTTGGAACTAGTGAGTGGTGGAAGACGAAGGATCTCTGAAGCCTCATCAGTCATCGGGACCATCAGGAATAGTGGTTTAAGAGGACGCTCGGCCTGGGGCACCATACCGTGTCATCGAGTTCCCTGCCTCGGAGATAAAGATTCCAGCTACATGGGTAAACGCCTGGATCAGCCACAAATGTACCCCCAGTACACTTACTACTATCCTCACTGTCTCTAAACCAAGGTATGGCTCGACCCACAGTCTGGCAAGCAGTGTGTATCCTGCACTTGGGATGGGAAACAGGCATGTGGATTATTATTTACCTCCCCTTTCCCATCACCTCTTCCTGCTTCTTTGAAATTAGTAACATAGCAATGGAGTTAATGAGGCAGAGGAGAATATGAGAAGAAAGCAAGCCCTGGGATTGTGGTTTTTCTCTTCTAGCAGAGATAATAGTTTCGCTCGTGTTCCTTTGTTGTTATTTGGCAACATAAAGATGTTCCTGATATCCGTAGTAAAGTGCTTTGCAGATGGACAGGGTTGTTAGAAAGGAGATTGTGACAGTGATTATCAGGAACAACAACGATTTCAGAGGCTTTTCTGGTGAGCTGTTCTTTGTGGCTCTGAAAGGGTTTTTCTCACTGGATAGGATGCACCAGGGTGGGGGCAACTCAGACTTTCAATCACAGAGTATAGAATGAAAGAAGGTGTGGGAAGGTATAGTACGACTAACTGACGTCCCGTAGAGTTTGTTTGGGTGTGCTTTTGTTTTTGTGTATTTGCCTTACATATTTTATTTTATATGGAGGGTGATCAAGACTCTAGAGACTGAAGTTTGGAGCCTTACAATAGATGTTCTTTACTTTTCGAAGCTCTGTTTTTCTGTGCTGGCTGCCATCAGGAGGCCTGTGGGTCTTGAAACGGGATGAAATATAACTGATGATAATTGGACACGAATTGGTTAAATACTTTAGTCTTGGGATCCCTGGGTGGCGCAGTGGTTTGGCGCCTGCCTTTGGCCCAGGGCGCAATCCTGGAGACCTGGGATCAAATCCCACGTTGGGCTCCCGGTGCATGGAGCCTGCTTCTCCCTCTGCCTATGTCTCTGCCTCTCTCTCTCTCTCTCTGTGTGTGACTATCATAAATAAATTTTAAAAAAATTAAAAATAAATAAAAAATAAAACTCTCTCTGTGTGTGTGTGTGTGTGTGTGTGTGTATCTGTCTCAACCAGAGCATTAGATGGGAGCTCCAAGTCACATGGTAATGTACTTCTTAAGTTATTGTTGAATAATTACATTACCTTATTTCCTTGTAGCTTTTAGATATGCTTTTATGAGTATTTCTGGCACTCAAGATAAATTTTAATCAGAATTGAAACACATTTTATTAATTAGATAGTATTACAAGTTATAGGATGTGTCTTAAGTTGGGACTTGCCTTTTATTTCATAGTAGAGAGATAGATACTGTTCAGATTTCAAGACATACACAGCTACACAGTGCATCCTGGAAAATGAAGGTCTTGCCTACAGGGAAATAGGTGAAAAAGAAAATATGACCTCCTTAGACTTACTGTGGGCATCAGAGTTATGACAGAAAGATGACTACACAGGATTAGGTCCCATTGGCTTCTATTCTTTTTTTTTTAATTTATTTTTTATTGGTGTTCAATTTACTAACATACAGAATAACCCCCAGTGCCCGTCACCCATTCACTCCCACCCCCCGCCCTCCTCCCCTTCTACCACCCCTAGTTCGTTTCCCAGAGTTAGCAGTCTTTACGTTCTGTCTCCCTTTCTGATATTTCCCACACATTTCTTCTCCCTTCCCTTATATTCCCTTTCACTATTATTTATATTCCCCAAATGAATGAGAACATATAATGTTTGTCCTTCTCTGATTGACTTACTTCACTCAGCATAATACCCTCCAGTTCCATCCACGTTGAAGCAAATGGTGGGTATTTGTCATCTCTAATAGCTGAGGAATATTCCATTGTATACATAGACCACATCTTCTTTATCCATTCATCTTTCGTTGGACACCGAGGCTCCTTCCACAGTTTGGCTATCGTGGCCATTGCTGCTAGAAACATCGGGGTGCAGGTGTCCCGGCGTTTCATTGCATTTGTATCTTTGGGGTAAATCCCCAACAGTGCAATTGCTGGGTCGTAGGGCAGGTATATTTTTAACTGTTTGAGGAACCTCCACACAGGTTTCCAGAGTGGCTGCACCAGTTCACATTCCCACCAACAGTGTAAGAGGGTTCCCTTTTCTCCACATCCTCTCCAACATTTGTTGTTTCCTGCCTTGTTAATTTTCCCCAATCTCACTGGTGTGAGGTGGTCTCTCAAGATAAGAAGCTTTTGCACAGCAAAGGATACAGTCAACAAAACTCAGAGACAACCTACAGAATGGGAGAAGATATTTGCAAATGACATATCAGATAAAGGGCTAGTTTCCAAGATCTATAAAGAACTTATTAAACTCAACACCAAAGAAAGAAACAATCCAATCATGAAATGGGCAAAAGACATGAACAGAAATCTCACAGAGGAAGACATAGACATGGCCAACATGCACATGAGAAAATGCTCTGCATCACTTGCCATCAGGCTTCTATTCTGATGCAGCTCAATCAATGTTTAGCAATGGAATGCCTGCTTTTTAGGCACTGTGTCTAGGCTCAGAGGAACGAACAATGAATATACATAAACTCGGGGATCCCTGGGTGGCGCAGCGGTTTAGCGCCTGCCTTTGGCCCAGGGCGCGATCCCGGAGACCCGGGATCGAGTCCCACGTCGGGCTCTCTGCATGGAGCCTGCTTCTCCCTCTGCCTGTGTCTCTGCATCTCTCTCTCTCTCTCTCTCTCTCTCTTGTGTGACTATCATAAATAAATTAAAAAAAGAAATCAATCTAAAAAAACATAAACTCTAGTCTCATAGGATTTACTCTCTATTTAGGAGAAAGATAGTAAACACCTACATACCATGTCAGGTGGTTATAAGTGCCAAATATGTGGAAAGTAGGGTAATAGGCTACAGAGTGAAGTGAAGGTACTATGTTATGTAAGAGGATCAAGGAAAGCCTCTTTAATAAGGTGGCATATGGGTAAGAAAACTATAAGAAGCAAGGAATTAAGCCCTGAGGCTATCTAGAGAAAGCTTGTTTCAGGCAGCGGGAAGTCAAGTGCAAAGGCTCCCAAGTGTAAGTATCCTGGCTTCCTGGAGAGACAGCAGGGAGGCCAGTGTGAGTGTAACAGAGTGAGGAAGGTGAGCAAGGTAGGAGGGTCACAGTGGGTCTTGAATCCTTTCTTGCCTGCCATACTACCATTACTACTTTGGTCTTATAGATCGTGAAGATGATTATATCTTTCAGAACTGCCTTTTAGAACAGAAATGCCCCCAAGGAGAGCAAGACCTTAAACTCATTATCATTATGATGTTAATTTTTCAGTTAACTTTTTAGAGATTCATGGATAACCAGCACACATTTGATTAAAAAGGAGTGTCTAGCTGGTAAATTAAGGAAGGACAATGTTATCGGGGAAGAGAGCGTGATAATGTAGGTGAGAAGATAACGAAACAAGTTTAATTTATATTGGAGACAATTGCTTCTTGCCTCCCTGAATATAGTTCCTCTTTAAGTCCCCCTTTCTTTTCAGGAGGACTCCACTTCTTGTCCACAGCACATGTTCCATTCTCCAGCCATATGCCGCTGTTTGCTTGGAGCCAATGATCTTTTGCCTAGGCTCAGAGGGAGGTGTGTCTTACGTAGTCTAAACCAATCATTACCCTTCCATCTGCATCAGTGAATGAGTTGGGAAATTGCACGTGACCCGTTTTGTCCAATGAACTGTGAGGAGCAGACTGTTGGGGGCAGGAGCCTTTAGTAAGATTTCTTACATTTTTAAAAGATACCAGAGGAAGAAGAAACCACTTGAGGTGGGCGATTATAACGTGGCCAACACTGCTGTGGTCATCTTGTGACCATGAGGCTAGATATCAACACACAGAAGGTGGCTTGTCATGGTCATGTGGATGACCCAGACACTGCCCACTGATGGATATCTGGCCCTTGTTGCAGAAAGGAATCCCAGAATCCACACTGAGGGGGGGGGGCGGATTTCAAAACATGTATATATGAAATATATATAAATATAAGGTTATACATAACAAACATTAAAAAACCTTATACATCCCTAACAGAGAATTACAAAATATTATGATTATATATTATGCCCCCATTAAGTGCTGTGTTCAAAGAAAATGTTCATGGTATGTTGTCAGAAGAAGGAAGTGCACAGAAATACAATATTTTTTTCTAGATCTCACATATATGGACAGAGGGACAACACAGAGAAAGAGAGAAATATATATTCATTATTCATAGGAAAAACTAGAAACAAATAGAGCAAATATTAATAGCTGTTACCTCTGTGTGATAGGATCAGATAGGATCAGAGATGTATTTTTTTAAGTGCAGCTTTTATTTATTTATTTTTAATTTTTTTCATTTTTATTTATTTATGATAGTCACACACACACAGAGAGAGAGGCAGAGACACAGACAGAGGGAGAAGCAGGCTCCATGAACTGGGAGCCCGATGTGGGATTCGATCCCGGGTCTCCAGGATCGCGCCCTGGGCCAAAGGCAGGCGCTAAACTGCTGCGCCACCCAGGGATCCCAAGAGATGTATGTTTAATGTAATTTTTATACAATTGTTTTAATGCAATTTTGCATTTTATAGTGAGAAAGTAGAGCTTTTACAGTCTTATAAAAAATCATCAATTTTATGAGAATCAAAGGATGATCCATATCCCTCATGGGTCTTCTCTAATACTACTTTTAAGGTACTACAGTCCTTTCCATGAACTGAAAGACTGGTCCCTCAGCTCACCTTAGGCCCACTCTGGCTACTATATTAGGCACTGGCCTCAATTTGCCCTTAAAGAAGCCAGAGGTCTAAACACCGGTGTCTTCAAAACTGCTGAGAATTCCCTGCATTTCTCTATCTAGTGTGGCCAACAGGGTAGCCCTCCAGTGAGTATGAGGCAGTCAACTCAAAGATGGCTTGGCCCTCTTCTGTGGCAGCCCGCCCTTGGCTTCATGACGTGCATAGTCATTACATGGTGGACCCAAGTCTTCATCAGGCTGTATTCTTAGGTTAGGACACTACCCATTGATGATCTACACTAAACAGGGATGGCAGAGACAGGTGCTACTGCAAATATGTTTTTTCCAAGGGCCAAGAGAGCAAAAGACTTAAGCATGCAAGTGGCATTGCTAAGGTTGCTGCATAGTACAAATTAGGATTCAAGTCAGCTTGAGTCATACAGAGGCTTGGGGCCTCTAAGCTAATTTATGATGACCTGCAGAGGCTAAAATGAGGCAGAATCTGGACTGTCCTACTAATTATGAGACTCTGGGAATGCCTCTTGAGCCATTGGTAAGGTAAGATATTTAGAGCTAAACTAATATGGTTAGAATACATCAAGGCACAATCTTAGTTCTCCTCCTTTTTCCTGGCATAAATATAGCATATAATCTGTCAGCCTATATATATATCAGAGTGGTCTTGGTGTATGGCTTATCTGTCCTATGATAGGGAAAGAAAATGAATGGTGGGGGAATAGGTACTCTATGTGTTCATATGTGGATAGTCTGCTGGTGTGACTGTCAGCATGGTGATGTCCTAAGTCATTAGAGTCTGGGTTCCCCCAAATTCGGAGCCTGAGGCAAGGGGGCAGATAGTCCATTTGAGAGGTGATTCCCTGAAGCAGGAGCAAGGGAGTGGGAAGATGGGAAGGAGAAATGTCCAATACAATGGTGTGTTATCAAGGTCACAGAGAAAAAGATTACAGAAAAAGAAAAAAAAAACTGAGGTTGGTCAGTGGGATTCAGTTTTATGGAGATATGCAGAGAAGGTATGGAAGGACTTCCAGGATTGTCTGCCTGAAGTCTGGAAGGCAGGAGCATTTCTCTACTAGCCCCTATCTTCCACTGGTTTACTGTTGGTTTGGTGCACTCGCCTTGAATCTGCAGACCAGCATCTCTGGCAGTCACCTCTGAGAGATGGTATTGGTCGTTTGCAAGGTGAGCCTATGCTTGCACGTAACTGTTCCTAGAGCTCAGGTAGCCAAGGGATGTGACTTTGGGGCCACCAATGTTCCCGGAGTTTTAAGGTGTACCTTAAAAAACTATACCTTGACCTGCAGTCCTTAAATTGCATTTTGGGTCTTAGAGCTAAAGATTAAATAGGTTTGTCTACGTAGTCTATATTTTAATCCATTAGTTAAGTACCTACTATGTTCTAGGTGCCAGGGAAACAGAAACGGATAGGATACCTTCTAAGATTCCAGTTTGTTACAGGAGATAAGCTCTTTACAGTTAAATGTATTACCTACTCAAATAAGATATGCATAGAATGCCTAACATGGTATTTTTGTGGGGAAAGCTGTTTTTATTCCCAACTAAAAAGGACCCTCCAGAGGGAGGTAAGAGTTGGTATACCCAAACACACACACCCCTATACGTGCATGGAAGGATGTGTGCACATACCCATGTGCCCCCGTGTGTACATGTATTTGTGTGTAAAATTCTTTGAGAAAAGGAATGATTGCTTTATGTGAATTATTTATCCTTATTGTCAACATTCAAATCTAGAAGCATTGTAAGATTCACGGAATGCAAAATGATCACACAATAGATTGGTTTTAGTGAGCATGTATTTTCTTTTCCATTCATATTGATGCTTTGGATGCTTTTATATTTTTGGTTCTGCGAAAGTTATGTTCATTGAGAAAAATAAAAATAAAAAGCATCCAAGAGGCTCATTCCTATGTTAGAATTTGTATTCAGCTGAAGAAAACCTTTGCACCTGCCACTAAAATGTATCCACTTCTGGGGTGGAATGCACCAGGTGTTCCCCAGCCTCCATCGGCACGCCAGGCAGTTCAGGACCGAGAAGGAGGCACCATATCCCAGGCAGGTTAAACTGGTGGGGAAATTTCAAGTCGACAGAATGCAATTACCCAAATTGAAATTAGGCCAGGGGCATATCAGGAGGCCCTTCCCATCTGTTGGGTAAAAGGATCACCAGATATTTAACAAGGGCAAGTGGTCAGGATCTCAGTTCTAGGAGTCACTTAAAAAGCAGGCACTTAAAAATGCTAAAGGAAAACTGTACCTGGCATAAAAATCATATCCCTTCACTGGAAAATAAATAACATTAGGCCTTGAGAAGATCAGCCTTTTTCTGCTCTGGGAGGAAAGAAATGTTTATGGATGGGGTGGTTAAATATTTCTACATCAGCTTCTCTTAGCAAGGACATGGTATAATGGACAATTGGTTATCCTGGGTTTGACAAAAAGAGATTTCCCAAACCAAACATATTGAATCGAATACATTTATCCCTGGTCAAAATGGATAGATCCTCCCATTAAGACCTTACAGAATAACACTGTTTAATTTTTCCAGGGACCTTGACACAACATTGTTTCTTTACCAGGAAACTAATTTTTAAAGTTTTCAGCAAAAATAAGTAAGCTGGATCTGGACACCAGATCCCATTTCAGAACCACCTTTGGTTTCCCATTGTCAAAACCACCAGATCCACAGGTCCACATTAGCACAGTGGTCCCTGACTGTTTCCCTCTCTCTGGACACCTGTGTACCTTTCTCTCAGGAGGGGAGAGAAAACTCTGTCTTAATCTTAAAATCAGAATGAACTCAAGCATTGGCATGAGCCTCCCACCCCCTAGTCAGAGAGAGATGAAGAATGGGCATCTGACCCCAGATGGTTGGATGGCATTCTAGGACATTGAGAAATAGACGGGCTTCCCTATGGCCCTTTTAATAATATGTCCTCCTTTATAGACCAAGAGAACTCAATGTTTTCAGCCTAAGGTCTGGGAGGGGAGGAAGAAAGAGGCATCTCTGGGCGAGATGTCTCCTTTTCCAGATGCTGCTTTTTTGGAGACTTGCTGACACTGGGTTCCTATGGGTCACTCCCCAAAGCAAGGTACCAGGGAGTCTCTTCTCTGTGCCTTCCCTGGGAGGGACTGTTTAATGCCATGCAGCTAATCCTGACAAGCTCTCAATTCTCTTTCCTACTGAATTTGGAGAGGAAGGAAAAGAGATGAGCTGGTAAGGGGTCTTATTCAGCATTGTTATTTTTTTCCTTTGTTGGAGTGGTTCACTTTTAACTCTCTTTGCTAGCCAAGAGGTGACATCCTGGGGACCCTGACAGTACGGCCACTCCTGGAAGGGGTAAGGCAAGGTTAACTGACAAATTTAGCAAAGCTGCCCATTGGGGGGTTGGGGGAGAGCTACAGGCAGGCCATGTACACACTGAGTTACTTGCAGCGTCTCTGTCCCTCCTCCCCTGCACACACACATGTACCTGTCATTGCAGCAGTTAAGGTAGGAGAGCAGTAATCCAAAAGTCTAGGGATTTCACACTGGTTTCTCCCATTCTGCAATGCCAAGCCTTCCTGGACGGTCTCCTAAAAATGAGCTCAGTGTGACCTAATGGTCCATCCTAGTCATAAGTGACCATTGTTCTTAACTCTGAACAGGTGTAAACATTTGCTTGCACTTGCTGAATTCTGACCTGAGCTGCTTACCTTTTCTTTCTTTCTTTCTTTCTTTCTTTCTTTCTTTCTTTCTTTCTTTCTTTCTTTCTTTCTTTCTTCTTCTTCTTCTTCTTCTTTCTTCTTCTTTCTTCTTCTTCTTCTTCTTCTTCTTCTTCTTCTTCTTCTTCTTCTCCTCCTTCTCCTCCTCCTCCTCCCCCTCCCCCTCCTCCTCCTCCTCCTCCTCCTCCTCCTCCTTCTTCTTCTTCTTCTTCTTCTTCTTCTTCTTCTTCTTCTTCTTCTTCTTTCTTCTTCTTCTCCTTCTCCTCCTCCTCCTCCTCCTCCTTCTTCTTCTTCTTCTTCTTCTTTCTTCTTCTTCTCCTTCTCCTCCTCCTTCTTCTTCTTCTTTCTTCTTCTTTCTTCTTCTTCTCCTTCTCCTCCTCCTTCTTCTTCTTCTTCTTCTTTCTTCTTCTTTCTTCTTCTTCTCCTTCTCCTCCTCCTTCTTCTTCTTCTTCTTCTTCTTCTTCTTCTTCTTCTTCTTTCTTCTTCTTCTCCTTCTCCTCCTCCTTCTTCTTCGTCTTCTTCTTCTTCTTCTTCTTCTTCTTCTTCTTCTTCTTCTTCTTCTTCTTTCTTCTACTTCTCCTCCTCCTCCTCCTTCTTCTTCTTCTTCTTTTCTTCTTCTTCTTCTTCTTCTTCTTCTTCTTCTTCTTCTTCTTCTTCTTCTTCTTCTTCCTCTTTCTTCTTTTTTTTTCTAATTAGCCAGAACCAATTTCTTTGTTTTGTTTTCTATCTTGATAATTTGTGAATAACAAAGTTTTTTTCTCACAGAGGAAAACAGAGAGAGGAGTTATTAGTTAATGTTGATCCAGAACTCTGCAAATGTTAAAACTTGACATTATTATTTAGAGGTTTGGTTTGTACTAATTACCTCTTAGTTTTACTAGCCCTATATAACAAGCTACCTTCTGCAAATTTTATGGGAAAGCCAGTTTTCTGAAAGGATGAAAGTTGTTGGAGCACGGAATGAAATAGGTGCTAAGTTTTATTTTCCACTAAATAATTCTCCTCAAGGTGGGTAAACTTTCAGTAGTTAAATTGCTAAAAATGAAGATTCTACACTACAAGAGCAGATCTTCAGGAGACAATTATATGTCTGTGTTCATAGCATTTATGAGTGTCAGTAAACAGTCAGTACATTTATGTTCCCCCCATTACCTTCGGTCATAAACTTCCTTAAAGAAAAACGAATAATTATGTTTCCTGACTGCATAATGAGCATCAACATTCAAATACTGAAAGCCCTGGGTGGGATGGATGGTACACCTAGACTTCCAGGGATTGAGCTGTTTTCGAGGCATTGGCTAGAGTGTCAGGCTAACTGCTTGGCCTTGATTTAGTGCCATTCACAGAGATGTCATCTCTAGAAGGGAAATCATAATTTGTGTGGCTATTTTTGGACTTGGGGCCTCCCAGCCTACAGCTGTTGGGAATGGCTGGGCGTCACATAAAGCCCCTGGCTGAAGCATGTCAAGCTTGTGCTATTGGCCTGAAGCTCGCCATCCACCCCAGGGGCCAGCCAGTGTATCCCTGGAGCTAAAATGATGCGGTGTCATCGGAGTTTAACAAGCATATCCCGGCATCGTGGACTATTGGAGTTAGGAAACGACCTTAGATGACCTCATTACAACCTACATTTTACACAAGAGGCTTTGGCTGGGGAATCATTCTATCCAGGGTCCCAAGCAACAAGTCTCACATCTCCTGGCTTTGGGTTTGGTACTCTTAAATATTGTCCTTGGGGTCAGGAAGGTGACATAGGTTAGAGGGTAAGGAATAGATTTTTAAAAAGTGAGTTAGGAAGACAAGAAAAGTAAATCTGAGAGAATTGCATTTTTCCTTTGTAGTTCATATGAGTTTCATTATTCCTTGTATCTCAATCAGAAAACACATCGATGCAACTTCTCCACCACTAGAAATGTGCAAGTGGAAATGAAAGGAAATAAGACAATTGAATATTTTCTAGATCAGCACTTTTCAAACTGTCATGAAAGACAGGTTTTTGTTTATTTCTAATTGACCTCAGCTGATATCTCTGTAATGTGCGATAGAAATTACTAGAAAAAAATGAAGTGTAGACTTTCAAAATACAAGTCCAAACTTTTATTTCTTGGAGACAAGAGACATAAACTTCTGCTGACAAATTACTATATAGTTGCTAGACACTTATTCTTGATCGCAGTACACACTGATCATGGACACAGGAGAACTGCCTTGGTCTCTTTTTCTCTATTATTTTGTGCTTTTGTCTGGTTCTCTAGGTTGCAACTTTCTGATATCAGGGATAGGATCTAGGCATCTGTCATTTTTGATAGGTACTTTATTGCGTTGAATAACAACTTAAGAAAAAATTTAAATGTTTCCTCGTGTAAAAGGAAAAAAAAAAAACAAGTTTACAATCATAAAAAAAAAACAAAAAACCCAGAGATCAGTGTATGGATTCTTCTTAAGAGACTTAAAATGGGGACATTTTTGGTTTACGTGGTTTGAGTGTAAAGAGGATTGAATATATTAAGCATTTCCGTTGTCATTAAGTTTGAACTTTCTACCAATTCTTATATCCTCTAAAAGACCTGTAGACCTTTTAAGTGCATCAATTAGGATTAAGTTTGTTAGCTTTAGGAAATAAAAAGTATGTAACACCCAGGTACATTTAAGTCTCAGATAAGCATTGAGTGCTTTTTAAAAGTATGGCCCAGATATTTCATGAGAAGTGCCATGTGCAATATTTGGGCGGGACATAATTTGTATTAAAAATGTATTAATCGGGATCCCTGGGTGGCTCAGCGGTTTGGCACCTGCCTTCGGCCCAGGGTGTGATCCTGGAGACCCGGGATCAAGTCTCACATCGGGCTCCCTGCATGGAGCCTGCTTCTCCCTCTGCCTGTGTCTCTGCCTCTCTCTCTCTGTCTGTGTCTCTCATGAATAAATAAATAAATAAATAAATAAATAAATAAATAAATAAAAATCTTTTTAAAAAATGTATTCATCGTTTGTCTGAAATTCAAGTTTAACTGGATATCTTGTATTTTATCCAGTAATTCTTCTTTTTTAATTTCTTTTTTAAAATTTTTTAATTGAAATATAGTTGACATACAATATTATGTTAGTTTTAGGTGTATAGCATAGTGATTCTAATTAGTAGTGAACTTTTAGCCTGGACTTCTGCAGATGTTTCTAGAGAGAAGGCTCAGCCCAGCCAATCAAATGTGGTCATATTGACCTACCTTGCTTAGCTTTTGGCAGCTGGAAGCTGAATAGTGAATACAAAGTAATGATATTCCTTTTAGGAAAATGTGTTTCTCATGTGACAAAGCAGCTACTCATCTGTCCTGACTTTGAGGCTGTTAGTTGGTGTTTTCTAAAGCTCTGGTTCACTGCTGGAAAAAGTCATGGCGGAAGGTGTGTTTGTAAGAAGGCCACAAGAATCTGCCAGCTACATGAAGACAAAGTTGGCTCAGTGGTCTGCAAATAGTGGAATTCTTTGCACGGAAATATACAAGGAGACAGTGATAGCCACCCCCCCAAAAAGAAAGAAAGAAAGAAAGAAAGAAAGAAAGAAAGAAAGAAAGAAAGAAAGAAAGAAAGAAATTCCCTGTTTCTACAGCATATTGTAAGCAAACTGATGTTTACAAATAAACTTATGAGAAAGAAATGCAAAAAAAAAAAAAGAGAAAGAAATGCAAAGGCAGAATTAGTGGATATTAAAAAAATTAATGTTTTAGGGATCCCTGGGTGGCGCAGCGGTTTGGCGCCTGCCTTTGGCCCAGGGCGCGATCCTGGAGACCCGGGATCGAATCCCACGTCGGGTTCCCTGCATGGAGCCTGCTTCTCCCTCTGCCTATGTCTCTGCCTCTCTCTCTCTCTCTCTCTCTGTGACTGTCATGAATAAATAAATAAAATCTTTAAAAAAAAAAATTAATGTTTTAGATACTTATGTAGGTTTACTGTAGTGTCTGCAAAGATATGTCCTTTGCCGTTGGTAGCTGTTTTTCTTTCTTTAAATGAGGATATTTGGTTATAGGCCTTAAATCAGAGTTTTGTCATTGTTAAATTATAGAATTTATGCTCCCAGTCTTTAAAGAAAGGTAAACTTTTCTTAAAGTGATGTTTGATTCAGGTAAGAAGGAAATGGCTATTTCAAGTGCACACACAATTTATTTTAATGTCATATCTGGGTGTTTTAAAATGTCCTGTCAGCTAACAACAACAACAACAACAACAAAAATCTTTTTTTTTTTAATTTTTTATTTATTTATTTACGATATTCACAGAGAGAGAGAGAGAGAGGCAGAGACACAGGCTCCATGCACCGGGAGCCCGACGTGGGATTCGATCCCGGGTCTCCAGGATCGCGCCCTGGGCCAAAGGCAGGCGCCAAACCGCTACGCCACCCAGGGATCCCCCAACAACAAAAATCTTAAGAATATACTTACCTAAGAGAATTCTTTAAAAATAATATTTATTTTAAATAATGAAATATATGCTCATTTTAAGACAAATTTGAAAAATGCTGGGATTTCTGGAAGGATAAGGAAAAAAAGTAAAATCACCAATAACACTATCATAGAGGAAACATTTCCACTATTGTTACTTCGATGTAGTTGTTCTATTGTCTTGTCTATGTGTTTTTAGTTCATAGTTGGAAACCTACTGTATATACAAGGTTGTATTCTGATTTTTTCTTTTTTAAAAAATATTTTATGTATTTATTCATGAGAGATAGAGAGAGAGACATAGGCAGAGGGAGAAGCAGGCTCCATGCAGGAAGCCCTATGTGGGACTTGATCCCAGGACCACAGGATCACCCCCTGAGTCAAAGACAGGCGCTCAACTGCTGAGCCACTCAGGTGTCCCTGTATTCTGATTTTTTCATTAACTATTTGACTTAAGCATTTCCCATATGTTAAAGTATTTCTTAAGTATCATTTTAATGGTTGAATCATACTCTGTACTGTGATTTACTTAACCAAACTAGAGTTGGATACTCAGAGTTCTCCAATTACCTATTCCTAAATGTCTAGTGATGATCTGTTTGGATTCCTAGAACCGAAATTACTGGGACTGACAAGGATGAAAAGTTTTAAGGCTATACATTTTGTTAAGCTCTATTAGAACCATTATAGATATTTACTAGGAATGTGTAAGAGTGCCTATATCACTGACCTTCATTGCTGTCATTTATTTCATTTTATTAACCTAGTGTATTTGTCTGGGTTTTCCAGAAAAACATAACCTGTAAGATGTGTTTGTATGCAAAGAGAATCTTAAAGGAATTGGCTCATGTGATTCTGGGGGGTGGGAGTGGATCCCCAAACTTCAGGTCAGGTTGTCAGGCTGAAGACTCAGGAAGAGCTGACGTCGAATCTAGAAGCCAAAGGCAGTCTGGAGACAGAATTTCTTCCTTCTAAAAGGATCTCAGTCTTCATTCTTAAAGCCTTTACGTTTTTGGATGAAGTTCAGTCCCATTGTGAAGAATAAGGTGCTTTACTCAGAGTCTACTCATGTAAATGTAAACCACATCGAAAAATACCTCACAGCAACATCTAGACTGGTATTTGACCAAATGACTGGGCACTATAGCCTAGCCAAGTTGACACATACAATTAACCATCACATCTGTGGTCCAAATAGAGTTTATACTATTTGATAGAAGGCCATGTTCTTTCTTTCCAGTTTTTTCTCTGTTCAGTACCATCTGTTTCTATGAAAACACACTGACTTATTTAGGACTTTTATGTATACTGTGAGTTTTCTGTTGTAAACACAAAGATTATCTTAATCTAGTTTTGGAATAAAACATTTAAGATCTCCATCAAGTGATGCTGAGAAAAAAATCTGGGTTTGGGCTTTATGCAGATGTGACTTAGGAATATTCCCCTACCACGTTACAACTGTATTAATTTGGTTTGGATAGCTAAACCCTTTCCTTCTTAATTTGCTCAACTAAAAAGTAGGGAGAATCATACCCATTTTCCAGTAACTTGTTAAGTTCTAACTGGGGAAACATTTCTGAAATTCTAGTACAGCATCTAGTATATGAAAGGCCATCTATATGATCAGTACAAAAAAACCTTCCCTGTCTCTGAACATTTAGTAGTTCCACTCGTAGCAATTTTCCTCCTAGAAGACTTAAACATTTTTTCCATTTTAAGTATAAGCCTCATTTCCCTTCTATTTCATGAAGTATTGCATTTTAACCACTGATAGATAAATTAGATGATTTTAAATTAATATTTTACTCATTTATCTAACAAATATTTATTAAATGTCTATTAAATCCCAAGGATTGTTCTGGGTGCTGGAGATTTAACAGTGAAGACGATAGATAAATTCCTTGCCCTTTTAGCTTGGATATTAGTGGGAGAGACTCTCAAAGAAAGAAATCAATAAGCATAAAATCACACTACAAGTAATATCATATTAGTCAGGGTAGGCTAAGTGATGCTGTGGTAAGTCACTAAATCTCATTAGCATAATTACAACAAAAGTTTATTTCTTGCTCGTGACAAGTCAGTGGCTGGTTCAGGTGACTATTTGAAGCAGCTATTCTAAGCCTTCCAATATGCTTCCTCCATCTAAGCACATGCTTCCATCAGGGAAGAGTGGACCAGTGAATCAAACAGCAACAGTTAAAAGATTCTACATGCATCACTTTTGCTTCATATTTTTATTGGCCATAGCAAGTCACATTGTCATGCCTAATTTCAATGAAGAGGAGAAATGTGACTCTTGGTAATCCTAGTGGTAAAGGAGAAACATATGTGACTACCACAGTATTAAGTATATAAAAAACAAGAGAATAAATAAGTATTTTTAAAAAGATAATAAAACAAAATAAACATAAGTTTTCAAGTATATCATTGTTTAAATTTATAATAAAATATGTATTTAAAAAATTGGGTCAACTTAAAGTTATTTAATAACAATTATTAAAATTTAGTATTTAGATAAGAGGAAAGGCATTTAGGTCATTTATGAATGACTGATGTTTAATAGATATGGAGATGTTAAGTCTACTTGAGGACAAGGGTGATGGTTTTTATATTGCTATTCTTGGTTATTTAGGCACATACAAGATGCTCAGTAAAACTTCGTTGAAGTTAATAATGTTCATTGTTTTAAATTATTCTTCTCCATTTGGTTGACTGTCTTAAAATATAGTCCATTATAATTTTGCTCAGAAGCAAGGCCAATTTTCATTGTTTTTATCTACATTAAAATTTTACATTTAATTATAGTTTAAATTTGGACCACAAATGCTTGAATCACTAGTGGTCTCTTTCTCCTAGTTTGTCTCGGGTATGTTCCTAAACCATGGGTATGTCCAGTAGGACAAAAGACTACTACTTTACTGTTGGAGTTTGTGATCTACCATCTTGTCTTCTAAAAACAACAACAACAACAACAACAACAACAACAACATTTACCTTTAATATCTGTTTGGCAACTGCTGTGTTGAAGAGATTTCACAAATTTGAATAAAGAGGGCAACAAATACCGAGTGGCAGTTTTGTTTGTTTTAATTTATTCATGATCATGAATGTAAGAATAGTATACTTGCTTTCAAAGATAGCATATGATGATGATGGTGATGATGATGGTGATGATGATGATGATGATGATGCCTCTCTCTCTATTGTTCTTTCCTTTTGCTTTTGACTAAGTCTTTGTCATTTAAAAAATAAATCAGCCAAAGAGAGGACCCAGTTATTCTTTGACTGGATAGATCAAGAGCAAACCAGAAGAGAATCTCTGTCTCTACCCAACTGAACCTCGTTTCGGTACCGTCACTTCTCTATTTATGGATGGTATGTCTGAGATGTTGTCTCTATCCTAGAAACCAAGAACTTGTCTTAAATCAGTGCCTCTCCAGTCTGTGCCATGAATCCCGTGAATCTGTAAGAGTCCATGCCCTTTGATGAGTTTGCTGCTCTTGGATTTGTACAAAATTTGTTTGTTACTTGGCAAATGGGACACAGCTGGCTTCTGATTTAGAGAGTGTTTTAAATTAGTTACCTCCTACCTTAACTTGATCATTTAAATGGAAAGCACTATGGCTCCAACAGAGTAGACATGATATAAAAACCATTTCCGACACGAGTATCTTGCCTCCTCAGTTGTGATGGCTACTGGTATCTCTGAAGGAAAATAAATAATAAACAAACAAACAAATAAATAATAAATAAATAAATAAATAAATAAATAAATAAAACACAGGTTCTGCGATTCTCACAAGTGGTAAACTGTCTTTGCATTATTTAAGAAAAGCTTTAAGTGTTCGATGAATGTGCTTAGACTAATGACAGTTGATGCCAAGAATATAGCAATAATCCAATACCATTTTGTAAAGTGGCAATTTGTGTAGAAATTGCAGAAAGCATCAACACATGCTGGGAACTTTACATATAAGTGAGCTATAGCGTGGGTGAAGGAGTTATTTATTTGGTCTTTCATTTGTAAATAAGACACTAATCTTTTCCTTCCAAGGAGTAGCTAGGCCAGTTATTAGTAAAAGAATATTGATAGCCTTTGCTCATCATGGCAAAATTGAGGATCCTGACCTTAAAAGTCTTAGTATTTGGAGGAGCCTTAATAAGTCATTTAGGAGAACAGCATTCCATAGTTGAAGATGGCTAGATCTATAATCAAAATATTTGGGTAGAGTCCAGGCTATACTATTACCTGTCAGCAATTTAGCTTTCCTCATCAAGGCTTATATGATCTGGTCTAGGGAACCTCTCTAGTCTTGTTTGATAGTCTTTACTTCTTACTTGCTCCATTTCAGTCCCTATGCCATTTCTCACACATTTCAAAAGAAGTGTTCTTGCTGCCAGGCCTTCTGTTCTTCCTGTTCTTTCTGCCTGGGATGATCTTCCCCCAGAGACAAGCTGACATTTATTGGGCAGATCCAGTATGTTCCAAGGGGTTATAAATGCTTTGCATGTTTGTTGTGGTGAATTTTCATGATAACCGTATGAAGTGTGTAGTGACACTGGATGGATGAGAAAGGAGGCAGAGTGATCTGGCAAAGGCAGGATTGGAACGAAGGCCTTGGCTCTCACAAGAAGTGCTCTCATAGTACACAACACCCAGGGTGTGGTTCCCACTCTTCCTTTAACCTCAGAGCTCTTTCTTGGTGAGCATTTCCTGACTATCTTATTTAAAGTGGAATTCCTGTGACTCTTTCTGTTTACTTAGCTTTATATTTATGAACAGTACTACATATTACCTGATTGATAATGCCTGTTTACTTGCTTACTTCTTTGCTTATCTCCCTCACTAGAATATATATTCTATGAGGGATGGACATTGTTCTGATCCGTGTTACCACTCTATCCCCTGCATCCAGAAGTGTACTGAAATGTACTGAGAGAGGATACGAATTGAGTTAGAATTTTTATCGGGTTTAAGGTATCTTACTCTTCAAACACTTGCAGAGCACCATTTTGTGTCAGATTCCATGACAGTTTGTGGAAATAGGAACGTGAATGAGAATGATGGGGACTCCTACTTTTCTGCTTTTCCTGATGTTTTTCCGGCATCCTAGAAGAAACAAACATGCAATTAACAGACAGTTGCCCAGGATAAGCATCCTTTTAGGGCAAATATAAGGTGCAGCAGGGAAAGGAGGCTTTAGGGAAAGCTATTCCGAGGGGTGATATCCGTGTTGAGAGCTGAAGGATGGGCTGAATGGGGATGCAAGACCATTTGGGGCAGAGCAGATGACAGAAGTCCCTGAGAGGGCACATTCCAGTTTATTATTTTTTTAAAGATTTTATTTATAGAGACAGAGAGAGAGGGGCAGAGAGACACAGGCAGAGGGAGAAGCAGGCTCCATGCAGGGAGCCCGGCGTGAGACTCGATCCCGGAACTCCAGATTCAGGCCCTGGGCTGAAGGCAGGTGCCAAACCGCTGAGCCACCCAGGGATCCTCCGCACATTCCACTTTAAAAGCAGTTCACTGTGACTCAGATATAGACTACGAGGGCCAGAGTTTACTGTCTGAGGCTGGAGAATAAAGTTGGGTTTTCAAGGGTCTTGAAAACTATTCCAAGAAGCCAAGACTTTATTGTCTGAGCATTGAGATGCCACTGAATGATTTTTAAATCAATGTAGTTTTGATTTAGTATCTGATTCCGTTTACCACCTTCAGCCACATAAGTTGGCAGCATTTCCACTTTCTGGATGGGACGAATAAGGCCCAGAAGAACACATTTCAATGTTGGTGGAATTGATTTAATTCTCTTAATGACAGTGATATCAGGGCTTCTAACTCCTACCTTCCCACCCTCTCTCCTTCCTTCTTTCTGGTTGTTATTCTTGTCAAACATAAAGCTATTTATCCACCATCCTTAACTTTTTCCAAGGAATATCCATGCACTCACACAGCTTCTAATAACCAGACCCCTGAGTGAAAGCCAGTGACCTCACGGGCGGCAGGGCTTGTTTGTGGCTGGATACCATATTGTGCACCGGGCTGGAATTCTCTGTTCTTCCTCACTAGGAAGCTGGATTTGTACCAGGAACCTCTTATCTGAAAAGGCAGCTCTAGGCTGGGGAGAACAGAGCTGGTTTGACGAAGTGGAGAGGCGCTCAATGTTGGTCTGGCCACGCTTTGGGCATGCGTGAGCGCTCACAGCAAAACACAGCTGGCATGTCTAATTTTAGCCTTGACTGCCTTGAAAAGGGACCCTTAAAGGAAATATATTTTCGCTGAAACCATTTGTATTATAATGTAACAGCCGACAGACATGTCAGAATATTACTTATTATTGGTGGGGAAAAACTCTGTCAGGTAATTGTGCTTTTTTTTGTGATGACATCGGGAAAGTGATTAAAGCATCCCTGAATCAAAATCATCATAGATAGACAGTGAGAGAACCAGAGCTTTTATTTATGAAGACGCCTGTAAACCTAATGGGATACCTCCTTTGATGCTTACAAAACGGATGTAAGGGTAAGAATGATCATTTCGGCTATGGCAAGTGGGTCCTTGTGATCTGACGATGCAGGGCTTGCTAATAGTAGTCCTGGCATAGACTCTCAAATTTCTTCAATGCTTAGCATCCTCCGTGTCGTCCGAGAAGTAAAAGGTTAGTTTCTGGACCGGGTCTTGGATTCATCTGGCTTTCGTATGTTAACAGGTTCTGAAAGCATCTGGGACACACTTGTTCCATTTTAACCAGCACGGGTCGTCCGTCTGCTTTTATTTTTGTCTTTCTCTTCCTTCCTCCCTTCGTCCTCTCTTCCCTCCCGTGGTCTTCTGTGTTTGCTTTAGCAGTGTGGCTTACCTTGCCACTTGGCAAGAAAAAAAAGGCAGCTCTTGTGTGGGGTAGATGGAGGGAAGGATAAGAAATAATCCACCGCCCGAATTTGAGTTCCCTGGGTTCAGTTCCAGCGGCAGCAGCTTTGCTGCAAAAATTGCTTTGCTGTTCGAGATAGCCAGCAGAGGGAATCAGGACTTTGCTTGCAGCAGGGGTTGAAGCAGGCTTTTTTTTTTTTCTTGGAGGAAATACTGCAGCTTTCTGGACTGCATACCCTGCTCCCTGGAGAGGTTCCACCCACCAGCTGGAAGGAGAGGAAGTGAATGAAAGGACAGGAGGAGCCCGAACACCATGTCACTCTGGAAGGGAGACAGCAGCAACCAGGCTGTGCAAGGTTGTTTTGTTTTGTTTTCTTTTCCCCTTTCTCTTTCTTTTTTTTTTTTCTTTTTCATTTTTTTGTTTTCTTTCTTTCTTTCTTCTTTCTTTTTTTCCCTTTTTCTTTAAGGTGGGGAAAGAGACAAACAGGAGACAGGAAGCTGATCTGCAAGGATTCGGAGTTGTGCTAAAAAGACTTTGATTTTTTTCTTCTCTCCCTCTTTACAAACGCTGGCAATTGACATCACTACAGACAGCCTGGGTAGAGAACAAAGTGCCTCATCCCAAGTGGACCCTGGCAGCTGGGGGAAGGAAGGCAGGATCTGGGAAGGCTGTGTGTGTGTGTGTGTGTGTGCGCGCGTGTGTGTGTGCGTGTGTTGTTCTACCAATACCTTTCCTTTTTTCTTTCTTTCTTTCTTTCTTTCTTTCTTTCTTTCTTTCTTTCTATTTTTTTGGTGTGTTTCTTTTTTTTTTAAATTCCTGCCGTGTTGGAACTAGTGAATGGTGGAAGACGAAGGATCTCTGAAGCCTCATCAGTCATCGGGACCATCAGGAATAGTGGTTTAAGAGGACGCTCGGCCTGGGGCACCATACCGTGTCATCGAGTTCCCTGCCTCGGAGATAAAGATTCCAGCTACATGGGTAAACGCCTGGATCAGCCACAAATGTACCCCCAGTACACTTACTACTATCCTCACTGTCTCTAAACCAAGGTATGGCTCGACCCACAGTCTGGCAAGCAGTGTGTATCCTGCACTTGGGATGGGAAACAGGCATGTGGATTATTATTTACCTCCCCTTTCCCATCACCTCTTCCTGCTTCTTTGAAATTAGTAACATAGCAATGGAGTTAATGAGGCAGAGGAGAATATGAGAAGAAAGCAAGCCCTGGGATTGTGGTTTTTCTCTTCTAGCAGAGATAATAGTTTCGCTCGTGTTCCTTTGTTGTTATTTGGCAACATAAAGATGTTCCTGATATCCGTAGTAAAGTGCTTTGCAGATGGACAGGGTTGTTAGAAAGGAGATTGTGACAGTGATTATCAGGAACAACAACGATTTCAGAGGCTTTTCTGGTGAGCTGTTCTTTGTGGCTCTGAAAGGGTTTTTCTCACTGGATAGGATGCACCAGGGTGGGGGCAACTCAGACTTTCAATCACAGAGTATAGAATGAAAGAAGGTGTGGGAAGGTATAGTACGACTAACTGACGTCCCGTAGAGTTTGTTTGGGTGTGCTTTTGTTTTTGTGTATTTGCCTTACATATTTTATTTTATATGGAGGGTGATCAAGACTCTAGAGACTGAAGTTTGGAGCCTTACAATAGATGTTCTTTACTTTTCGAAGCTCTGTTTTTCTGTGCTGGCTGCCATCAGGAGGCCTGTGGGTCTTGAAACGGGATGAAATATAACTGATGATAATTGGACACGAATTGGTTAAATACTTTAGTCTTGGGATCCCTGGGTGGCGCAGTGGTTTGGCGCCTGCCTTTGGCCCAGGGCGCAATCCTGGAGACCTGGGATCAAATCCCACGTTGGGCTCCCGGTGCATGGAGCCTGCTTCTCCCTCTGCCTATGTCTCTGCCTCTCTCTCTCTCTCTCTCTCTGTGTGACTATCATAAATAAATTTTTAAAAAATTAAAAATAAATAAAAAATAAAACTCTCTCTCTGTGTGTGTGTGTGTGTGTGTGTGTATCTGTCTCAACCAGAGCATTAGATGGGAGCTCCAAGTCACATGGTAATGTACTTCTTAAGTTATTGTTGAATAATTACATTACCTTATTTCCTTGTAGCTTTTAGATATGCTTTTATGAGTATTTCTGGCACTCAAGATAAATTTTAATCAGAATTGAAACACATTTTATTAATTAGATAGTATTACAAGTTATAGGATGTGTCTTAAGTTGGGACTTGCCTTTTATTTCATAGTAGAGAGATAGATACTGTTCAGATTTCAAGACATACACAGCTACACAGTGCATCCTGGAAAATGAAGGTCTTGCCTACAGGGAAATAGGTGAAAAAGAAAATATGACCTCCTTAGACTTACTGTGGGCATCAGAGTTATGACAGAAAGATGACTACACAGGATTAGGTCCCATTGGCTTCTATTCTTTTTTTTTTAATTTATTTTTTATTGGTGTTCAATTTACTAACATACAGAATAACCCCCAGTGCCCGTCACCCATTCACTCCCACCCCCCGCCCTCCTCCCCTTCTACCACCCCTAGTTCGTTTCCCAGAGTTAGCAGTCTTTACGTTCTGTCTCCCTTTCTGATATTTCCCACACATTTCTTCTCCCTTCCCTTATATTCCCTTTCACTATTATTTATATTCCCCAAATGAATGAGAACATATAATGTTTGTCCTTCTCTGATTGACTTACTTCACTCAGCATAATACCCTCCAGTTCCATCCACGTTGAAGCAAATGGTGGGTATTTGTCATCTCTAATAGCTGAGGAATATTCCATTGTATACATAGACCACATCTTCTTTATCCATTCATCTTTCGTTGGACACCGAGGCTCCTTCCACAGTTTGGCTATCGTGGCCATTGCTGCTAGAAACATCGGGGTGCAGGTGTCCCGGCGTTTCATTGCATTTGTATCTTTGGGGTAAATCCCCAACAGTGCAATTGCTGGGTCGTAGGGCAGGTATATTTTTAACTGTTTGAGGAACCTCCACACAGGTTTCCAGAGTGGCTGCACCAGTTCACATTCCCACCAACAGTGTAAGAGGGTTCCCTTTTCTCCACATCCTCTCCAACATTTGTTGTTTCCTGCCTTGTTAATTTTCCCCAATCTCACTGGTGTGAGGTGGTCTCTCAAGATAAGAAGCTTTTGCACAGCAAAGGATACAGTCAACAAAACTCAGAGACAACCTACAGAATGGGAGAAGATATTTGCAAATGACATATCAGATAAAGGGCTAGTTTCCAAGATCTATAAAGAACTTATTAAACTCAACACCAAAGAAAGAAACAATCCAATCATGAAATGGGCAAAAGACATGAACAGAAATCTCACAGAGGAAGACATAGACATGGCCAACATGCACATGAGAAAATGCTCTGCATCACTTGCCATCAGGCTTCTATTCTGATGCAGCTCAATCAATGTTTAGCAATGGAATGCCTGCTTTTTAGGCACTGTGTCTAGGCTCAGAGGAACGAACAATGAATATACATAAACTCGGGGATCCCTGGGTGGCGCAGCGGTTTAGCGCCTGCCTTTGGCCCAGGGCGCGATCCCGGAGACCCGGGATCGAGTCCCACGTCGGGCTCTCTGCATGGAGCCTGCTTCTCCCTCTGCCTGTGTCTCTGCATCTCTCTCTCTCTCTCTCTCTCTCTCTCTTGTGTGACTATCATAAATAAATTAAAAAAAAGAAATCAATCTAAAAAAACATAAACTCTAGTCTCATAGGATTTACTCTCTATTTAGGAGAAAGATAGTAAACACCTACATACCATGTCAGGTGGTTATAAGTGCCAAATATGTGGAAAGTAGGGTAATAGGCTACAGAGTGAAGTGAAGGTACTATGTTATGTAAGAGGATCAAGGAAAGCCTCTTTAATAAGGTGGCATATGGGTAAGAAAACTATAAGAAGCAAGGAATTAAGCCCTGAGGCTATCTAGAGAAAGCTTGTTTCAGGCAGCGGGAAGTCAAGTGCAAAGGCTCCCAAGTGTAAGTATCCTGGCTTCCTGGAGAGACAGCAGGGAGGCCAGTGTGAGTGTAACAGAGTGAGGAAGGTGAGCAAGGTAGGAGGGTCACAGTGGGTCTTGAATCCTTTCTTGCCTGCCATACTACCATTACTACTTTGGTCTTATAGATCGTGAAGATGATTATATCTTTCAGAACTGCCTTTTAGAACAGAAATGCCCCCAAGGAGAGCAAGACCTTAAACTCATTATCATTATGATGTTAATTTTTCAGTTAACTTTTTAGAGATTCATGGATAACCAGCACACATTTGATTAAAAAGGAGTGTCTAGCTGGTAAATTAAGGAAGGACAATGTTATCGGGGAAGAGAGCGTGATAATGTAGGTGAGAAGATAACGAAACAAGTTTAATTTATATTGGAGACAATTGCTTCTTGCCTCCCTGAATATAGTTCCTCTTTAAGTCCCCCTTTCTTTTCAGGAGGACTCCACTTCTTGTCCACAGCACATGTTCCATTCTCCAGCCATATGCCGCTGTTTGCTTGGAGCCAATGATCTTTTGCCTAGGCTCAGAGGGAGGTGTGTCTTACGTAGTCTAAACCAATCATTACCCTTCCATCTGCATCAGTGAATGAGTTGGGAAATTGCACGTGACCCGTTTTGTCCAATGAACTGTGAGGAGCAGACTGTTGGGGGCAGGAGCCTTTAGTAAGATTTCTTACATTTTTAAAAGATACCAGAGGAAGAAGAAACCACTTGAGGTGGGCGATTATAACGTGGCCAACACTGCTGTGGTCATCTTGTGACCATGAGGCTAGATATCAACACACAGAAGGTGGCTTGTCATGGTCATGTGGATGACCCAGACACTGCCCACTGATGGATATCTGGCCCTTGTTGCAGAAAGGAATCCCAGAATCCACACTGAGGGGGGGGGGCGGATTTCAAAACATGTATATATGAAATATATATAAATATAAGGTTATACATAACAAACATTAAAAAACCTTATACATCCCTAACAGAGAATTACAAAATATTATGATTATATATTATGCCCCCATTAAGTGCTGTGTTCAAAGAAAATGTTCATGGTATGTTGTCAGAAGAAGGAAGTGCACAGAAATACAATATTTTTTTCTAGATCTCACATATATGGACAGAGGGACAACACAGAGAAAGAGAGAAATATATATTCATTATTCATAGGAAAAACTAGAAACAAATAGAGCAAATATTAATAGCTGTTACCTCTGTGTGATAGGATCAGATAGGATCAGAGATGTATTTTTTTAAGTGCAGCTTTTATTTATTTATTTTTAATTTTTTTCATTTTTATTTATTTATGATAGTCACACACACACAGAGAGAGAGGCAGAGACACAGACAGAGGGAGAAGCAGGCTCCATGAACTGGGAGCCCGATGTGGGATTCGATCCCGGGTCTCCAGGATCGCGCCCTGGGCCAAAGGCAGGCGCTAAACTGCTGCGCCACCCAGGGATCCCAAGAGATGTATGTTTAATGTAATTTTTATACAATTGTTTTAATGCAATTTTGCATTTTATAGTGAGAAAGTAGAGCTTTTACAGTCTTATAAAAAATCATCAATTTTATGAGAATCAAAGGATGATCCATATCCCTCATGGGTCTTCTCTAATACTACTTTTAAGGTACTACAGTCCTTTCCATGAACTGAAAGACTGGTCCCTCAGCTCACCTTAGGCCCACTCTGGCTACTATATTAGGCACTGGCCTCAATTTGCCCTTAAAGAAGCCAGAGGTCTAAACACCGGTGTCTTCAAAACTGCTGAGAATTCCCTGCATTTCTCTATCTAGTGTGGCCAACAGGGTAGCCCTCCAGTGAGTATGAGGCAGTCAACTCAAAGATGGCTTGGCCCTCTTCTGTGGCAGCCCGCCCTTGGCTTCATGACGTGCATAGTCATTACATGGTGGACCCAAGTCTTCATCAGGCTGTATTCTTAGGTTAGGACACTACCCATTGATGATCTACACTAAACAGGGATGGCAGAGACAGGTGCTACTGCAAATATGTTTTTTCCAAGGGCCAAGAGAGCAAAAGACTTAAGCATGCAAGTGGCATTGCTAAGGTTGCTGCATAGTACAAATTAGGATTCAAGTCAGCTTGAGTCATACAGAGGCTTGGGGCCTCTAAGCTAATTTATGATGACCTGCAGAGGCTAAAATGAGGCAGAATCTGGACTGTCCTACTAATTATGAGACTCTGGGAATGCCTCTTGAGCCATTGGTAAGGTAAGATATTTAGAGCTAAACTAATATGGTTAGAATACATCAAGGCACAATCTTAGTTCTCCTCCTTTTTCCTGGCATAAATATAGCATATAATCTGTCAGCCTATATATATATCAGAGTGGTCTTGGTGTATGGCTTATCTGTCCTATGATAGGGAAAGAAAATGAATGGTGGGGGAATAGGTACTCTATGTGTTCATATGTGGATAGTCTGCTGGTGTGACTGTCAGCATGGTGATGTCCTAAGTCATTAGAGTCTGGGTTCCCCCAAATTCGGAGCCTGAGGCAAGGGGGCAGATAGTCCATTTGAGAGGTGATTCCCTGAAGCAGGAGCAAGGGAGTGGGAAGATGGGAAGGAGAAATGTCCAATACAATGGTGTGTTATCAAGGTCACAGAGAAAAAGATTACAGAAAAAGAAAAAAAAAACTGAGGTTGGTCAGTGGGATTCAGTTTTATGGAGATATGCAGAGAAGGTATGGAAGGACTTCCAGGATTGTCTGCCTGAAGTCTGGAAGGCAGGAGCATTTCTCTACTAGCCCCTATCTTCCACTGGTTTACTGTTGGTTTGGTGCACTCGCCTTGAATCTGCAGACCAGCATCTCTGGCAGTCACCTCTGAGAGATGGTATTGGTCGTTTGCAAGGTGAGCCTATGCTTGCACGTAACTGTTCCTAGAGCTCAGGTAGCCAAGGGATGTGACTTTGGGGCCACCAATGTTCCCGGAGTTTTAAGGTGTACCTTAAAAAACTATACCTTGACCTGCAGTCCTTAAATTGCATTTTGGGTCTTAGAGCTAAAGATTAAATAGGTTTGTCTACGTAGTCTATATTTTAATCCATTAGTTAAGTACCTACTATGTTCTAGGTGCCAGGGAAACAGAAACGGATAGGATACCTTCTAAGATTCCAGTTTGTTACAGGAGATAAGCTCTTTACAGTTAAATGTATTACCTACTCAAATAAGATATGCATAGAATGCCTAACATGGTATTTTTGTGGGGAAAGCTGTTTTTATTCCCAACTAAAAAGGACCCTCCAGAGGGAGGTAAGAGTTGGTATACCCAAACACACACACCCCTATACGTGCATGGAAGGATGTGTGCACATACCCATGTGCCCCCGTGTGTACATGTATTTGTGTGTAAAATTCTTTGAGAAAAGGAATGATTGCTTTATGTGAATTATTTATCCTTATTGTCAACATTCAAATCTAGAAGCATTGTAAGATTCACGGAATGCAAAATGATCACACAATAGATTGGTTTTAGTGAGCATGTATTTTCTTTTCCATTCATATTGATGCTTTGGATGCTTTTATATTTTTGGTTCTGCGAAAGTTATGTTCATTGAGAAAAATAAAAATAAAAAGCATCCAAGAGGCTCATTCCTATGTTAGAATTTGTATTCAGCTGAAGAAAACCTTTGCACCTGCCACTAAAATGTATCCACTTCTGGGGTGGAATGCACCAGGTGTTCCCCAGCCTCCATCGGCACGCCAGGCAGTTCAGGACCGAGAAGGAGGCACCATATCCCAGGCAGGTTAAACTGGTGGGGAAATTTCAAGTCGACAGAATGCAATTACCCAAATTGAAATTAGGCCAGGGGCATATCAGGAGGCCCTTCCCATCTGTTGGGTAAAAGGATCGCCAGATATTTAACAAGGGCAAGTGGTCAGGATCTCAGTTCTAGGAGTCACTTAAAAAGCAGGCACTTAAAAATGCTAAAGGAAAACTGTACCTGGCATAAAAATCATATCCCTTCACTGGAAAATAAATAACATTAGGCCTTGAGAAGATCAGCCTTTTTCTGCTCTGGGAGGAAAGAAATGTTTATGGATGGGGTGGTTAAATATTTCTACATCAGCTTCTCTTAGCAAGGACATGGTATAATGGACAATTGGTTATCCTGGGTTTGACAAAAAGAGATTTCCCAAACCAAACATATTGAATCGAATACATTTATCCCTGGTCAAAATGGATAGATCCTCCCATTAAGACCTTACAGAATAACACTGTTTAATTTTTCCAGGGACCTTGACACAACATTGTTTCTTTACCAGGAAACTAATTTTTAAAGTTTTCAGCAAAAATAAGTAAGCTGGATCTGGACACCAGATCCCATTTCAGAACCACCTTTGGTTTCCCATTGTCAAAACCACCAGATCCACAGGTCCACATTAGCACAGTGGTCCCTGACTGTTTCCCTCTCTCTGGACACCTGTGTACCTTTCTCTCAGGAGGGGAGAGAAAACTCTGTCTTAATCTTAAAATCAGAATGAACTCAAGCATTGGCATGAGCCTCCCACCCCCTAGTCAGAGAGAGATGAAGAATGGGCATCTGACCCCAGATGGTTGGATGGCATTCTAGGACATTGAGAAATAGACGGGCTTCCCTATGGCCCTTTTAATAATATGTCCTCCTTTATAGACCAAGAGAACTCAATGTTTTCAGCCTAAGGTCTGGGAGGGGAGGAAGAAAGAGGCATCTCTGGGCGAGATGTCTCCTTTTCCAGATGCTGCTTTTTTGGAGACTTGCTGACACTGGGTTCCTATGGGCCACTCCCCAAAGCAAGGTACCAGGGAGTCTCTTCTCTGTGCCTTCCCTGGGAGGGACTGTTTAATGCCATGCAGCTAATCCTGACAAGCTCTCAATTCTCTTTCCTACTGAATTTGGAGAGGAAGGAAAAGAGATGAGCTGGTAAGGGGTCTTATTCAGCATTGTTATTTTTTTCCTTTGTTGGAGTGGTTCACTTTTAACTCTCTTTGCTAGCCAAGAGGTGACATCCTGGGGACCCTGACAGTACGGCCACTCCTGGAAGGGGTAAGGCAAGGTTAACTGACAAATTTAGCAAAGCTGCCCATTGGGGGGTTGGGGGAGAGCTACAGGCAGGCCATGTACACACTGAGTTACTTGCAGCAACTCTGTCCCTCCTCCCCTGCACACACACATGTACCTGTCATTGCAGCAGTTAAGGTAGGAGAGCAGTAATCCAAAAGTCTAGGGATTTCACACTGGTTTCTCCCATTCTGCAATGCCAAGCCTTCCTGGACGGTCTCCTAAAAATGAGCTCAGTGTGACCTAATGGTCCATCCTAGTCATAAGTGACCATTGTTCTTAACTCTGAACAGGTGTAAACATTTGCTTGCACTTGCTGAATTCTGACCTGAGCTGCTTACCTTTTCTTTCTTTCTTTCTTTCTTTCTTCTTCTTCTTCTTTCTTCTTCTTTCTTCTTCTTCTTCTTCTTCTTCTTCTTCTTCTTCTTCTTCTTCTTCTTCTTCTTCTTCTTCTTCTTCTCCTCCTTCTCCTCCTCCTCCTCCCCCTCCCCCTCCTCCTCCTCCTCCTCCTCCTCCTCCTCCTTCTTCTTCTTCTTCTTCTTCTTCTTCTTCTTCTTCTTCTTCTTCTTCTTTCTTCTCCTTCTCCTCCTCCTCCTCCTCCTCCTCCTTCTTCTTCTTCTTCTTCTTCTTCTTCTTCTTCTTCTTCTTCTTCTTCTTTCTTCTTCTTCTCCTTCTCCTCCTCCTTCTTCTTCGTCTTCTTCTTCTTCTTCTTCTTCTTCTTCTTCTTCTTCTTCTCCTCCTTCTCCTCCTCCTCCTCCCCCTCCCCCTCCTCCTCCTCCTCCTCCTCCTCCTCCTCCTCCTTCTTCTTCTTCTTCTTCTTCTTCTTCTTCTTCTTCTTCTTCTTCTTCTTTCTTCTTCTTCTCCTTCTCCTCCTCCTCCTTCTCCTTCTCCTCCTCCTCCTCCTTCTTCTTCTTCTTCTTCTTCTTCTTCTTCTTCTTCTTCTTCTTCTTCTTCTTTCTTCTTCTTCTCCTTCTCCTCCTCCTCCTTCTTCTTCTTCTTCTTCTTCTTCTTCTTCTTCTTCTTCTTTCTTCTTCTTCTCCTTCTTCGGCCCAGGGTGTGATCCTGGAGACCCGGGATCGAGTCTCACATCGGGCTCCCTGCATGGAGCCTGCTTCTCCCTCTGCCTGTGTCTCTGCCTCTCTCTCTCTGTCTGTGTCTCTCATGAATAAATAAATAAATAAATAAATAAATAAATAAATAAATAAAAATCTTTTTAAAAAATGTATTCATCGTTTGTCTGAAATTCAAGTTTAACTGGATATCTTGTATTTTATCCAGTAATTCTTCTTTTTTAATTTCTTTTTTAAAATTTTTTAATTGAAATATAGTTGACATACAATATTATGTTAGTTTTAGGTGTATAGCATAGTGATTCTAATTAGTAGTGAACTTTTAGCCTGGACTTCTGCAGATGTTTCTAGAGAGAAGGCTCAGCCCAGCCAATCAAATGTGGTCATATTGACCTACCTTGCTTAGCTTTTGGCAGCTGGAAGCTGAATAGTGAATACAAAGTAATGATATTCCTTTTAGGAAAATGTGTTTCTCATGTGACAAAGCAGCTACTCATCTGTCCTGACTTTGAGGCTGTTAGTTGGTGTTTTCTAAAGCTCTGGTTCACTGCTGGCAAAAGTCATGGCGGAAGGTGTGTTTGTAAGAAGGCCACAAGAATCTGCCAGCTACATGAAGACAAAGTTGGCTCAGTGGTCTGCAAATAGTGGAATTCTTTGCACGGAAATATACAAGGAGACAGTGATAGCCACCCCCCCAAAAAGAAAGAAAGAAAGAAAGAAAGAAAGAAAGAAAGAAAGAAAGAAAGAAAGAAAGAAAGAAAGAAATTCCCTGTTTCTACAGCATATTGTAAGCAAACTGATGTTTACAAATAAACTTATGAGAAAGAAATGCAAAAAAAAAAAAAAGAGAAAGAAATGCAAAGGCAGAATTAGTGGATATTAAAAAAATTAATGTTTTAGGGATCCCTGGGTGGCGCAGCGGTTTGGCGCCTGCCTTTGGCCCAGGGCGCGATCCTGGAGACCCGGGATCGAATCCCACGTCGGGTTCCCTGCATGGAGCCTGCTTCTCCCTCTGCCTATGTCTCTGCCTCTCTCTCTCTCTCTCTCTCTGTGACTGTCATGAATAAATAAATAAAATCTTTAAAAAAAAAAATTAATGTTTTAGATACTTATGTAGGTTTACTGTAGTGTCTGCAAAGATATGTCCTTTGCCGTTGGTAGCTGTTTTTCTTTCTTTAAATGAGGATATTTGGTTATAGGCCTTAAATCAGAGTTTTGTCATTGTTAAATTATAGAATTTATGCTCCCAGTCTTTAAAGAAAGGTAAACTTTTCTTAAAGTGATGTTTGATTCAGGTAAGAAGGAAATGGCTATTTCAAGTGCACACACAATTTATTTTAATGTCATATCTGGGTGTTTTAAAATGTCCTGTCAGCTAACAACAACAACAACAACAACAAAAATCTTTTTTTTTTTAATTTTTTATTTATTTATTTACGATATTCACAGAGAGAGAGAGAGAGAGGCAGAGACACAGGCTCCATGCACCGGGAGCCCGACGTGGGATTCGATCCCGGGTCTCCAGGATCGCGCCCTGGGCCAAAGGCAGGCGCCAAACCGCTACGCCACCCAGGGATCCCCCAACAACAAAAATCTTAAGAATATACTTACCTAAGAGAATTCTTTAAAAATAATATTTATTTTAAATAATGAAATATATGCTCATTTTAAGACAAATTTGAAAAATGCTGGGATTTCTGGAAGGATAAGGAAAAAAAGTAAAATCACCAATAACACTATCATAGAGGAAACATTTCCACTATTGTTACTTCGATGTAGTTGTTCTATTGTCTTGTCTATGTGTTTTTAGTTCATAGTTGGAAACCTACTGTATATACAAGGTTGTATTCTGATTTTTTCTTTTTTAAAAAATATTTTATGTATTTATTCATGAGAGATAGAGAGAGAGACATAGGCAGAGGGAGAAGCAGGCTCCATGCAGGAAGCCCTATGTGGGACTTGATCCCAGGACCACAGGATCACCCCCTGAGTCAAAGACAGGCGCTCAACTGCTGAGCCACTCAGGTGTCCCTGTATTCTGATTTTTTCATTAACTATTTGACTTAAGCATTTCCCATATGTTAAAGTATTTCTTAAGTATCATTTTAATGGTTGAATCATACTCTGTACTGTGATTTACTTAACCAAACTAGAGTTGGATACTCAGAGTTCTCCAATTACCTATTCCTAAATGTCTAGTGATGATCTGTTTGGATTCCTAGAACCGAAATTACTGGGACTGACAAGGATGAAAAGTTTTAAGGCTATACATTTTGTTAAGCTCTATTAGAACCATTATAGATATTTACTAGGAATGTGTAAGAGTGCCTATATCACTGACCTTCATTGCTGTCATTTATTTCATTTTATTAACCTAGTGTATTTGTCTGGGTTTTCCAGAAAAACATAACCTGTAAGATGTGTTTGTATGCAAAGAGAATCTTAAAGGAATTGGCTCATGTGATTCTGGGGGGTGGGAGTGGATCCCCAAACTTCAGGTCAGGTTGTCAGGCTGAAGACTCAGGAAGAGCTGACGTCGAATCTAGAAGCCAAAGGCAGTCTGGAGACAGAATTTCTTCCTTCTAAAAGGATCTCAGTCTTCATTCTTAAAGCCTTTACGTTTTTGGATGAAGTTCAGTCCCATTGTGAAGAATAAGGTGCTTTACTCAGAGTCTACTCATGTAAATGTAAACCACATCGAAAAATACCTCACAGCAACATCTAGACTGGTATTTGACCAAATGACTGGGCACTATAGCCTAGCCAAGTTGACACATACAATTAACCATCACATCTGTGGTCCAAATAGAGTTTATACTATTTGATAGAAGCATGTTCTTTCTTTCCAGTTTTTTCTCTGTTCAGTACCATCTGTTTCTATGAAAACACACTGACTTATTTAGGACTTTTATGTATACTGTGAGTTTTCTGTTGTAAACACAAAGATTATCTTAATCTAGTTTTGGAATAAAACATTTAAGATCTCCATCAAGTGATGCTGAGAAAAAAATCTGGGTTTGGGCTTTATGCAGATGTGACTTAGGAATATTCCCCTACCACGTTACAACTGTATTAATTTGGTTTGGATAGCTAAACCCTTTCCTTCTTAATTTGCTCAACTAAAAAGTAGGGAGAATCATACCCATTTTCCAGTAACTTGTTAAGTTCTAACTGGGGAAACATTTCTGAAATTCTAGTACAGCATCTAGTATATGAAAGGCCATCTATATGATCAGTACAAAAAAACCTTCCCTGTCTCTGAACATTTAGTAGTTCCACTCGTAGCAATTTTCCTCCTAGAAGACTTAAACATTTTTTCCATTTTAAGTATAAGCCTCATTTCCCTTCTATTTCATGAAGTATTGCATTTTAACCACTGATAGATAAATTAGATGATTTTAAATTAATATTTTACTCATTTATCTAACAAATATTTATTAAATGTCTATTAAATCCCAAGGATTGTTCTGGGTGCTGGAGATTTAACAGTGAAGACGATAGATAAATTCCTTGCCCTTTTAGCTTGGATATTAGTGGGAGAGACTCTCAAAGAAAGAAATCAATAAGCATAAAATCACACTACAAGTAATATCATATTAGTCAGGGTAGGCTAAGTGATGCTGTGGTAAGTCACTAAATCTCATTAGCATAATTACAACAAAAGTTTATTTCTTGCTCGTGACAAGTCAGTGGCTGGTTCAGGTGACTATTTGAAGCAGCTATTCTAAGCCTTCCAATATGCTTCCTCCATCTAAGCACATGCTTCCATCAGGGAAGAGTGGACCAGTGAATCAAACAGCAACAGTTAAAAGATTCTACATGCATCACTTTTGCTTCATATTTTTATTGGCCATAGCAAGTCACATTGTCATGCCTAATTTCAATGAAGAGGAGAAATGTGACTCTTGGTAATCCTAGTGGTAAAGGAGAAACATATGTGACTACCACAGTATTAAGTATATAAAAAACAAGAGAATAAATAAGTATTTTTAAAAAGATAATAAAACAAAATAAACATAAGTTTTCAAGTATATCATTGTTTAAATTTATAATAAAATATGTATTTAAAAAATTGGGTCAACTTAAAGTTATTTAATAACAATTATTAAAATTTAGTATTTAGATAAGAGGAAAGGCATTTAGGTCATTTATGAATGACTGATGTTTAATAGATATGGAGATGTTAAGTCTACTTGAGGACAAGGGTGATGGTTTTTATATTGCTATTCTTGGTTATTTAGGCACATACAAGATGCTCAGTAAAACTTCGTTGAAGTTAATAATGTTCATTGTTTTAAATTATTCTTCTCCATTTGGTTGACTGTCTTAAAATATAGTCCATTATAATTTTGCTCAGAAGCAAGGCCAATTTTCATTGTTTTTATCTACATTAAAATTTTACATTTAATTATAGTTTAAATTTGGACCACAAATGCTTGAATCACTAGTGGTCTCTTTCTCCTAGTTTGTCTCGGGTATGTTCCTAAACCATGGGTATGTCCAGTAGGACAAAAGACTACTACTTTACTGTTGGAGTTTGTGATCTACCATCTTGTCTTCTAAAAACAACAACAACAACAACAACAACAACAACAACATTTACCTTTAATATCTGTTTGGCAACTGCTGTGTTGAAGAGATTTCACAAATTTGAATAAAGAGGGCAACAAATACCGAGTGGCAGTTTTGTTTGTTTTAATTTATTCATGATCATGAATGTAAGAATAGTATACTTGCTTTCAAAGATAGCATATGATGATGATGGTGATGATGATGGTGATGATGATGATGATGATGATGCCTCTCTCTCTATTGTTCTTTCCTTTTGCTTTTGACTAAGTCTTTGTCATTTAAAAAATAAATCAGCCAAAGAGAGGACCCAGTTATTCTTTGACTGGATAGATCAAGAGCAAACCAGAAGAGAATCTCTGTCTCTACCCAACTGAACCTCGTTTCGGTACCGTCACTTCTCTATTTATGGATGGTATGTCTGAGATGTTGTCTCTATCCTAGAAACCAAGAACTTGTCTTAAATCAGTGCCTCTCCAGTCTGTGCCATGAATCCCGTGAATCTGTAAGAGTCCATGCCCTTTGATGAGTTTGCTGCTCTTGGATTTGTACAAAATTTGTTTGTTACTTGGCAAATGGGACACAGCTGGCTTCTGATTTAGAGAGTGTTTTAAATTAGTTACCTCCTACCTTAACTTGATCATTTAAATGGAAAGCACTATGGCTCCAACAGAGTAGACATGATATAAAAACCATTTCCGACACGAGTATCTTGCCTCCTCAGTTGTGATGGCTACTGGTATCTCTGAAGGAAAATAAATAATAAACAAACAAACAAATAAATAATAAATAAATAAATAAATAAATAAATAAATAAAACACAGGTTCTGCGATTCTCACAAGTGGTAAACTGTCTTTGCATTATTTAAGAAAAGCTTTAAGTGTTCGATGAATGTGCTTAGACTAATGACAGTTGATGCCAAGAATATAGCAATAATCCAATACCATTTTGTAAAGTGGCAATTTGTGTAGAAATTGCAGAAAGCATCAACACATGCTGGGAACTTTACATATAAGTGAGCTATAGCGTGGGTGAAGGAGTTATTTATTTGGTCTTTCATTTGTAAATAAGACACTAATCTTTTCCTTCCAAGGAGTAGCTAGGCCAGTTATTAGTAAAAGAATATTGATAGCCTTTGCTCATCATGGCAAAATTGAGGATCCTGACCTTAAAAGTCTTAGTATTTGGAGGAGCCTTAATAAGTCATTTAGGAGAACAGCATTCCATAGTTGAAGATGGCTAGATCTATAATCAAAATATTTGGGTAGAGTCCAGGCTATACTATTACCTGTCAGCAATTTAGCTTTCCTCATCAAGGCTTATATGATCTGGTCTAGGGAACCTCTCTAGTCTTGTTTGATAGTCTTTACTTCTTACTTGCTCCATTTCAGTCCCTATGCCATTTCTCACACATTTCAAAAGAAGTGTTCTTGCTGCCAGGCCTTCTGTTCTTCCTGTTCTTTCTGCCTGGGATGATCTTCCCCCAGAGACAAGCTGACATTTATTGGGCAGATCCAGTATGTTCCAAGGGGTTATAAATGCTTTGCATGTTTGTTGTGGTGAATTTTCATGATAACCGTATGAAGTGTGTAGTGACACTGGATGGATGAGAAAGGAGGCAGAGTGATCTGGCAAAGGCAGGATTGGAACGAAGGCCTTGGCTCTCACAAGAAGTGCTCTCATAGTACACAACACCCAGGGTGTGGTTCCCACTCTTCCTTTAACCTCAGAGCTCTTTCTTGGTGAGCATTTCCTGACTATCTTATTTAAAGTGGAATTCCTGTGACTCTTTCTGTTTACTTAGCTTTATATTTATGAACAGTACTACATATTACCTGATTGATAATGCCTGTTTACTTGCTTACTTCTTTGCTTATCTCCCTCACTAGAATATATATTCTATGAGGGATGGACATTGTTCTGATCCGTGTTACCACTCTATCCCCTGCATCCAGAAGTGTACTGAAATGTACTGAGAGAGGATACGAATTGAGTTAGAATTTTTATCGGGTTTAAGGTATCTTACTCTTCAAACACTTGCAGAGCACCATTTTGTGTCAGATTCCATGACAGTTTGTGGAAATAGGAACGTGAATGAGAATGATGGGGACTCCTACTTTTCTGCTTTTCCTGATGCTTTTCCGGCATCCTAGAAGAAACAAACATGCAATTAACAGACAGTTGCCCAGGATAAGCATCCTTTTAGGGCAAATATAAGGTGCAGCAGGGAAAGGAGGCTTTAGGGAAAGCTATTCCGAGGGGTGATATCCGTGTTGAGAGCTGAAGGATGGGCTGAATGGGGATGCAAGACCATTTGGGGCAGAGCAGATGACAGAAGTCCCTGAGAGGGCACATTCCAGTTTATTATTTTTTTAAAGATTTTATTTATAGAGACAGAGAGAGAGGGGCAGAGAGACACAGGCAGAGGGAGAAGCAGGCTCCATGCAGGGAGCCCGGCGTGAGACTCGATCCCGGAACTCCAGATTCAGGCCCTGGGCTGAAGGCAGGTGCCAAACCGCTGAGCCACCCAGGGATCCTCCGCACATTCCACTTTAAAAGCAGTTCACTGTGACTCAGATATAGACTACGAGGGCCAGAGTTTACTGTCTGAGGCTGGAGAATAAAGTTGGGTTTTCAAGGGTCTTGAAAACTATTCCAAGAAGCCAAGACTTTATTGTCTGAGCATTGAGATGCCACTGAATGATTTTTAAATCAATGTAGTTTTGATTTAGTATCTGATTCCGTTTACCACCTTCAGCCACATAAGTTGGCAGCATTTCCACTTTCTGGATGGGACGAATAAGGCCCAGAAGAACACATTTCAATGTTGGTGGAATTGATTTAATTCTCTTAATGACAGTGATATCAGGGCTTCTAACTCCTACCTTCCCACCCTCTCTCCTTCCTTCTTTCTGGTTGTTATTCTTGTCAAACATAAAGCTATTTATCCACCATCCTTAACTTTTTCCAAGGAATATCCATGCACTCACACAGCTTCTAATAACCAGACCCCTGAGTGAAAGCCAGTGACCTCACGGGCGGCAGGGCTTGTTTGTGGCTGGATACCATATTGTGCACCGGGCTGGAATTCTCTGTTCTTCCTCACTAGGAAGCTGGATTTGTACCAGGAACCTCTTATCTGAAAAGGCAGCTCTAGGCTGGGGAGAACAGAGCTGGTTTGACGAAGTGGAGAGGCGCTCAATGTTGGTCTGGCCACGCTTTGGGCATGCGTGAGCGCTCACAGCAAAACACAGCTGGCATGTCTAATTTTAGCCTTGACTGCCTTGAAAAGGGACCCTTAAAGGAAATATATTTTCGCTGAAACCATTTGTATTATAATGTAACAGCCGACAGACATGTCAGAATATTACTTATTATTGGTGGGGAAAAACTCTGTCAGGTAATTGTGCTTTTTTTTGTGATGACATCGGGAAAGTGATTAAAGCATCCCTGAATCAAAATCATCATAGATAGACAGTGAGAGAACCAGAGCTTTTATTTATGAAGACGCCTGTAAACCTAATGGGATACCTCCTTTGATGCTTACAAAACGGATGTAAGGGTAAGAATGATCATTTCGGCTATGGCAAGTGGGTCCTTGTGATCTGACGATGCAGGGCTTGCTAATAGTAGTCCTGGCATAGACTCTCAAATTTCTTCAATGCTTAGCATCCTCCGTGTCGTCCGAGAAGTAAAAGGTTAGTTTCTGGACCGGGTCTTGGATTCATCTGGCTTTCGTATGTTAACAGGTTCTGAAAGCATCTGGGACACACTTGTTCCATTTTAACCAGCACGGGTCGTCCGTCTGCTTTTATTTTTGTCTTTCTCTTCCTTCCTCCCTTCGTCCTCTCTTCCCTCCCGTGGTCTTCTGTGTTTGCTTTAGCAGTGTGGCTTACCTTGCCACTTGGCAAGAAAAAAAAGGCAGCTCTTGTGTGGGGTAGATGGAGGGAAGGATAAGAAATAATCCACCGCCCGAATTTGAGTTCCCTGGGTTCAGTTCCAGCGGCAGCAGCTTTGCTGCAAAAATTGCTTTGCTGTTCGAGATAGCCAGCAGAGGGAATCAGGACTTTGCTTGCAGCAGGGGTTGAAGCAGGCTTTTTTTTTTTTCTTGGAGGAAATACTGCAGCTTTCTGGACTGCATACCCTGCTCCCTGGAGAGGTTCCACCCACCAGCTGGAAGGAGAGGAAGTGAATGAAAGGACAGGAGGAGCCCGAACACCATGTCACTCTGGAAGGGAGACAGCAGCAACCAGGCTGTGCAAGGTTGTTTTGTTTTGTTTTCTTTTCCCCTTTCTCTTTCTTTTTTTTTTTTCTTTTTCATTTTTTTGTTTTCTTTCTTTCTTTCTTCTTTCTTTTTTTCCCTTTTTCTTTAAGGTGGGGAAAGAGACAAACAGGAGACAGGAAGCTGATCTGCAAGGATTCGGAGTTGTGCTAAAAAGACTTTGATTTTTTTCTTCTCTCCCTCTTTACAAACGCTGGCAATTGACATCACTACAGACAGCCTGGGTAGAGAACAAAGTGCCTCATCCCAAGTGGACCCTGGCAGCTGGGGGAAGGAAGGCAGGATCTGGGAAGGCTGTGTGTGTGTGTGTGTGTGTGCGCGCGTGTGTGTGTGCGTGTGTTGTTCTACCAATACCTTTCCTTTTTTCTTTCTTTCTTTCTTTCTTTCTTTCTTTCTTTCTTTCTTTCTTTCTATTTTTTTGGTGTGTTTCTTTTTTAAATTCCTGCCGTGTTGGAACTAGTGAGTGGTGGAAGACGAAGGATCTCTGAAGCCTCATCAGTCATCGGGACCATCAGGAATAGTGGTTTAAGAGGACGCTCGGCCTGGGGCACCATACCGTGTCATCGAGTTCCCTGCCTCGGAGATAAAGATTCCAGCTACATGGGTAAACGCCTGGATCAGCCACAAATGTACCCCCAGTACACTTACTACTATCCTCACTGTCTCTAAACCAAGGTATGGCTCGACCCACAGTCTGGCAAGCAGTGTGTATCCTGCACTTGGGATGGGAAACAGGCATGTGGATTATTATTTACCTCCCCTTTCCCATCACCTCTTCCTGCTTCTTTGAAATTAGTAACATAGCAATGGAGTTAATGAGGCAGAGGAGAATATGAGAAGAAAGCAAGCCCTGGGATTGTGGTTTTTCTCTTCTAGCAGAGATAATAGTTTCGCTCGTGTTCCTTTGTTGTTATTTGGCAACATAAAGATGTTCCTGATATCCGTAGTAAAGTGCTTTGCAGATGGACAGGGTTGTTAGAAAGGAGATTGTGACAGTGATTATCAGGAACAACAACGATTTCAGAGGCTTTTCTGGTGAGCTGTTCTTTGTGGCTCTGAAAGGGTTTTTCTCACTGGATAGGATGCACCAGGGTGGGGGCAACTCAGACTTTCAATCACAGAGTATAGAATGAAAGAAGGTGTGGGAAGGTATAGTACGACTAACTGACGTCCCGTAGAGTTTGTTTGGGTGTGCTTTTGTTTTTGTGTATTTGCCTTACATATTTTATTTTATATGGAGGGTGATCAAGACTCTAGAGACTGAAGTTTGGAGCCTTACAATAGATGTTCTTTACTTTTCGAAGCTCTGTTTTTCTGTGCTGGCTGCCATCAGGAGGCCTGTGGGTCTTGAAACGGGATGAAATATAACTGATGATAATTGGACACGAATTGGTTAAATACTTTAGTCTTGGGATCCCTGGGTGGCGCAGTGGTTTGGCGCCTGCCTTTGGCCCAGGGCGCAATCCTGGAGACCTGGGATCAAATCCCACGTTGGGCTCCCGGTGCATGGAGCCTGCTTCTCCCTCTGCCTATGTCTCTGCCTCTCTCTCTCTCTCTCTCTGTGTGACTATCATAAATAAATTTTAAAAAAATTAAAAATAAATAAAAAATAAAACTCTCTCTGTGTGTGTGTGTGTGTGTGTGTGTGTATCTGTCTCAACCAGAGCATTAGATGGGAGCTCCAAGTCACATGGTAATGTACTTCTTAAGTTATTGTTGAATAATTACATTACCTTATTTCCTTGTAGCTTTTAGATATGCTTTTATGAGTATTTCTGGCACTCAAGATAAATTTTAATCAGAATTGAAACACATTTTATTAATTAGATAGTATTACAAGTTATAGGATGTGTCTTAAGTTGGGACTTGCCTTTTATTTCATAGTAGAGAGATAGATACTGTTCAGATTTCAAGACATACACAGCTACACAGTGCATCCTGGAAAATGAAGGTCTTGCCTACAGGGAAATAGGTGAAAAAGAAAATATGACCTCCTTAGACTTACTGTGGGCATCAGAGTTATGACAGAAAGATGACTACACAGGATTAGGTCCCATTGGCTTCTATTCTTTTTTTTTTAATTTATTTTTTATTGGTGTTCAATTTACTAACATACAGAATAACCCCCAGTGCCCGTCACCCATTCACTCCGACCCCCCGCCCTCCTCCCCTTCTACCACCCCTAGTTCGTTTCCCAGAGTTAGCAGTCTTTACGTTCTGTCTCCCTTTCTGATATTTCCCACACATTTCTTCTCCCTTCCCTTATATTCCCTTTCACTATTATTTATATTCCCCAAATGAATGAGAACATATAATGTTTGTCCTTCTCTGATTGACTTACTTCACTCAGCATAATACCCTCCAGTTCCATCCACGTTGAAGCAAATGGTGGGTATTTGTCATCTCTAATAGCTGAGGAATATTCCATTGTATACATAGACCACATCTTCTTTATCCATTCATCTTTCGTTGGACACCGAGGCTCCTTCCACAGTTTGGCTATCGTGGCCATTGCTGCTAGAAACATCGGGGTGCAGGTGTCCCGGCGTTTCATTGCATTTGTATCTTTGGGGTAAATCCCCAACAGTGCAATTGCTGGGTCGTAGGGCAGGTATATTTTTAACTGTTTGAGGAACCTCCACACAGGTTTCCAGAGTGGCTGCACCAGTTCACATTCCCACCAACAGTGTAAGAGGGTTCCCTTTTCTCCACATCCTCTCCAACATTTGTTGTTTCCTGCCTTGTTAATTTTCCCCAATCTCACTGGTGTGAGGTGGTCTCTCAAGATAAGAAGCTTTTGCACAGCAAAGGATACAGTCAACAAAACTCAGAGACAACCTACAGAATGGGAGAAGATATTTGCAAATGACATATCAGATAAAGGGCTAGTTTCCAAGATCTATAAAGAACTTATTAAACTCAACACCAAAGAAAGAAACAATCCAATCATGAAATGGGCAAAAGACATGAACAGAAATCTCACAGAGGAAGACATAGACATGGCCAACATGCACATGAGAAAATGCTCTGCATCACTTGCCATCAGGCTTCTATTCTGATGCAGCTCAATCAATGTTTAGCAATGGAATGCCTGCTTTTTAGGCACTGTGTCTAGGCTCAGAGGAACGAACAATGAATATACATAAACTCGGGGATCCCTGGGTGGCGCAGCGGTTTAGCGCCTGCCTTTGGCCCAGGGCGCGATCCCGGAGACCCGGGATCGAGTCCCACGTCGGGCTCTCTGCATGGAGCCTGCTTCTCCCTCTGCCTGTGTCTCTGCATCTCTCTCTCTCTCTCTCTCTCTCTTGTGTGACTATCATAAATAAATTAAAAAAAGAAATCAATCTAAAAAAACATAAACTCTAGTCTCATAGGATTTACTCTCTATTTAGGAGAAAGATAGTAAACACCTACATACCATGTCAGGTGGTTATAAGTGCCAAATATGTGGAAAGTAGGGTAATAGGCTACAGAGTGAAGTGAAGGTACTATGTTATGTAAGAGGATCAAGGAAAGCCTCTTTAATAAGGTGGCATATGGGTAAGAAAACTATAAGAAGCAAGGAATTAAGCCCTGAGGCTATCTAGAGAAAGCTTGTTTCAGGCAGCGGGAAGTCAAGTGCAAAGGCTCCCAAGTGTAAGTATCCTGGCTTCCTGGAGAGACAGCAGGGAGGCCAGTGTGAGTGTAACAGAGTGAGGAAGGTGAGCAAGGTAGGAGGGTCACAGTGGGTCTTGAATCCTTTCTTGCCTGCCATACTACCATTACTACTTTGGTCTTATAGATCGTGAAGATGATTATATCTTTCAGAACTGCCTTTTAGAACAGAAATGCCCCCAAGGAGAGCAAGACCTTAAACTCATTATCATTATGATGTTAATTTTTCAGTTAACTTTTTAGAGATTCATGGATAACCAGCACACATTTGATTAAAAAGGAGTGTCTAGCTGGTAAATTAAGGAAGGACAATGTTATCGGGGAAGAGAGCGTGATAATGTAGGTGAGAAGATAACGAAACAAGTTTAATTTATATTGGAGACAATTGCTTCTTGCCTCCCTGAATATAGTTCCTCTTTAAGTCCCCCTTTCTTTTCAGGAGGACTCCACTTCTTGTCCACAGCACATGTTCCATTCTCCAGCCATATGCCGCTGTTTGCTTGGAGCCAATGATCTTTTGCCTAGGCTCAGAGGGAGGTGTGTCTTACGTAGTCTAAACCAATCATTACCCTTCCATCTGCATCAGTGAATGAGTTGGGAAATTGCACGTGACCCGTTTTGTCCAATGAACTGTGAGGAGCAGACTGTTGGGGGCAGGAGCCTTTAGTAAGATTTCTTACATTTTTAAAAGATACCAGAGGAAGAAGAAACCACTTGAGGTGGGCGATTATAACGTGGCCAACACTGCTGTGGTCATCTTGTGACCATGAGGCTAGATATCAACACACAGAAGGTGGCTTGTCATGGTCATGTGGATGACCCAGACACTGCCCACTGATGGATATCTGGCCCTTGTTGCAGAAAGGAATCCCAGAATCCACACTGAGGGGGGGGGGCGGATTTCAAAACATGTATATATGAAATATATATAAATATAAGGTTATACATAACAAACATTAAAAAACCTTATACATCCCTAACAGAGAATTACAAAATATTATGATTATATATTATGCCCCCATTAAGTGCTGTGTTCAAAGAAAATGTTCATGGTATGTTGTCAGAAGAAGGAAGTGCACAGAAATACAATATTTTTTTCTAGATCTCACATATATGGACAGAGGGACAACACAGAGAAAGAGAGAAATATATATTCATTATTCATAGGAAAAACTAGAAACAAATAGAGCAAATATTAATAGCTGTTACCTCTGTGTGATAGGATCAGATAGGATCAGAGATGTATTTTTTTAAGTGCAGCTTTTATTTATTTATTTTTAATTTTTTTCATTTTTATTTATTTATGATAGTCACACACACACAGAGAGAGAGGCAGAGACACAGACAGAGGGAGAAGCAGGCTCCATGAACTGGGAGCCCGATGTGGGATTCGATCCCGGGTCTCCAGGATCGCGCCCTGGGCCAAAGGCAGGCGCTAAACTGCTGCGCCACCCAGGGATCCCAAGAGATGTATGTTTAATGTAATTTTTATACAATTGTTTTAATGCAATTTTGCATTTTATAGTGAGAAAGTAGAGCTTTTACAGTCTTATAAAAAATCATCAATTTTATGAGAATCAAAGGATGATCCATATCCCTCATGGGTCTTCTCTAATACTACTTTTAAGGTACTACAGTCCTTTCCATGAACTGAAAGACTGGTCCCTCAGCTCACCTTAGGCCCACTCTGGCTACTATATTAGGCACTGGCCTCAATTTGCCCTTAAAGAAGCCAGAGGTCTAAACACCGGTGTCTTCAAAACTGCTGAGAATTCCCTGCATTTCTCTATCTAGTGTGGCCAACAGGGTAGCCCTCCAGTGAGTATGAGGCAGTCAACTCAAAGATGGCTTGGCCCTCTTCTGTGGCAGCCCGCCCTTGGCTTCATGACGTGCATAGTCATTACATGGTGGACCCAAGTCTTCATCAGGCTGTATTCTTAGGTTAGGACACTACCCATTGATGATCTACACTAAACAGGGATGGCAGAGACAGGTGCTACTGCAAATATGTTTTTTCCAAGGGCCAAGAGAGCAAAAGACTTAAGCATGCAAGTGGCATTGCTAAGGTTGCTGCATAGTACAAATTAGGATTCAAGTCAGCTTGAGTCATACAGAGGCTTGGGGCCTCTAAGCTAATTTATGATGACCTGCAGAGGCTAAAATGAGGCAGAATCTGGACTGTCCTACTAATTATGAGACTCTGGGAATGCCTCTTGAGCCATTGGTAAGGTAAGATATTTAGAGCTAAACTAATATGGTTAGAATACATCAAGGCACAATCTTAGTTCTCCTCCTTTTTCCTGGCATAAATATAGCATATAATCTGTCAGCCTATATATATATCAGAGTGGTCTTGGTGTATGGCTTATCTGTCCTATGATAGGGAAAGAAAATGAATGGTGGGGGAATAGGTACTCTATGTGTTCATATGTGGATAGTCTGCTGGTGTGACTGTCAGCATGGTGATGTCCTAAGTCATTAGAGTCTGGGTTCCCCCAAATTCGGAGCCTGAGGCAAGGGGGCAGATAGTCCATTTGAGAGGTGATTCCCTGAAGCAGGAGCAAGGGAGTGGGAAGATGGGAAGGAGAAATGTCCAATACAATGGTGTGTTATCAAGGTCACAGAGAAAAAGATTACAGAAAAAGAAAAAAAAAACTGAGGTTGGTCAGTGGGATTCAGTTTTATGGAGATATGCAGAGAAGGTATGGAAGGACTTCCAGGATTGTCTGCCTGAAGTCTGGAAGGCAGGAGCATTTCTCTACTAGCCCCTATCTTCCACTGGTTTACTGTTGGTTTGGTGCACTCGCCTTGAATCTGCAGACCAGCATCTCTGGCAGTCACCTCTGAGAGATGGTATTGGTCGTTTGCAAGGTGAGCCTATGCTTGCACGTAACTGTTCCTAGAGCTCAGGTAGCCAAGGGATGTGACTTTGGGGCCACCAATGTTCCCGGAGTTTTAAGGTGTACCTTAAAAAACTATACCTTGACCTGCAGTCCTTAAATTGCATTTTGGGTCTTAGAGCTAAAGATTAAATAGGTTTGTCTACGTAGTCTATATTTTAATCCATTAGTTAAGTACCTACTATGTTCTAGGTGCCAGGGAAACAGAAACGGATAGGATACCTTCTAAGATTCCAGTTTGTTACAGGAGATAAGCTCTTTACAGTTAAATGTATTACCTACTCAAATAAGATATGCATAGAATGCCTAACATGGTATTTTTGTGGGGAAAGCTGTTTTTATTCCCAACTAAAAAGGACCCTCCAGAGGGAGGTAAGAGTTGGTATACCCAAACACACACACCCCTATACGTGCATGGAAGGATGTGTGCACATACCCATGTGCCCCCGTGTGTACATGTATTTGTGTGTAAAATTCTTTGAGAAAAGGAATGATTGCTTTATGTGAATTATTTATCCTTATTGTCAACATTCAAATCTAGAAGCATTGTAAGATTCACGGAATGCAAAATGATCACACAATAGATTGGTTTTAGTGAGCATGTATTTTCTTTTCCATTCATATTGATGCTTTGGATGCTTTTATATTTTTGGTTCTGCGAAAGTTATGTTCATTGAGAAAAATAAAAATAAAAAGCATCCAAGAGGCTCATTCCTATGTTAGAATTTGTATTCAGCTGAAGAAAACCTTTGCACCTGCCACTAAAATGTATCCACTTCTGGGGTGGAATGCACCAGGTGTTCCCCAGCCTCCATCGGCACGCCAGGCAGTTCAGGACCGAGAAGGAGGCACCATATCCCAGGCAGGTTAAACTGGTGGGGAAATTTCAAGTCGACAGAATGCAATTACCCAAATTGAAATTAGGCCAGGGGCATATCAGGAGGCCCTTCCCATCTGTTGGGTAAAAGGATCACCAGATATTTAACAAGGGCAAGTGGTCAGGATCTCAGTTCTAGGAGTCACTTAAAAAGCAGGCACTTAAAAATGCTAAAGGAAAACTGTACCTGGCATAAAAATCATATCCCTTCACTGGAAAATAAATAACATTAGGCCTTGAGAAGATCAGCCTTTTTCTGCTCTGGGAGGAAAGAAATGTTTATGGATGGGGTGGTTAAATATTTCTACATCAGCTTCTCTTAGCAAGGACATGGTATAATGGACAATTGGTTATCCTGGGTTTGACAAAAAGAGATTTCCCAAACCAAACATATTGAATCGAATACATTTATCCCTGGTCAAAATGGATAGATCCTCCCATTAAGACCTTACAGAATAACACTGTTTAATTTTTCCAGGGACCTTGACACAACATTGTTTCTTTACCAGGAAACTAATTTTTAAAGTTTTCAGCAAAAATAAGTAAGCTGGATCTGGACACCAGATCCCATTTCAGAACCACCTTTGGTTTCCCATTGTCAAAACCACCAGATCCACAGGTCCACATTAGCACAGTGGTCCCTGACTGTTTCCCTCTCTCTGGACACCTGTGTACCTTTCTCTCAGGAGGGGAGAGAAAACTCTGTCTTAATCTTAAAATCAGAATGAACTCAAGCATTGGCATGAGCCTCCCACCCCCTAGTCAGAGAGAGATGAAGAATGGGCATCTGACCCCAGATGGTTGGATGGCATTCTAGGACATTGAGAAATAGACGGGCTTCCCTATGGCCCTTTTAATAATATGTCCTCCTTTATAGACCAAGAGAACTCAATGTTTTCAGCCTAAGGTCTGGGAGGGGAGGAAGAAAGAGGCATCTCTGGGCGAGATGTCTCCTTTTCCAGATGCTGCTTTTTTGGAGACTTGCTGACACTGGGTTCCTATGGGCCACTCCCCAAAGCAAGGTACCAGGGAGTCTCTTCTCTGTGCCTTCCCTGGGAGGGACTGTTTAATGCCATGCAGCTAATCCTGACAAGCTCTCAATTCTCTTTCCTACTGAATTTGGAGAGGAAGGAAAAGAGATGAGCTGGTAAGGGGTCTTATTCAGCATTGTTATTTTTTTCCTTTGTTGGAGTGGTTCACTTTTAACTCTCTTTGCTAGCCAAGAGGTGACATCCTGGGGACCCTGACAGTACGGCCACTCCTGGAAGGGGTAAGGCAAGGTTAACTGACAAATTTAGCAAAGCTGCCCATTGGGGGGTTGGGGGAGAGCTACAGGCAGGCCATGTACACACTGAGTTACTTGCAGCGTCTCTGTCCCTCCTCCCCTGCACACACACATGTACCTGTCATTGCAGCAGTTAAGGTAGGAGAGCAGTAATCCAAAAGTCTAGGGATTTCACACTGGTTTCTCCCATTCTGCAATGCCAAGCCTTCCTGGACGGTCTCCTAAAAATGAGCTCAGTGTGACCTAATGGTCCATCCTAGTCATAAGTGACCATTGTTCTTAACTCTGAACAGGTGTAAACATTTGCTTGCACTTGCTGAATTCTGACCTGAGCTGCTTACCTTTTCTTTCTTTCTTTCTTTCTTCTTCTTCTTCTTTCTTCTTCTTTCTTCTTCTTCTTCTTCTTCTTCTTCTTCTTCTTCTTCTTCTTCTTCTTCTTCTTCTTTTTCTTCTTCTTCTTCTCCTCCTTCTCCTCCTCCTCCTCCCCCTCCCCCTCCTCCTCCTCCTCCTCCTCCTCCTCCTCCTCCTTCTTCTTCTTCTTCTTCTTCTTCTTCTTCTTCTTTCTTCTTCTTCTCCTTCTCCTCCTCCTCCTCCTTCTTCTTCTTCTTCTTCTTCTTCTTCTTCTTCTTCTTCTTCTTCTTCTTCTTTCTTCTTCTTCTCCTTCTCCTCCTCCTTCTTCTTCGTCTTCTTCTTCTTCTTCTTCTTCTTCTTCTTCTTCTTCTTCTCCTCCTTCTCCTCCTCCTCCTCCCCCTCCCCCTCCTCCTCCTCCTCCTCCTCCTCCTTCTTCTTCTTCTTCTTTCTTCTTCTTCTTCTTCTTCTTCTTTCTTCTTCTTCTCCTTCTCCTCCTCCTCCTCCTCCTCCTTCTTCTTCTTCTTCTTCTTCTTCTTCTTCTTCTTCTTCTTCTTCTTCTTCTTCTTCTTCTTCTTTCTTCTTCTTCTCCTTCTCCTCCTCCTCCTCCTTCTTCTTCTTCTTCTTCTTCTTCTTCTTCTTCTTCTTCTTTCTTCTTCTTCTCCTTCTCCTCCTCCTCCTCCTCCTCCTTCTTCTTCTTCTTCTTCTTCTTCTTCTTCTTCTTCTTCTTCTTGTTTCTTCTTCTTCTCCTTCTCCTCCTCCTCCTTCTTCTTCTTCTTCTTCTTCTTCTTCTTCTTCTTCTTTCTTCTACTTCTCCTCCTCCTCCTCCTTCTTCTTCTTCTTCTTTTCTTCTTCTTCTTCTTCTTCTTCTTCTTCTTCTTCTTCTTCTTCTTCTTCTTCTTCTTCTTCTTCCTCTTTCTTCTTTTTTTTTCTAATTAGCCAGAACCAATTTCTTTGTTTTGTTTTCTATCTTGATAATTTGTGAATAACAAAGTTTTTTTCTCACAGAGGAAAACAGAGAGAGGAGTTATTAGTTAATGTTGATCCAGAACTCTGCAAATGTTAAAACTTGACATTATTATTTAGAGGTTTGGTTTGTACTAATTACCTCTTAGTTTTACTAGCCCTATATAACAAGCTACCTTCTGCAAATTTTATGGGAAAGCCAGTTTTCTGAAAGGATGAAAGTTGTTGGAGCACGGAATGAAATAGGTGCTAAGTTTTATTTTCCACTAAATAATTCTCCTCAAGGTGGGTAAACTTTCAGTAGTTAAATTGCTAAAAATGAAGATTCTACACTACAAGAGCAGATCTTCAGGAGACAATTATATGTCTGTGTTCATAGCATTTATGAGTGTCAGTAAACAGTCAGTACATTTATGTTCCCCCCATTACCTTCGGTCATAAACTTCCTTAAAGAAAAACGAATAATTATGTTTCCTGACTGCAGAATGAGCATCAACATTCAAATACTGAAAGCCCTGGGTGGGATGGATGGTACACCTAGACTTCCAGGGATTGAGCTGTTTTCGAGGCATTGGCTAGAGTGTCAGGCTAACTGCTTGGCCTTGATTTAGTGCCATTCACAGAGATGTCATCTCTAGAAGGGAAATCATAATTTGTGTGGCTATTTTTGGACTTGGGGCCTCCCAGCCTACAGCTGTTGGGAATGGCTGGGCGTCACATAAAGCCCCTGGCTGAAGCATGTCAAGCTTGTGCTATTGGCCTGAAGCTCGCCATCCACCCCAGGGGCCAGCCAGTGTATCCCTGGAGCTAAAATGATGCGGTGTCATCGGAGTTTAACAAGCATATCCCGGCATCGTGGACTATTGGAGTTAGGAAACGACCTTAGATGACCTCATTACAACCTACATTTTACACAAGAGGCTTTGGCTGGGGAATCATTCTATCCAGGGTCCCAAGCAACAAGTCTCACATCTCCTGGCTTTGGGTTTGGTACTCTTAAATATTGTCCTTGGGGTCAGGAAGGTGACATAGGTTAGAGGGTAAGGAATAGATTTTTAAAAAGTGAGTTAGGAAGACAAGAAAAGTAAATCTGAGAGAATTGCATTTTTCCTTTGTAGTTCATATGAGTTTCATTATTCCTTGTATCTCAATCAGAAAACACATCGATGCAACTTCTCCACCACTAGAAATGTGCAAGTGGAAATGAAAGGAAATAAGACAATTGAATATTTTCTAGATCAGCACTTTTCAAACTGTCATGAAAGACAGGTTTTTGTTTATTTCTAATTGACCTCAGCTGATATCTCTGTAATGTGCGATAGAAATTACTAGAAAAAAATGAAGTGTAGACTTTCAAAATACAAGTCCAAACTTTTATTTCTTGGAGACAAGAGACATAAACTTCTGCTGACAAATTACTATATAGTTGCTAGACACTTATTCTTGATCGCAGTACACACTGATCATGGACACAGGAGAACTGCCTTGGTCTCTTTTTCTCTATTATTTTGTGCTTTTGTCTGGTTCTCTAGGTTGCAACTTTCTGATATCAGGGATAGGATCTAGGCATCTGTCATTTTTGATAGGTACTTTATTGCGTTGAATAACAACTTAAGAAAAAATTTAAATGTTTCCTCGTGTAAAAGGAAAAAAAAAAACAAGTTTACAATCATAAAAAAAAAAACAAAAAACCCAGAGATCAGTGTATGGATTCTTCTTAAGAGACTTAAAATGGGGACATTTTTGGTTTACGTGGTTTGAGTGTAAAGAGGATTGAATATATTAAGCATTTCCGTTGTCATTAAGTTTGAACTTTCTACCAATTCTTATATCCTCTAAAAGACCTGTAGACCTTTTAAGTGCATCAATTAGGATTAAGTTTGTTAGCTTTAGGAAATAAAAAGTATGTAACACCCAGGTACATTTAAGTCTCAGATAAGCATTGAGTGCTTTTTAAAAGTATGGCCCAGATATTTCATGAGAAGTGCCATGTGCAATATTTGGGCGGGACATAATTTGTATTAAAAATGTATTAATCGGGATCCCTGGGTGGCTCAGCGGTTTGGCACCTGCCTTCGGCCCAGGGTGTGATCCTGGATACCCGGGATCAAGTCTCACATCGGGCTCCCTGCATGGAGCCTGCTTCTCCCTCTGCCTGTGTCTCTGCCTCTCTCTCTCTGTGTCTCTCATGAATAAATAAATAAATAAATAAATAAATAAATAAATAAATAAAAATCTTTTTAAAAAATGTATTCATCGTTTGTCTGAAATTCAAGTTTAACTGGATATCTTGTATTTTATCCAGTAATTCTTCTTTTTTAATTTCTTTTTTAAAATTTTTTAATTGAAATATAGTTGACATACAATATTATGTTAGTTTTAGGTGTATAGCATAGTGATTCTAATTAGTAGTGAACTTTTAGCCTGGACTTCTGCAGATGTTTCTAGAGAGAAGGCTCAGCCCAGCCAATCAAATGTGGTCATATTGACCTACCTTGCTTAGCTTTTGGCAGCTGGAAGCTGAATAGTGAATACAAAGTAATGATATTCCTTTTAGGAAAATGTGTTTCTCATGTGACAAAGCAGCTACTCATCTGTCCTGACTTTGAGGCTGTTAGTTGGTGTTTTCTAAAGCTCTGGTTCACTGCTGGAAAAAGTCATGGCGGAAGGTGTGTTTGTAAGAAGGCCACAAGAATCTGCCAGCTACATGAAGACAAAGTTGGCTCAGTGGTCTGCAAATAGTGGAATTCTTTGCACGGAAATATACAAGGAGACAGTGATAGCCACCCCCCCAAAAAGAAAGAAAGAAAGAAAGAAAGAAAGAAAGAAAGAAAGAAAGAAAGAAAGAAAGAAATTCCCTGTTTCTACAGCATATTGTAAGCAAACTGATGTTTACAAATAAACTTATGAGAAAGAAATGCAAAAAAAAAAAAAAGAGAAAGAAATGCAAAGGCAGAATTAGTGGATATTAAAAAAATTAATGTTTTAGGGATCCCTGGGTGGCGCAGCGGTTTGGCGCCTGCCTTTGGCCCAGGGCGCGATCCTGGAGACCCGGGATCGAATCCCACGTCGGGTTCCCTGCATGGAGCCTGCTTCTCCCTCTGCCTATGTCTCTGCCTCTCTCTCTCTCTCTCTCTCTGTGACTGTCATGAATAAATAAATAAAATCTTTAAAAAAAAAAATTAATGTTTTAGATACTTATGTAGGTTTACTGTAGTGTCTGCAAAGATATGTCCTTTGCCGTTGGTAGCTGTTTTTCTTTCTTTAAATGAGGATATTTGGTTATAGGCCTTAAATCAGAGTTTTGTCATTGTTAAATTATAGAATTTATGCTCCCAGTCTTTAAAGAAAGGTAAACTTTTCTTAAAGTGATGTTTGATTCAGGTAAGAAGGAAATGGCTATTTCAAGTGCACACACAATTTATTTTAATGTCATATCTGGGTGTTTTAAAATGTCCTGTCAGCTAACAACAACAACAACAACAACAAAAATCTTTTTTTTTTTAATTTTTTATTTATTTATTTACGATATTCACAGAGAGAGAGAGAGAGAGGCAGAGACACAGGCTCCATGCACCGGGAGCCCGACGTGGGATTCGATCCCGGGTCTCCAGGATCGCGCCCTGGGCCAAAGGCAGGCGCCAAACCGCTACGCCACCCAGGGATCCCCCAACAACAAAAATCTTAAGAATATACTTACCTAAGAGAATTCTTTAAAAATAATATTTATTTTAAATAATGAAATATATGCTCATTTTAAGACAAATTTGAAAAATGCTGGGATTTCTGGAAGGATAAGGAAAAAAAGTAAAATCACCAATAACACTATCATAGAGGAAACATTTCCACTATTGTTACTTCGATGTAGTTGTTCTATTGTCTTGTCTATGTGTTTTTAGTTCATAGTTGGAAACCTACTGTATATACAAGGTTGTATTCTGATTTTTTCTTTTTTAAAAAATATTTTATGTATTTATTCATGAGAGATAGAGAGAGAGACATAGGCAGAGGGAGAAGCAGGCTCCATGCAGGAAGCCCTATGTGGGACTTGATCCCAGGACCACAGGATCACCCCCTGAGTCAAAGACAGGCGCTCAACTGCTGAGCCACTCAGGTGTCCCTGTATTCTGATTTTTTCATTAACTATTTGACTTAAGCATTTCCCATATGTTAAAGTATTTCTTAAGTATCATTTTAATGGTTGAATCATACTCTGTACTGTGATTTACTTAACCAAACTAGAGTTGGATACTCAGAGTTCTCCAATTACCTATTCCTAAATGTCTAGTGATGATCTGTTTGGATTCCTAGAACCGAAATTACTGGGACTGACAAGGATGAAAAGTTTTAAGGCTATACATTTTGTTAAGCTCTATTAGAACCATTATAGATATTTACTAGGAATGTGTAAGAGTGCCTATATCACTGACCTTCATTGCTGTCATTTATTTCATTTTATTAACCTAGTGTATTTGTCTGGGTTTTCCAGAAAAACATAACCTGTAAGATGTGTTTGTATGCAAAGAGAATCTTAAAGGAATTGGCTCATGTGATTCTGGGGGGTGGGAGTGGATCCCCAAACTTCAGGTCAGGTTGTCAGGCTGAAGACTCAGGAAGAGCTGACGTCGAATCTAGAAGCCAAAGGCAGTCTGGAGACAGAATTTCTTCCTTCTAAAAGGATCTCAGTCTTCATTCTTAAAGCCTTTACGTTTTTGGATGAAGTTCAGTCCCATTGTGAAGAATAAGGTGCTTTACTCAGAGTCTACTCATGTAAATGTAAACCACATCGAAAAATACCTCACAGCAACATCTAGACTGGTATTTGACCAAATGACTGGGCACTATAGCCTAGCCAAGTTGACACATACAATTAACCATCACATCTGTGGTCCAAATAGAGTTTATACTATTTGATAGAAGGCCATGTTCTTTCTTTCCAGTTTTTTCTCTGTTCAGTACCATCTGTTTCTATGAAAACACACTGACTTATTTAGGACTTTTATGTATACTGTGAGTTTTCTGTTGTAAACACAAAGATTATCTTAATCTAGTTTTGGAATAAAACATTTAAGATCTCCATCAAGTGATGCTGAGAAAAAAATCTGGGTTTGGGCTTTATGCAGATGTGACTTAGGAATATTCCCCTACCACGTTACAACTGTATTAATTTGGTTTGGATAGCTAAACCCTTTCCTTCTTAATTTGCTCAACTAAAAAGTAGGGAGAATCATACCCATTTTCCAGTAACTTGTTAAGTTCTAACTGGGGAAACATTTCTGAAATTCTAGTACAGCATCTAGTATATGAAAGGCCATCTATATGATCAGTACAAAAAAACCTTCCCTGTCTCTGAACATTTAGTAGTTCCACTCGTAGCAATTTTCCTCCTAGAAGACTTAAACATTTTTTCCATTTTAAGTATAAGCCTCATTTCCCTTCTATTTCATGAAGTATTGCATTTTAACCACTGATAGATAAATTAGATGATTTTAAATTAATATTTTACTCATTTATCTAACAAATATTTATTAAATGTCTATTAAATCCCAAGGATTGTTCTGGGTGCTGGAGATTTAACAGTGAAGACGATAGATAAATTCCTTGCCCTTTTAGCTTGGATATTAGTGGGAGAGACTCTCAAAGAAAGAAATCAATAAGCATAAAATCACACTACAAGTAATATCATATTAGTCAGGGTAGGCTAAGTGATGCTGTGGTAAGTCACTAAATCTCATTAGCATAATTACAACAAAAGTTTATTTCTTGCTCGTGACAAGTCAGTGGCTGGTTCAGGTGACTATTTGAAGCAGCTATTCTAAGCCTTCCAATATGCTTCCTCCATCTAAGCACATGCTTCCATCAGGGAAGAGTGGACCAGTGAATCAAACAGCAACAGTTAAAAGATTCTACATGCATCACTTTTGCTTCATATTTTTATTGGCCATAGCAAGTCACATTGTCATGCCTAATTTCAATGAAGAGGAGAAATGTGACTCTTGGTAATCCTAGTGGTAAAGGAGAAACATATGTGACTACCACAGTATTAAGTATATAAAAAACAAGAGAATAAATAAGTATTTTTAAAAAGATAATAAAACAAAATAAACATAAGTTTTCAAGTATATCATTGTTTAAATTTATAATAAAATATGTATTTAAAAAATTGGGTCAACTTAAAGTTATTTAATAACAATTATTAAAATTTAGTATTTAGATAAGAGGAAAGGCATTTAGGTCATTTATGAATGACTGATGTTTAATAGATATGGAGATGTTAAGTCTACTTGAGGACAAGGGTGATGGTTTTTATATTGCTATTCTTGGTTATTTAGGCACATACAAGATGCTCAGTAAAACTTCGTTGAAGTTAATAATGTTCATTGTTTTAAATTATTCTTCTCCATTTGGTTGACTGTCTTAAAATATAGTCCATTATAATTTTGCTCAGAAGCAAGGCCAATTTTCATTGTTTTTATCTACATTAAAATTTTACATTTAATTATAGTTTAAATTTGGACCACAAATGCTTGAATCACTAGTGGTCTCTTTCTCCTAGTTTGTCTCGGGTATGTTCCTAAACCATGGGTATGTCCAGTAGGACAAAAGACTACTACTTTACTGTTGGAGTTTGTGATCTACCATCTTGTCTTCTAAAAACAACAACAACAACAACAACAACAACAACAACATTTACCTTTAATATCTGTTTGGCAACTGCTGTGTTGAAGAGATTTCACAAATTTGAATAAAGAGGGCAACAAATACCGAGTGGCAGTTTTGTTTGTTTTAATTTATTCATGATCATGAATGTAAGAATAGTATACTTGCTTTCAAAGATAGCATATGATGATGATGGTGATGATGATGGTGATGATGATGATGATGATGATGCCTCTCTCTCTATTGTTCTTTCCTTTTGCTTTTGACTAAGTCTTTGTCATTTAAAAAATAAATCAGCCAAAGAGAGGACCCAGTTATTCTTTGACTGGATAGATCAAGAGCAAACCAGAAGAGAATCTCTGTCTCTACCCAACTGAACCTCGTTTCGGTACCGTCACTTCTCTATTTATGGATGGTATGTCTGAGATGTTGTCTCTATCCTAGAAACCAAGAACTTGTCTTAAATCAGTGCCTCTCCAGTCTGTGCCATGAATCCCGTGAATCTGTAAGAGTCCATGCCCTTTGATGAGTTTGCTGCTCTTGGATTTGTACAAAATTTGTTTGTTACTTGGCAAATGGGACACAGCTGGCTTCTGATTTAGAGAGTGTTTTAAATTAGTTACCTCCTACCTTAACTTGATCATTTAAATGGAAAGCACTATGGCTCCAACAGAGTAGACATGATATAAAAACCATTTCCGACACGAGTATCTTGCCTCCTCAGTTGTGATGGCTACTGGTATCTCTGAAGGAAAATAAATAATAAACAAACAAACAAATAAATAATAAATAAATAAATAAATAAATAAATAAATAAATAAAACACAGGTTCTGCGATTCTCACAAGTGGTAAACTGTCTTTGCATTATTTAAGAAAAGCTTTAAGTGTTCGATGAATGTGCTTAGACTAATGACAGTTGATGCCAAGAATATAGCAATAATCCAATACCATTTTGTAAAGTGGCAATTTGTGTAGAAATTGCAGAAAGCATCAACACATGCTGGGAACTTTACATATAAGTGAGCTATAGCGTGGGTGAAGGAGTTATTTATTTGGTCTTTCATTTGTAAATAAGACACTAATCTTTTCCTTCCAAGGAGTAGCTAGGCCAGTTATTAGTAAAAGAATATTGATAGCCTTTGCTCATCATGGCAAAATTGAGGATCCTGACCTTAAAAGTCTTAGTATTTGGAGGAGCCTTAATAAGTCATTTAGGAGAACAGCATTCCATAGTTGAAGATGGCTAGATCTATAATCAAAATATTTGGGTAGAGTCCAGGCTATACTATTACCTGTCAGCAATTTAGCTTTCCTCATCAAGGCTTATATGATCTGGTCTAGGGAACCTCTCTAGTCTTGTTTGATAGTCTTTACTTCTTACTTGCTCCATTTCAGTCCCTATGCCATTTCTCACACATTTCAAAAGAAGTGTTCTTGCTGCCTTCCTGTTCTTTCTGCCTGGGATGATCTTCCCCCAGAGACAAGCTGACATTTATTGGGCAGATCCAGTATGTTCCAAGGGGTTATAAATGCTTTGCATGTTTGTTGTGGTGAATTTTCATGATAACCGTATGAAGTGTGTAGTGACACTGGATGGATGAGAAAGGAGGCAGAGTGATCTGGCAAAGGCAGGATTGGAACGAAGGCCTTGGCTCTCACAAGAAGTGCTCTCATAGTACACAACACCCAGGGTGTGGTTCCCACTCTTCCTTTAACCTCAGAGCTCTTTCTTGGTGAGCATTTCCTGACTATCTTATTTAAAGTGGAATTCCTGTGACTCTTTCTGTTTACTTAGCTTTATATTTATGAACAGTACTACATATTACCTGATTGATAATGCCTGTTTACTTGCTTACTTCTTTGCTTATCTCCCTCACTAGAATATATATTCTATGAGGGATGGACATTGTTCTGATCCGTGTTACCACTCTATCCCCTGCATCCAGAAGTGTACTGAAATGTACTGAGAGAGGATACGAATTGAGTTAGAATTTTTATCGGGTTTAAGGTATCTTACTCTTCAAACACTTGCAGAGCACCATTTTGTGTCAGATTCCATGACAGTTTGTGGAAATAGGAACGTGAATGAGAATGATGGGGACTCCTACTTTTCTGCTTTTCCTGATGCTTTTCCGGCATCCTAGAAGAAACAAACATGCAATTAACAGACAGTTGCCCAGGATAAGCATCCTTTTAGGGCAAATATAAGGTGCAGCAGGGAAAGGAGGCTTTAGGGAAAGCTATTCCGAGGGGTGATATCCGTGTTGAGAGCTGAAGGATGGGCTGAATGGGGATGCAAGACCATTTGGGGCAGAGCAGATGACAGAAGTCCCTGAGAGGGCACATTCCAGTTTATTATTTTTTTAAAGATTTTATTTATAGAGACAGAGAGAGAGGGGCAGAGAGACACAGGCAGAGGGAGAAGCAGGCTCCATGCAGGGAGCCCGGCGTGAGACTCGATCCCGGAACTCCAGATTCAGGCCCTGGGCTGAAGGCAGGTGCCAAACCGCTGAGCCACCCAGGGATCCTCCGCACATTCCACTTTAAAAGCAGTTCACTGTGACTCAGATATAGACTACGAGGGCCAGAGTTTACTGTCTGAGGCTGGAGAATAAAGTTGGGTTTTCAAGGGTCTTGAAAACTATTCCAAGAAGCCAAGACTTTATTGTCTGAGCATTGAGATGCCACTGAATGATTTTTAAATCAATGTAGTTTTGATTTAGTATCTGATTCCGTTTACCACCTTCAGCCACATAAGTTGGCAGCATTTCCACTTTCTGGATGGGACGAATAAGGCCCAGAAGAACACATTTCAATGTTGGTGGAATTGATTTAATTCTCTTAATGACAGTGATATCAGGGCTTCTAACTCCTACCTTCCCACCCTCTCTCCTTCCTTCTTTCTGGTTGTTATTCTTGTCAAACATAAAGCTATTTATCCACCATCCTTAACTTTTTCCAAGGAATATCCATGCACTCACACAGCTTCTAATAACCAGACCCCTGAGTGAAAGCCAGTGACCTCACGGGCGGCAGGGCTTGTTTGTGGCTGGATACCATATTGTGCACCGGGCTGGAATTCTCTGTTCTTCCTCACTAGGAAGCTGGATTTGTACCAGGAACCTCTTATCTGAAAAGGCAGCTCTAGGCTGGGGAGAACAGAGCTGGTTTGACGAAGTGGAGAGGCGCTCAATGTTGGTCTGGCCACGCTTTGGGCATGCGTGAGCGCTCACAGCAAAACACAGCTGGCATGTCTAATTTTAGCCTTGACTGCCTTGAAAAGGGACCCTTAAAGGAAATATATTTTCGCTGAAACCATTTGTATTATAATGTAACAGCCGACAGACATGTCAGAATATTACTTATTATTGGTGGGGAAAAACTCTGTCAGGTAATTGTGCTTTTTTTTGTGATGACATCGGGAAAGTGATTAAAGCATCCCTGAATCAAAATCATCATAGATAGACAGTGAGAGAACCAGAGCTTTTATTTATGAAGACGCCTGTAAACCTAATGGGATACCTCCTTTGATGCTTACAAAACGGATGTAAGGGTAAGAATGATCATTTCGGCTATGGCAAGTGGGTCCTTGTGATCTGACGATGCAGGGCTTGCTAATAGTAGTCCTGGCATAGACTCTCAAATTTCTTCAATGCTTAGCATCCTCCGTGTCGTCCGAGAAGTAAAAGGTTAGTTTCTGGACCGGGTCTTGGATTCATCTGGCTTTCGTATGTTAACAGGTTCTGAAAGCATCTGGGACACACTTGTTCCATTTTAACCAGCACGGGTCGTCCGTCTGCTTTTATTTTTGTCTTTCTCTTCCTTCCTCCCTTCGTCCTCTCTTCCCTCCCGTGGTCTTCTGTGTTTGCTTTAGCAGTGTGGCTTACCTTGCCACTTGGCAAGAAAAAAAAGGCAGCTCTTGTGTGGGGTAGATGGAGGGAAGGATAAGAAATAATCCACCGCCCGAATTTGAGTTCCCTGGGTTCAGTTCCAGCGGCAGCAGCTTTGCTGCAAAAATTGCTTTGCTGTTCGAGATAGCCAGCAGAGGGAATCAGGACTTTGCTTGCAGCAGGGGTTGAAGCAGGCTTTTTTTTTTTTCTTGGAGGAAATACTGCAGCTTTCTGGACTGCATACCCTGCTCCCTGGAGAGGTTCCACCCACCAGCTGGAAGGAGAGGAAGTGAATGAAAGGACAGGAGGAGCCCGAACACCATGTCACTCTGGAAGGGAGACAGCAGCAACCAGGCTGTGCAGGCTGTGCAAGGTTGTTTTGTTTTCTTTTCTTTTCCCCTTTCTCTTTCTTTTTTTTTTTCTTTTTCATTTTTTTGTTTTCTTTCTTTCTTTCTTCTTTCTTTTTTTCCCTTTTTCTTTAAGGTGGGGAAAGAGACAAACAGGAGACAGGAAGCTGATCTGCAAGGATTCGGAGTTGTGCTAAAAAGACTTTGATTTTTTTCTTCTCTCCCTCTTTACAAACGCTGGCAATTGACATCACTACAGACAGCCTGGGTAGAGAACAAAGTGCCTCATCCCAAGTGGACCCTGGCAGCTGGGGGAAGGAAGGCAGGATCTGGGAAGGCTGTGTGTGTGTGTGTGTGTGTGTGCGCGTGTGTGTGTGCGTGTGTTGTTCTACCAATACCTTTCCTTTTTTCTTTCTTTCTTTCTTTCTTTCTTTCTTTCTTTCTTTCTTTCTTTCTTTCTTTCTATTTTTTTGGTGTGTTTCTTTTTTAAATTCCTGCCGTGTTGGAACTAGTGAGTGGTGGAAGACGAAGGATCTCTGAAGCCTCATCAGTCATCGGGACCATCAGGAATAGTGGTTTAAGAGGACGCTCGGCCTGGGGCACCATACCGTGTCATCGAGTTCCCTGCCTCGGAGATAAAGATTCCAGCTACATGGGTAAACGCCTGGATCAGCCACAAATGTACCCCCAGTACACTTACTACTATCCTCACTGTCTCTAAACCAAGGTATGGCTCGACCCACAGTCTGGCAAGCAGTGTGTATCCTGCACTTGGGATGGGAAACAGGCATGTGGATTATTATTTACCTCCCCTTTCCCATCACCTCTTCCTGCTTCTTTGAAATTAGTAACATAGCAATGGAGTTACTGAGGCAGAGGAGAATATGAGAAGAAAGCAAGCCCTGGGACTGTGGTTTTTCTCTTCTAGCAGAGATAATAGTTTCGCTCGTGTTCCTTTGTTGTTATTTGGCAACATAAAGATGTTCCTGATATCCGTAGTAAAGTGCTTTGCAGATGGACAGGGTTGTTAGAAAGGAGATTGTGACAGTGATTATCAGGAACAACAACGATTTCAGAGGCTTTTCTGGTGAGCTGTTCTTTGTGGCTCTGAAAGGGTTTTTCTCACTGGATAGGATGCACCAGGGTGGGGGCAACTCAGACTTTCAATCACAGAGTATAGAATGAAAGAAGGTGTGGGAAGGTATAGTACGACTAACTGACGTCCCGTAGAGTTTGTTTGGGTGTGCTTTTGTTTTTGTGTATTTGCCTTACATATTTTATTTTATATGGAGGGTGATCAAGACTCTAGAGACTGAAGTTTGGAGCCTTACAATAGATGTTCTTTACTTTTCGAAGCTCTGTTTTTCTGTGCTGGCTGCCATCAGGAGGCCTGTGGGTCTTGAAACGGGATGAAATATAACTGATGATAATTGGACACGAATTGGTTAAATACTTTAGTCTTGGGATCCCTGGGTGGCGCAGTGGTTTGGCGCCTGCCTTTGGCCCAGGGCGCAATCCTGGAGACCCGGGATCAAATCCCACATTGGGCTCCCGGTGCATGGAGCCTGCTTCTCCCTCTGCCTATGTCTCTGCCTCTCTCTCTGTGTGTGACTATCATAAATAAATAAAAAAAAATTAAAAAAAACTTTTTTTAATACTTTAGTCTTTATGTGTGTGCACAAATGACCATTACGGGGCCAGTGGAAAGCCCACGTAACTAAGCAGTGGGCAGTGCCAACCATGAACTTGATCCTGCAGTTCAGACCTGAAAGGCTCTCAGGTGTGAAATCACTGCTCCAATTTGTCAGTTAAATTGGACTTGATGAGTTGGGGGGGAGGGTGTCGGTAGAGTTATCGCTTTGAATGTATGGGTTATGTTTCTTTACAGGTGATATTAATTTTGTATCGCATTAGCCAGACTCCACTGTCTTCTTAATAAATAAATATGCGGAGAGTGACCAAGGCGTGCCTGAGTGATCTGTGCTGCCACCGGGACTCGTTGATGGGATTAGTGTTCGGTAATCCATGCTGTAGTTAGCTCTTATTTATTCTGTCTCCTCCAACAATGCCTATTTGTAAACCAGACGAGGCAGCAGACTTTCCGAATTCTATTAAAAATTGTTGCTTTTTTTTCTTTCTTTTTCAATCGCTCCATGACTCGCCCTGCCCCTGCAAGGTCTCCTCACATTGCTTTTTGCCCTTGTGAGCATTTAGTTTGTGGGGCTGCTGCTTTAGTAGACCAGCCCTCCTGCTCCCGTGCAGTGCAGTGTGTTTTAACTCTTGGGGGATTGGGTGGAGAATGCTGTCTGCCTTCCTCAAGGAAATGGCAAAGCAAGGGCTAGTCTAAAAGAGGAAATTTATAGTCATTCCTCATCCCCCCCCCCCAAGAAATAAAAACAACAAACCCAAGGGTTCCATGAAAAATATCGGACATTCCATCCCTTTTACTCATTTGGCTAAATTTTTCCAAATGTTTCAAAATTCATGCTTTCTTTTTGGTTCTTTTTTTGACTATGAAGCATATTCAGAAAGGAAACTTTAGATAAAAATGAATGGAATAATTTCTTTCCTGCCTGAGATTTCTTTTAACTTATTGCTAGCAGGAAATAATGTCTTGCACATTATATTAAGGACAGGATGTTGGATGAGCTACACTGATGGGAAGTGTGTGTGTGTGTGTGTGTGTGTTTGTGTGTGTGAAGAGAGAGACTGGGAGAGGGAGAGAGAGAGAGAGAGGGATTGAGGTAAAGAAAGAAAGTGCAGTGGTGAGGGAAAAGAGGAGAGCCTGAAAAACATAGAGGGAATTTAAAAAAAAATCTGTTTTGGGGTCCTGTGTAGTTTAGTGTGTAGACAGGCAGCATCTGGATCTTGTTACTTTCAAGCTAGTCAAAGCCATCAACTTCTGGAACATTTTTAAAGAAGCTAGATCCATTAGGTGACCTAAACTGATATTCGGGCAATCAGATCAGGGTGGTGGGGAATATAGGATCAGCTACTTTGGCTATCATGGTAGTTCATATTGATTATTATGTTGCAAACTTTCGACAGAGCTGTGAAGTTGTCGAATACTGTTTCGGTGGCTCTGAAATGATAGACATTAATAACATTCCTGGAAGCTGAAGATGTGAAAACGTGCCCTGCTTTGAAACTTGGGCACACAGGGAATGAGAATAAGGATCAATCATACTTTAAAATGTGGGGACTTTCTGGCAGCATGAATACTATGTAAGAAAGTACTATCATGACCCAGTATAGCATGAAAACAACTGGGTTATTTAGTGTTGTCTTTTTGCTCCTTTTATATTTTTATCTTAAAATATTACCTATAATTCTGAGGGGAATACATGCTGCTCATGTTTATTTGGTAAGCAAGCCTTGGTGGAATTCACAAAATCTACAGCCCTAGCCTTGGCTTATAGTTATAATCTATTTTAAAAATCAGAGCTATTTAAAATGATACTGATACATAAAGAATACTTATGGTTGATAAAAATAGAGTTCTGTGGTTGACTATAAAAGTCATATTCTGGTGACATCATAACTTAAGCTGTCCTGTAAAACCAGGTGTTCTTAACTAATCAACAAAAGCCATTTACTGACATTAGTTTGGGGTGAAGAATCTTTATGGGGTTCTTAAAAAACTCAAGGTGTATCATTGCATTTATTCAGACAGTACAAAATACTGAACGTTTTCTTTCTACTTAAATGTGTGTGTTAGATACAGCTGCTCTTTTCTTATGATAAAACAAAATGAGAGTAGGGTGTCTAAATAAATGGAAAGGTTTCCCTTTCCTCAAATGCAATTAAAGTTTTAGAAAAACTTGGGGCACTTCCCTGCTTTCTCTGCTCCTCTTATTTTCCCATCACATTAGAACTAATTCACTACCTTTGTTGCTTAAAAAGAAAAAGAAATTAGAAATAAGTTACTTATGCTTCTCTCCCTTTGAATAATTTTCCAAATGCTTAAATTATTATATTAGATAAATGTACATAGAAGTAAAATGAAAACCCAATGACTAGCTGATAGCTATCTTGTAGCGGTATTGTTCTAGGATGCATGTTTTCCAAGACCTTGCATTAAAAGCTGTCATTTGTCAATTTTCTTTTGGCCATTTTTCCCCCTATTAAAAGAAGCAATTTAAAAAAGAAACATTGTGATTGAGCAGAAAAGAAGCAATCTTGATGACATGTTTTAATACTTACATAAGAGCCATAGCCAGATTTAAAAAAAAAAAAAAATCTTCATCAAAACGAATTTGCTCTTTGAAGGCCACCAGGATAATCAGCAAACTTTAGAGAAAGGGGACCAAAAAATAGCTCATTAGCTTAATGATAATATCCATAATCACATTTGATTGAGTCACAACCTAATATTTCTCAGCAATTTTGTTACAGCCCATTCAAAGCAAGCAACCTGTTGCTATTGCATTGTGAGACCCAGGGTGAATCGCAATCTGAGTTATTTTGTGGAGGGTTTCTTGGAAAGGCAACTTAATCATAACTAGGAAGGCTAAAAAGAGTAAAACATGGTCACAGCCTGGTGAATTGATACTTTGTTGCTGAGAAAGATATTTCCCTCATGTGTGGTATCTGGAAAACTTTATCATCTCCCCAAAACTTTAAAATGCATCCAAACGCACACAGCAAGCTAGTCCTTCCTTCCATTTCCTTACCCTGACCGGGTCACGATGTTTCTACCGATCCAGGGCATGGTTTCTACTCATGCTGCTTTTCCATCAGCCTACTGCTTTCCCACCTTGGACCATCTGCTTCCCCTGAAGATCTTGCAGAAAGATCTGTGGGACCCAACAGAGTTTTTCTGGCTGCTGGTACTCAGATCGTATTCAGAACCTGGTGTGAAGTTGGAGTTGGGGTCAGGTATAGGGAGTAACTCATCAACTGCACACTGACTTCAGGCTGAGTTTCCAACCATCTGCAGCCTGGACAGCTGCTCATCTCTCAAAGTCTAGCTAGAGCCCGATTGATTGTGCCATAGAGAGAGCAAACACTTGAAACACGAAGGACTAAGGAGTAGGGAAAGGAAGAGAGAGGCTCCTATGGGGCAAGGGATATTCTCAAAGATGTGAATGTACAGATCCTTCAAAAGCAAAACAGGACAACCCCTTAACATGCTTCTTGCACATGAAAATGTAGAAAATCCTGCAGAGGGAGGGAAAGAGTTTAGGATTTCCTTAGTACTTCCTGCCTCAGATTTGCATTGATAGCCAGAGTTGGTAACTTGCCAGTTTTAAAACAGCCTTGAAAACTCCCAAGTTCTGTTTTCCTTTGAAAGGCTGAAACATACAAAACTGGTTTTCTAAAAATTGTCCAGCAATAGAACCTTGAGGTACAACTCCAAATATGTCTTTCGCTTCAGGGGGTAATATGAGAGCATGAAACTATGATAAATCTTGTTTGTCTCATTTGAGAATGTACACAATTTTAATTGGTTTTGAATAAGAGAAAAACAGTAACAAGGGGCCACTCTCCCTTTCTAGTTGTCCTGTTTTCTTTACCTCCCCCCCCATATTAAATTATCTTTGGAATTGTCTTTTCTATAATGCAGCCATTGTTCTCACAGTACTAAGTTTAGTGCCTAGCTAAAAGGAGGAGCTATGTAAAAAGTTCATGTTGTTGTTGTCTTTCTCTCCAGAATCATTCTTAATTCAAAAGAAACCTCATGTCAATTTGTTCTAACAGTATCTTCCTAACAGCTTCCTTTCGCTTTCTCTCAGTTTGGGAAAAGAACAATAGAATTATAAATCAAAATTATTTCTCTGAAGTAATTAAATCTATTAGAGGGTTGGAGGTAGGGCTGATTTGCAGGGAGGGAGACAAAAGAAGAGAAGTAGGATGTAAGTTCATTTCAGGTCTTTCTGGCTCCAGGAATTCTGGAAAGCGTCATTATTGCACTAATATGATTTTACACAATCCTTTTTGACATTATCAGTCTTTTTGGCAGAGAGAGGGCTCAGTCACAATTACGTCCATGCCAAATTCTAAGAAAACCAGTCTTTCTTTAAAAGAAAATCTTTGTAGTGTTGGACTTCTTATTCGGAGTAAATGGTTGATGTTTATCCACAATTGGCTTCGAGTACTACATTAAAATTGTGTTTTGTAGCAGTCTTGTAAGCCACAGCTGTATGTGATTAAATAGTGTAATATCAAAAGCGTGTGAGAATAGGCTTTTTTATGCTATAGCTGTTGCACAGCAAGAGAGCAGATGGAACCAGAGGGAGAGCCAGGGCAACAGTGTATTTATGTGTTGTAATACCTGCGTCGAGGATACACATTGCTGTTTTTTGCAGTAGTGGGAAAATGCTGACCTATCTTGGATGTCATTGAAAAATACACTTTTTGAAAATGGACATGGACCTATCATACCAATTTTTATTTTAAACAGAGAGTTACTGTTTTATTAGAAAACACATATTTACCGAAGGGTCCGAAACATTTGCAAGTGGAAGGATCATAATGATTTTCCATGCAGCACACATTCAAATAACAAAAGTGAATTTCTCATTTCTGTTTTGAAATCATAACTTTTTTGCTTTTTTAAAAAAAATTTAAATGTTTTTTGCTGCTTTAAGCTGTGGAACTATTGTAAGAAAATCATCAGGCCATTTATCCCTAAAAAAGAGTGACAGGTAATGAGGAGAACAAAATAGGCGGTGGTATGATTCTTTTTTTTTCTTTTCAGATATTTGGAAATATAGTATTTGGTTTTGTATGCCTATTGTTCCTTTGTGGCCACTGTTAAGAAGTACATACTTGTACAAAGGGACACACTTTTGGGTCTATCTCTTTAGCAGGATATCATAATAAGGAGATTTATTTTTCATGGGATGGTTAAACTATAAAGTTCTTGAAAGAAAATATTCATGAAACCTGTCATCTTGAGTTTTCTTGAGCTTGTGAATCTATAGGATACTAATAAGAGATTTACTAGTACGTCATTGTTTTCAGGGCCTTGAAAAAGCCTATAGAAGTAGCTGTTGGTTTTCAAATTTCAGGCATTAAAAAGCAATTTGGAAAAGGAAAAAAAAAGAGGGGGTTGACAGAGATAAGTTGGATTCTGTTTGTTTTGTTTTTCATGTTGATATAAGCAGCAAATTTGTTCACATTTAAACTTTTTTTTTCATGTAGATTTACTGGTCAGGAAGTATATACCATGTGGAATCAGTAACTGGATATAGCTTTGGAATTCAGAACATTGACATCTAATAGATAACAAATTTCAAGAGTATGGATAACAAATGCTGAGTCATGGAGTCTGGTTTTGTTTTATTGCTGTGGAGGGAGGGAATTCTCTGATTTGTGTGTCAATGGATTGGTTTCAGGTTCTCTAAGATCTCTTCCAGGCTTAGTATTTGTGACTCACACTTTGAGACTAAATGAGCCTGCTTTGATGTATTCGTGGTACTGGGAGATGACCTTGGTTTTGTGCTGTCAATGAGTTTTGTTCAGGTCCCCATCCTTTCTCCAGAGCAGATCAAATACTGCTTTGCCCACTCTGGTGATTGATGAATTTAACTATCTGCTTCCTTTGCCAATCTAAACCCAGTGTACCAAGAGAAACACATCCATCACCTGGGAGTGGGTGGAGAGCAGCTCCCAGGGGTAGGACAGAATGACAGGCATCATTTAATCATGGTCATTGCCAGCTTTGTTATCGTGGTTAAAGTTTTCTCCTTTGGGTAAAATTAGAGCTTATCTAAAGATGGTGACAGTGTGATGCTTTACTTTTCTTCATTTAACTTCCTCTCTGCAGGTGGTTTCAGAACTGAATGGGTAGGCATATGTTTGGCCTAACCAGTGGGGTGATGGAGGCAGAAGGATTGCCTCATTAAGGCCCTGACAACCCTAGTTTTGTGAATGAAACTAGGAGCTAGTGCCAATATGGAAATGACAATTGATAGATGAAATACTATTTTGACTGGAGGTTATAAATCCTTAAAACCCCTAAATTGCTGAATAGTAGTCTTTAAAACATGAGAAAAGAATACTATAGTAACTCTAGTATATGGAGTAGTAGGAGCAAGAGAATTACTTCTCCGGGACACATAAGCACAACCGTTATCTTTCTGTCTTTTTCTCACTAAGTACCCTTCTCATTCCCCCAAAAGCTCCTATTAGCTGAATTAATGAAAGTAAATAGAGGGACGCCTGGGTGGCTCAGCGGTTGAGCGTCTGCCTTCAGCTCAGGGCATTATCCTGGAGTCCTAGGATCCAGTCCCACGTCAGGCTCCCTGCACAAAGTCTGCTTCTCTCTCTGCCTACGTCTCTGCCTCTCTGTCTCAGTGTCTCTCATGAATAAATAAATAAAATATATTTTTTAAAATAAAGTAAATAGAACCTTGAATTTTGTTTTTATGAATGATAGCCAGATAGAAAAAAATAGACTTGACTTCATACATAGTTCAGGCAACCCTGATAATGTCCTGTCTTATTGTGTGGAAAGTAAGAGACAATGGAAGAAAAATAAATCTTGCTATATTCTAAGTATTGGTACTAATTATTTTAGGTATGGAGTTTTGGTTTCAGAGTTAGCTTTCCTACCATTATATTGTAGGGTTAAGAAGTTGGTATACATCACACTTCATATGCTAGAATCTTTGGCTATTTCATTCTTAACTAATGGTTTTCAAGCTGAATATGAATCATGCATAGAATTTAAGGAGAGTTTTTGAGGAGCCTTCCTATTTTTATCTCGTGTACTGCTGTCTATTTATCTTAGTCACATTGCTGATTGAGGACGATTTAATGAAAACGAAAATGGAAAACAGAATACTAACTGTCTGGGTTTCTGGACCGGTTAAGATACCTTAAAAGGTTTCCTTACATATGCGAGTCATATTTGAAGCTATTATCGATGTCTGTAAACTCTCATATTGCCCCTTTTAAAACTTATCAGTCACATAAATTGGGTGGTGGCACCCTGACTATAGCTCCTGTTGAGGTCACTTAGCATTCAAGCAAATATACTTTTGAGCTCCTAGCTAGTTTCGAGTGGATGAAGTATTTGAAGGAGTGTGTACAAAGCTTGGAATAAAATTTCAGAGATTGTTTTCTAGTGTATCATACAAAAAACCCATCTGACATACTTACGATGTTTCATTTCTTCATCTCTTCTCAAGAGATGAGAAAAACACTTTTTTTGACTTGGTACTTGTCCCTGGAAGGGTTGTGACACTCCTGAATTACCCTCGGTCTTGCTTTCGGCCCCTAGGCCTCTTGTCCCTTGCTGTGCATAGCAATTCAAACTGAGCCATTAGAAATAAGGATGTTGTATTTCAGTATAAGGCAGGAAATTCTGGAAAAGCATAAAATTCTGATGTCCTTTTTAAACTTATTCCAAAAAATTAACCACTGCTTTTTTTTTATGATAGTCACACACAGAGAGAGAGAGAGAGAGGCAGAGGGAGAAGCAGGCTCCATGCACCGGGAGCCCGATGTGGGATTCGATCCCGGGTCTCCAGGATCACGCCCTGGGCCAAAGGCAGGCGCCAAACTGCTGCGCCACCCAGGGATCCCTTTTTCTTTCTTTCTTTCTTTCTTTCTTTCTTTCTTTCTTTCTTTCTTTCTTTCTTTCTTTCTTTTCTTTCTTTCTTTTTTTCTAATAAAAATTTATTTTTTATTGCTGTTCAATATGCCAACATACAGAATAACACCCAGTGCTCATCCCATCAAGTGCCCCCCTCAGTGCCCACAACCCAGTCACCCCCACTCCCCGCCCTCCTCTCCGTCCACCACCCCTAGTTCGTTTCCCAGAGTTAAGAGTCTTCCATGTTCTGCCTCCCTTTCTGATATTTCCTACCCATTTCTTCTCCCTTCCCCTCTATTCCCTTTCACATCTTCTTTATCCATTCATCTTTCGATGGACACCGAGGCTCCTTCCACAGTTTGGCTATTGTGGACATTGCTGCTAGAAACATCAGGGTGCAGGTGTCCCGTCGTTTCACTGCATCTGTATCTTTGGGGTAAATCCCCAGCAGTGCAATTGCTGGGTCATAGGGCAGGTCTATTTTTAACTCTTTGAGGAACCTCCATACAGTTCTCCAGAGTGGCTGCACCAGTTCACATTCCCACCAAGCGTGCAAGAGGGTTCCCTTTTCTCTGCATCCTCTCCAACGTTTGTGGTTTCCAGCCTTGTTAATTTTCCCCATTCTCACTGGTGTGAGGTGGTATCTCATTGTGGTTCTGATTTGTATTTCCCTGATGGCAAGTGATGCAGGGCATTTGCTCATGTGCTTGTTGGCCATGTCTATGTCTTCCTCTGTGAGATTTCTGTTCATGTCTTTTGCCCATTTCATGATTGGATTGTTTGTTTCTTTGGTGTTGAGCTTAATAAGTTCTTTATAAATCTTGGAAATTAGCCCTTCATCTGATACGTCATTTGCAAATATCTTCTCCCATTCTGTAGGTTGTCTTTTAGTTTTGTTGACTGTATCCTTTGCTGTGCAAAAGCTTCTTATCTTGATGAAGCCCCAGTAGTTCATTTTTGCTTTCGTTTCTTTTGCCTTCATGGATGTATCTTGCAAGAAGTTACTGTTGCCGAATTCAAAAAGGGTGTTGCCTGTGTTCTCCTCTAGGATTTTGATGGAATCTTGTCTCACATCTAGATGTTTCATCCATTTTGAGTTTATCTTTGTGTCTGGTGCAAGAGAGTGGTCTAGTTTCATTCTTCTGCATGTGGATGTCCAATTTTCCCAGCACCATTTATTGAAGAGACTGTCTTTCTTCCAGTGGATAGTCTTTCCTCCTTTGTCGAATATTAGTTGACCATAAAGTTGAGTGTCCACTTCTGGGTTCTCTATTCTGTTCCCCTGATCTATGTGTCTGTTTTTGTGCCAGTACCACCCTGTCTTGATGACCACAGCTTTGTAGTACAACCTGAAATCTGGCATTGTGATGCCCCCAGCTATGGTTTTCTTTTTTATTTTTTTTTATTTTTTTTAAACAAGCTTTTTTTAAATTTTTATTTATTTATGATAGTCAGAGAGAGAGAGAGAGAGAGAGAGAGAGAGGGAGGCAGAGAGAGAAGCAGGCTCCATGCACCGGGAGCCTGACGTGGGATTCAGTCCCGGGTCTCCAGGATCGTGCTCTGGGCCAAAGGCAGGCGCCAAACCGCTGCGCCACCCAGGGATCCCTGGTTTTCTTTTTTAAAATTCCCCTGGCTATTCGGGGTCTTTTCTGATTCCACACCAATTTTAAAATAATTTGTTCCAACTCTCTGAAGAAAGTCCATGGTATTTTCATAGGGATTGTATTAAACGTGTAAATTGCCCTGGGTAACATTGACATTTTCATAATATTAATTCTGCCAATCCATGAGCACGGAATATTTTTCCATCTCTTTGTGTCTTCCTCAATTTCTTTCAGAAGTGTTCTATAGTTTTTAGGGTATAGATCCTTTACATCTTTGGTTAGGTTTATTCCTAGGTATCTTATGCTTTTGGGTACAATTGTAAATGGGATTGACTCCTTAATTTCTCTTTCTTCAGTCTCATTGTTAGTGTATAGAAATGCCACTGACTTCCGGGCATTGATTTTGTATCCTGCCATGCTGCCAAATTGCTGTATGAATTCTAGCAATCTTGGGGTGGAGGCTTTTGGGTTTTCTATGTAGAGTATCATGTCATCAGCAAAGAGGGAGAGTTTGACTTCTTTGCCAATTTGAATACCTTTAATGTCTTTTTGTTGTCTGATTGCTGAGGCTAGGACTTCCAGGACTATGTTGAATAGCAGTGGTGAGAGTGGACATCCCTGTCTTGTTCCTGATCTTTGGGGAAAGGCTGCCAGTGCTTCTCCATTGAGAATGGTATTTGCTGTGGGCTTTTCATAGATGGCTTTAAGATGTTAGGAATGTTACCTCTATCCCTACACTCTGAAGTGTTTTGATCAGGAATGGACGCTGTATTTTGTCAAATGCTTTCTCTGCATCTAATGAGAGAATCACATGGTTCTTGTTTTTTCTCTTGCTGATATGATGAGTCACATTGATTGTTTTATGAGTGTTGAACCAGCCTTGCATCCCGGGGATAAATCCTACTTGGTTATGGTGAATAATCTTAACGTACTGTTGGATCCTATTGGCTAGTATCTTGTTGAGAATTTTGACATCCATGTTCATCAGAGATATTGGTCTATGATTCTCCTTTTTGGTGGGGTCTTTGTCTGGTTTTGGAATTAAGGTGATGCCAGCCTCATAGAACGACTTTGGAAGTACTCCATCTCTTTCTATCTTTCCAAACAGCTTTAGTAGAATAGGTATGGTTTCTTCTTTAAACGTTTGATAGAATTCCCCTGGGAAGCCATCTGGCCCCGGACTTTTTGTGTCTTGGGAGGGTTTTGATGACTGCTTCAATTTCCTCCCTGGTTATTGGCCGTTCAGGTTTTCTATTTCTTCCTGTTCCAGTTTTGGTAGTTTGTGGTTTTCCAGAAATGCATCCATTTATTCTAGATTGCCTAATTTATTGGCATATAGCTGCTCATATGTTTTTAAAATCGTTTGTATTTCCTTGGTGTTGGTTGATCTCTCCTTTCTCATTCGTGATTTTATTAATTTGAGTCTTCTCTCTCTTCTTTTTAATAAGGTTGGCTAATGGTTTATCTATCTTATTAATTCTTTCAAAGGACCAACTCCTGGTTTTGTTGATCTGTTCCACAGTTCTTCTGGTCTCGATTTCGTTGAGTTCTGCTCGAATCTTTATTAACTCTCTTCTTCTGCTGGGTGTAGGATCTATTTGCTGTTTTTTTTTCTTTTTTCTCTAGCTCCTTTAGGTGTAAGGTTAGCTTTTGTATTTGAGTTCTTTCCAGTTTTTGGATGGCTGCTAGTATTGCGATGTATTTCCCCCTCAGGACTGCTTTTGCTGCATCCCAAAGGTTTTAAACGGTAGTATCTTCATTCTCATTAGAATCTTTATAATTTCTCCTTAATTTCCTGGTTGACCCTTTCATCTTTTAGCAGGATGGTCCTTAACCTCCACGTGTTTGAAGTCCTTCCAAACTTCTTGTGATTTAGTTCTAGTTTCAAGGCATTATGATCTGAGAATACACAAGGGACGATCCCAATCTTTTGAAATCGGTTCAGACCTGAATTGTGATGCAGGATGTGGTCTATTCTGGAGAAAGTTCCACGTGAACTTGAGAAGAATGTGTATTCATTTGCCTTTGGATGTAAAGTTCTGTAGATATCTGTGAAATCCATCTGGTCCAGTGTATCATTTAAAGCTCTCGTTTCTTTAGAAATGTTGTGCTTAGAAGACCTATCCAGTGTAGAAAGCGCTAGATTGAAGTCACCAAGTATAAGTGTATTATTATCTAAGTATGTCTTAACTTTGGTTATTAAGTGATTGATATATTTGGAAGCTCCCACATTCGGGGCATATATATTGAGGATTGTTAAGTCCTCTTGTTGGATAGATCCTTTAAGTATGATATAGTGTCCCTCTTCATCTCTCACTACAGTCTTCAGGGTAAATTTTAGTTTATCTGATATAAGGATGGCTGCTCCTGCTTTCTTTTGGGGACCATTTGAATGGTAAATGGTTCTCCAAACTTTAATTTTCAGGCTGTAGGTGTCCTTCTGTCTAAAATGAGTCTCTTGTAGAGAGCAAATAGATGGGTCCTGCTTTTTTATCCAGTCTGACAGCCTGCGCCTTTTGATGGGGTCATTAAGCCCGTTCACGTTCAGAGTTACTATTGAAAGATATGAGTTTAGTGTCATCATGATACCTATTTAGTCCCTGTTTTTGTGGATTGTTCCAGTGGACTTCTTCCTAAAGGGGAATTTTGAGAGTCCCCCTTAAAATTTCTTGCAGAGCTGGTTTGGAGGTCACATATTCTTTCAGTTCCTGCCTGTCTTGGAAGCTCTTTCTTTCTCCTTCCATTCTGAATGAGAACCTTGTTGGATAAAGTATTCTTGGCTGCATGTTTTTCTCATTTAGGACCCTGAATATATCCTGCCAGCCCTTTCTGGCCTGCCAGGTCTCTGTGGAGAGGTCTGCTGTTAATCTGATATTCATCCCCATATAAATTAGGGATTTCTTGTCTCTTGCTCTTTTAAGGACCTTCTCTTTATCTTTGGAATTTGCAATTTTCACTCTCAAGTGTCGAGGTGCTGAAGGGTTTTTATTGAATTTAAGGGGGGATCTATTTCCTGGATCTGAATGCCTGTTTTTCTGCCCAGATTAGGAATACATATTCTGGCCCTCTGGCCGTTTCAGCGCCCTCGGAAACCCCAATTAAATGTAGATTTTTCTTCCTCACACTGTCACTTATTTCCCTTAATGTATCCTCATGATCTTTTAATTGTTTGTCTCTTTTTTCCTCAGTTTCTCTCTTTGCCATCAACTTGTCTTCTATGTCACTCACTCATTCTTCCACCTCGTTAACCCTCGTCGTTAGGACCTCTAGTTTGGATTGCATCTCATTCAATTGATTTTTAAGTTCTGCCTGATTAGATCTAAATTCTGCAGTCATGAAGTCTCTTGAGTCCTTTGCTTTTTTCTAGAGTGACCAGTAGCTGTATAATAGTGCTTCTGAATTGGCTTTCTGGCATTGAATTGTAATCCAGATTTTGTAACTCCGTGGGAGAGTGGACTAGTTGTGATTCTTTCTTTGGAGGTGAGGTTTTCCTTCTAATCATTTTGCTCAGTGCAGAGTGGCCAAAAACAAGTTGTATTGGGAAAAGGAGAAAAAGAGGGAAGAGAAAGAAGAAAAGAAAAAGAAAAAAAGAAGATAGAAAAAGAAAAAAAAGAGAAGAAAAGAAAAAAAGAAAAAGGGGGGGAAACAGAAATCAAAAAACAAAAAACAAGGGGGAGTATCCTCTGATTCTGTATACTGTAAATCCCTCGACTTCCCCTGGAACTTTCCAGTGCTGCTTGGTTAATAATTTGTTTTTCCCCTGTCGGTCTAGCTGGTCCTCTGGGGGAGGGCCCTGCTGTGCTGATTTTCAGGTGTTAGCACTTGGGGGAGCTGCTCAGCCCCCTGCCTGGTGCAGGGCTCAGTGCGGGTTGTTTACCCCGCGAGGCCCCAGGAGGAACAACCGCAGTGGCGGGGCCAGCTCTGGAGCCCTAGAGTCAGCTCCTGCAGTAGCCCCAGAGCTCTCCGTCTGCAGGGCCTGGAGGCTCCGGGCCGGGCCGCTGATCTGCTCAGCTCGGGGCAGGAGCGTCCTCGCTGTCCTGGGCCCTCCCGGCCTCTGCCTGTCCCGGGGGAGGCCAGATCCTGGGCTGTGTCCCCGGCGCCCTGGGCTCCCGGCCTGTGCTGGTGGGTTCACGCTCCCGCCCCGCAGGCCCCTCTCCGCGAGCCGCCGCCCGAGCCCCTCCGAGCTGCTCCGGGTCAATGCGTGCGTGCGCTGCAGCCCTTTAGGGAGCTCGGCGCGCTCTCCCCAGGGCGCGGTGTCTGTTAGTGTCCCAGGGGGCCTGAGGGCACCCCCGCCCTCCTGGGGTCCTGCTCCAACTGCCTGTGAGCCCCTTTCCCCCGGGAAGGTCGGTGCAGCTCCTGCTCCTCCGGGACGGGGCTCTCCTGTCCTGGGGACACTCGCCCCGGCCTCAGCCCGGCTCCTCACGGGGCCCCTCCCCCTTGGAGGCCTTTTGTTTCTTTATTTCTTTTTTCCCGTCTTCCTACCCTGGTAGAAGCGCAAACTCTTCTCACTGTAGCATTCCAGGTGTTCTCTCTTTAATTCTCAGGCCAAATTCATAGATTTTCAGGATGATTTGAAGATTATCTAGGTAATTTGGTGGGGACAGGTGACTTGGGGACCCTACTCTTCTGCCATCTTGCCTTTTCTCCTCTCTTAATATTAGAGATATTTGGATGGCTGCATTGAACTCATATCATCCTGCAAATAAATATCCTTTTTAAATTTATTTTTATTTTTTTAGAGATTTATTTGTTTTAGAGAGTTCAAATGAGAGAGAAAGAGAGAATCTCAGGCAGACTCCCTGCTGAACCCAGAGCCCAATACGGGGCTCCATCTTACCGCCTTGAAATCATAACCTGAGCTGAAACTTAACCCATTGGGCCACCCAGGCACCCCTAAATAGCTTTTTAATATGCAAACACAAGCACTAGATTTAAGCAAAAACCTTCACTCCATAAAGAAAATGTGCTATCCTCCCTTACTTATATTTCTGTGACTACTGAATGAATATACCAACAACTGGAGAAGATAACAGAGCTTTCTTTTCTGCTCTACTAAAGTTCACCATGTATTTTTTTATACTAAGCCTTGTGTAGACTTTAACTTTTGTTCAATATGTTTTAGTATCTCAAAATCTCCAGAAAAGTTGAAATTCGATGCATTTTCTTTTAAAAGGATAAAAGGTTTTAAAATCCACTTTTATGGTTCTCCTTGGTGACTGAAGATATTAAACTAAATTAATGATAAATTGAAAGGACAACTAAACCAAGCAGATGTAGGTGAAGAAATTTTTCCATTAGAGTAACATTACTGAAAATGCAGATTATAGTAAGAGATGTATTTGGCTAAATTTTAGGGAGCCACTTTATGAAGTAAACTCAAAAAAAGCATTTCATTAAAAAAAGGCATTTCAAAGCACTTTTCCTAGTGCTGATATTTAAGAAAGACAGAGAAGGGAAAATATTAAGGCCTGGGATTAATGAGATTTATAATCTAGTAGGAGAAGGAAAATAAACCCACATGGATATGTGTGTGAAAAGGACAACCATACAGTATATTACTGAAATAAATTAAAACCCTAACATCAGGAAGAGTGCTCACTTTGGCAGCACAGATGCTAAAGTCAGGAAGAAAGTTTTTTCTTTCTGTCTCAGCCACCTCTACTCTCCACTTACAGATACAGCTTACCTGACAAACATACTAAAGCTTAATTGGTACCATTTCCTTCCTGGCATCTTGAGCAGAGCAAAATATATTCTCCACTATCCTAGCAACTTCTAGTCAAGATTCTCATCTAATATGATTCTTATATAAATATTCAGTGCCCTTAGAATTTAAAATAATGGCTGTGATTTGGCAGATCAGTAATGTTATTTTCTAGACATATTTTGCCCACAGTATTTTTTCCACACAGTCCTCCATGCCATCAGATATGATGCCAACCTCAGAAGCAAAAGTTACTTTCACTTCATTCCGGACATAACTTCTCATCTTTTCTAAGTAGCATCCTTTAGTTTTGTGAATATCTTTATTCCATTTTAGAGACCCATCTTCTTCCCATTATGGTTGATAGTATTCATAATTAATTGAAGGTGAATGTATGTTACAAACAGAAATTTCTTTTTTTTTATGATAGTCACACAGAGAGAAAGAGAGGCACAGGCAGAGGGAGAAGCAGGCTCCATGCACCGGGAGCCCGACGTGGGACTCGATCCCCAGTCTCCAGGATCGCAACCTGGGCCAAAGGCAGGCGCCAAACCGCTGCGCCACCCAGGGATCTCCACAAACAGAAAATTCTTTAGAACTCTGGAGAGGCAATCATTCATCATATAGGTAAAAATAATGGCATTGCTTCTGCCTTCCTGGAGCTTATGGGCTGGGAAAGACATAGAAGGTCTTTACTTCTCAGAGATACTGTTTCTCTTTAGTTCATGTCAATAAATCTCCCTGAATCATTTCAATGAATTTTCCTCTTTCTTTTCTCAATTCTGTCCACAGATACCAGATTAATTTTTAATGCCCCTCTCTTATCTTATGACTCATTTGCATAAGAACCTAAATGATTCCTGTATGCCCTCCAAATCCCCCCACCCCTGCCAGTATTAAACTCCTTAGTGTAGTATATAGGCTGTCTGCAATTTAATTCAACTGATCCTTCCAATCCTCTATCATAATGTAAGAACTTACATTTAACACTGCATTAGGGACATGTACTTTGATGACTTTTTGCATGTATTTTCTGATTTGTAGCTGACAATAATTATATGAGATATGTAGTATGTATGCTGATTTTTTTCAGATGAAGAAACTAAAATATAAAAAGTTTGCACCATCACCTATTTCCACACAGATAATGAATGCTGGCTCTGGGATTAAACTTAGTGTTATTTGATCTCACTTGTTCACTACAGTAAGTTAAATAATGGCCCCCAAAGATATCAGGTCCTAAACCCTGGAACCTGTAAAACCTGATATCTTATTTAGCAAAGCCTATGCAGACACATCTGCATAATTAAAGTAACAATCTGGAGGTGGAGCAATTACCTGAATTAAATGGATGAACTCTTAATGCAATCACAAGTGTCACTACAAAAGTGAGGCAGATAGAGACTTGACACAGACACTAGAGGAGGCAGCAATGTGACCATGGAGGCAGAAGATGGGAGTGATGTGACTACAAACCAAGAAATGGCAGCAGCTACCAGAGCCTTCAGAGGGGAGTACCCTCTCAATACCTTGCTTTTGGCTCAGTGATATTTATTTCAGACTTTTGGCCTCTGGAACTTGGAAAAATTGTTTTCTATTGTTTAAAGCCTCCAAGTTTGTGATCATTTGTTACAGCAGCCACGGGAAATTAATGCAAGAACAGAAACTCTGTTCTACACTGCCACCTATAGGCAAATTCTCTGGTTCCCAAATCAGAATCCTCTCAGGAGGAATTAAATGGCCACAGATCTGGATACAGGGACATTACTTCCAAGCCTGCAGTAATAAATACTTGAGTAGAAAAGTCAGATAACCCAAACCTGAAGGAAATGAGGTACCCAGAGTCCAGGGATACTCTTCAAAAAAAAAAATTGCATCAAATTAGAATTAGAGAAGCATCACAGAAGACATAGGCCAAGAGCAACCCTAAATAATGATGTTAGCTTCCTTTACTTGTTATACTGAAAGAAAAGTTGATTCTTGAACTTGTCAGTCCTAATCCTGCAAGATAGAGAGAGCTACTTGTTTCTTTTTTTTTAATTTTTTATTAATTTATGATAGTCACAGAGAGAGAGCGAGAGAGAGAGGCAGAGAGAGAAGCAGGCTCCATGCACCGGGAGCCCGACGTGGGATTCGATCCCGGGTCTCCAGGATCGCGCCCTGGGCCAAAGGCAGGCGCCAAACCGCTGCGCCACCCAGGGATCCCGAGCTACTTGTTTCTAAAGGGAGAGATTCCCATGTAAGAACAAACTAGTAAGGTAGGTTTAATGAATGTAGTCACATGTACTCATTGTTGGGTGAACAGCTGCAAGTAGGTGTATGGTTTAATGACGTGGCAACATAAAAACAGATCTCTGGGTATATGTAAAGCTTTGGGCTTTGACTGATTCTACTCAACATGTACATCATTAAGTGCTAGCAACAGAAAGACACCAGGATCAAGATGCAGATTTCGTCACCTAGGGCTACACATCATTCAGTGACAAATTATAATAAATTAAACCAGATTGAATTTATAGGCACAGCTTGGAGATATTGTGTCTTCAATTCCAGACCACCAAAATGAAGCAAGTATCTCATGAAAGTGAATCAACTGAATTTTTTTTGGTTTTGCACTGCATATAAAGGTTATGTGTATACAATATTGAAGTCTATTAAAAGTGTGCAATAGCATTATGTCCAAAAAACACAATGTATATACCTTAAATTTAAAAATACTTTATTACTGAGATGCACGGGTGGTCCAGTGGTTGAGCATCTGCCTTCAGCTCAGGGCATGATCTTGGAGTCCCAGGATGGAGTCCCACATGGGGTTCCCCACAGGGAATCTGCTTCTCCCTATGCCTAGGTCTATGCCTCGTTCTCTTTCTGCATCTCTCATGAATAAATAATTAAAAAATAAAAATACCTTTATTACTAACAAATGCTAACCATCATGTGAACTTTCAGTTGGTTGCAATCACTGATCATAGATCCACGTAACAAATTAAATAATAATGAGTAAGTTTGAACTGCAAGAAGGACACAGAGACATGAAGTGAGAAATGCTGTTGAAATAAAAATAACACCAAAAGACTTGCTCAATGCACGTTTGCCACAAACTTCAATTTGTAAAAAAAAAAAAAAAAAAAAAAGATTTGTGTGAAGCACGATAAAATAAGGTATGTCTATATAAAAAAGTGTTAAAGTGATTAGTTATTAAAGAAAAAAGGGTTTTTTTTCTCATAACATTTATCAAAATAAATTCTCAGATGAATTAAAGGCATAATTGTGAAACAATGAAACTACTGACATATAGTTGATAATATAGGTGAATTTTATATGAACATGGATAGAGAAAGCCTTTTTAAGCATAAAAGTCATAATGATATCACCAAGATGGCAAGAAAAATGATCTTCTCCAGTTCCCTCAGAGAAAAACCAACTAGGAGTATCTATAGTCAAGGCATCTTTGTGAAAGTCCTAGAACCAAGGATGAGGCTGGAGTATCTACTTGGCTCAGAAAAAAATAAAATAAAATAATGCATTTGAAGGGTAAAAGGAGCAGTTTTACTTTGACCTAATCACCCTTTCCCAAAACCAGTGCAGTACAGCAGAAAGATATACTCCCAGAAACCTCTGATTTCTCCAGTGTGAAAAAGCCCAAGGGAGGGTATCCAGCTTCTCCACTGTTATGAGTGCTTCTAAGGATGCCTACACTTCAGTCTCATCTCACAGGGACCACTGGAGAAATAAATAGCATAAGACTTTCAAGCATCAGAGATGGAGAGGGAGAAAGGGGCTCATAGCAATTAAGGCAGGGATCATGGTAAGCTGTGGTTTGGGGAGTGTAAGTACCTGAACAGAGCTCTTAGCTAAGAGCCAGAGTGAGAGCCATTTGGAGAACCAAAGTGATGGTGCTCACTTCAGCAGCACATATACTAAAATCGGAATGATACAGAGAAGATTAGCATGGCCCTTGCACAAGGATAACATGCAGCATTCCATATTTTTTCAACTTCTGGTCTTTGGCCTTGTCAGAATCATCCAGGGTGAAATTTACTTAGGTCATGGTTGATATTCTTGACTCAGCCCGCTCACATACAGCCACTCTGCACTTAGCAAAATGACTAGAAGGAAGAATTCAACACAAAAGAAAGAATCAGAAACAGTACTCTCTGCCACAGAGTTACAGAATTTAGATTACAATTCAGTATCAGAAAGTCAATTCAGAAGCACAATTATAAAGCTACTAGTAGCTCTGGAAAAAAAGCATAAAGGATTCAAGAGACTTCATAACTGCAGAAATTAGATCTAATCAGGATGATATTAAAAATCAATTAAATGAGATGCAATCCAAACTGGAGGTCCTAATGATGAGGGTTAATGAGGTAGAAGAAAGAGTGAGAGATATACAACACAAGTTTATGGCAAGGAGGAAGCTGAGGAAAAAAGAGAAAAACAATTAAAAGACCATGAGGAAAGGTTAAGGGAAATAAATGATAGCCTGAGAAGGAAAAATCTACATATTGAACAAATCATAGCTGAGAACTTCCCTAATTTGGAGAGGGAAACAGGCATTCAGATCCAGGAGATAGAGATATCCTCTATCAATAAAATAAAATAAAATAAAATAAAATAAAATAAAATCAATAAAAACCGTTCAACACCTCAACATTTAAGAGTGAAACTTGCAAATTTCAAAGATAAAGAGAAAATCCTTAACGTGGTAAGAGACAAGAGATCCATAACTTATATAGGGAAAAATATCAGATTAACAGCAGACCTCTCCACAAAGACCTGGCAGACCAGAAAGAGCTGGCAGGATATATTCAGGTCTTAAATGAGAAGAACATACAGCCGAGAATACTCTATCCAGCAAGGCTCTCATTCATAATAGAAGGAGAGATAAAGAGCTTCCAAGAGATGCAGAAACTGGAAGAATATGTGACCACTAAACTAGCTCTGCAATAAATGTTAAGAGGGACCCTGTAAAATAAATAGGAAGCCCAAAGAACCTACCCACAAAAACAAGGACTGAATAGGTATTATGGTGACACTAAGTTCATATCTATCAATAGTTACTCTGAACATGAATGGGCTAAATGATCCCACCAAAAGACACAGGGTTTCAGGCTGGATAAAAAAGCAAGACCCATCCATTTGCTGTCTACAAGAGACTCATTTGAGACCTAAGGACACCTCCAACCTGAAAATGAAAGGGTGGAGAACCATTAACGTTCAAATGGTCCTCAAAAGAAAGCTGGGGTGGCAATCCTCCTATCAGATAAAGGTTATCCCAAAGACTGTAGTAAGAGATGAAGAGGGACACTATGTCATACTCAAAGGGTCTATCCAACAAGAAGACTTAACAATCATGAATATTTATGCCCCTAATGTGGGAGCTGCCAAGTATATCAAACAATTAATAACCAAAGTAAAGACATATTAAATTATAATACACTAATAGTAGGAAACTTCAACCTAGCACTTGCGGCAAATGACAGATCTTCTAAGCACAACATCACCAAAGAAACAAGAGCTTTAAATGATACACTGGATCATATGGATTTCACAGATATCTACAGAACTTTAGGTCCAAACACAACTGAACACACATTCTTCTCAAGTGCACATGGGACTTTCTCTGGAATAGACCATATTGGCTTACAAACCAGGCAATACCAAAAGATTGGGATTGTTCCCTGCATATTTTCAGACCACCATGCTTTGAAACTTAAACTCAATCACAAGAAGGAATCTGGAAGAAACTCAAACACATGGAGGTTAAAGTGCAGCCTGCTAAAAGATGAAAGAGTCAACCAGGAAATTAGAGAAGAATTAAATAAGATTCATGGAAACTAATGAGAATGAAGATACAACCATTCAAAATCTTTGGGATACAGCAAAAGCAGTCCTGAGAGGGAAATACATCACAATATAAGCATCCCTCAAAAAATTGGAAAAAACAAATACACAAGCTAACCTTGCACCTAAAGGAACTGCAGAAAGGACAGCAAATAAACTTATACCAAGTAGAAGAAGAGAGTTAATAAAGATTCGAGCAGAACTCAATGAAGTAGAGACCAGAAGAACTGTAGAACAGATCAACAAAACCAGGAGTTGGTTCTTTGAAAGAATTTGTAAGAGAGATAAACCATTATTCAGTCTATTGAAAAGAAAGGAGAAAGGACTCAAATTATAATATTATGAATGAAAGGTGAGAAATCACAACCAATACCAATGAAATACAAAATTTAAAATAAAAAAAACCATGTAATTTTATATATATATAATAATAAAAATATTATTATAATATTTTAATAAAGCAATTTATTTATACACCAATAAATTAGTCAATCTAGAAGAAACAGACACATTTCTGGAAAACCACAAACGACCAAAACTGGAACAGGAAGAAACAGAAAACCTGAACAGGCCAATAACCAGGGAGGAAATTGAAGCAGTCATCAAAAACCTCCCAAGACACAAAAGTCCAGAGCCAGATGGCTTCCCAGGGGAATTCTATTAAATATTTAAAGAAAAAACAAAACCTATTCTACTAAAGCTGTTCTGAAAGATAGAAAGGGACGGAATACTTCCAGACTCATTTTATGAAGGCAGCATCACCTTAATTCCAAAACCAAAGACCCCACCAAAAAGGAGACTATAGACCAATATCCCTGATTAACACAGTTGCAAAAATTCTCAAAAATATACTAGCCAATAGGATCCAACAGTACATTAAGAAGATTATTCACCGTGACTAAGCAGGATTTATCCCTGGAATGCAAGGCTGGTTCAACACTCTTAAAACAATCAACGTGATAGATCATATCAACAAGAGAAAAAACAAGAACCATATGATACTCTCAATAGATGCAGAGAAAACATTTTTTAAAAGATTTTATTTCTTCATGAGACACACACACATACACACACACAGAGAGAGAGAGAGAGAGACAGAGACACAGGCAGAGGGAGAAGCAGGCTCCACGTAGGGAGCCCAAGGTGGATTCGATCCTGGGACTCCAGGATCAGGCCCTGGGCTGTAGGCGGTGCTAAACCACTGAGCCACCCGGGGGGCCCCAGAGAAAGCATTTGACAAAATACAGCATCCATTCCTGAACAAAACTCTTCAGAGTGTAGGGAAGGAGGGAATATTCCTCACCACCTTAAAAGTCATCTATGAAAAGCACACAGCAAATATCATTCTCAATGGTTGGAAATACTGAGAGCCTTTCCCCTAAGATCAGGAACACGACAAGGATGTCCACTCTCACCACTGCTATTCAACATAGTACTGGAAGTCCTAGCCTCAGCAATCAGACAACAAAAAGAAATAAAAGGCATTGAAATTGCAAAGAAGTAGTCAAACTCTCCCTCTTCACAGATGACATGGTAAGGTACCTATAAAACCCAAAGACTCTACCCCAAGATTGCTAGAACTCATACAGCATTTCGGCAATGTGGCAGGATACAAAATCAATGCTCAGAAGTCAGTGGCATTTCTATACAGTAATAATGAGACTGAAGAAAGAGAAATTAATCAATACCAAAATCCCATTCAGGTTTATTGCACCCAAGCATAAGATACCTAGGAATAAACTTAACCAAAGTGATAAAGGATGTATACCCTAAAAACTACAGAATGCTTCTGAAAGAAATTGAGGAAGACACAAAGAGATGGAAAATATTCCATGCTCATGGATTGGAAGAATTAATACTGTGAAAATTTCTCTGCTACCCAGGGCTATTTACACATTTAATGCAATCCCTATCAAAATACCATAGACTTTCTTCAGAGAGTTGGAACAAATCATCTTCAGATTTGTGTGGAATCAAAAAAAGACCCTGAATAGCCAGGGGAATTTTGAAAAAGAAAACCAGAGCAGGGGGCATCACAATGTTGGATTTCAAGTTGTACTACAAAGCTGTGATGATCAAGACAGTGTGGTACTGGCACAAAAACAGACACGTAGATCAGTGGAACAGAATACAGAACCCAGAAACGGGCCCTCAACTCTATGGTCAACTAATATTCAACAAAGCAGAAAAGACTATCTCCTGGAAAAAGGACAGTCTCTTCAATAAATGGTGCTGGGAAAATTGGACAGCCATGTGCAGAGGAATGAAACTAGACCATTCTCTTACACCATACACAAAGATAAACTCAAAATGGATGAAAGATCTAAATATGAGACAAGAATCTATCCAAATCCTAGAGGAGAACACAGGCAACACCCTTTTTGAACTTGGCCACAGAAACTTCTTGCAAGATACATCTGTGAAAGCAAGGGAAACAAAAGCAAAAATGAATTCTTGGGCCTTCATCAAGATAAAAAGCTTCTGCGCAGCAAAAGAAACAGTCAACAAAACTAAAAGACAACCTACAGAATGGGAGAAGATATTTGCAAATGACATATCAGATAAAGGGCTAGTATCCAAGATCTAAAAAGAACTTAGTAAACTCAACAGCAAAGAAACAAACAATCCAATCATGAAATGGGCAAAAGACATGAACAGAAATCTCACAGAGGAAGACATAGACAAGCACATGAGAAAATGCTCTGCATCACTTGCCATCAGGGAAGTACAAATCAAAACCACAATGAGATACCACCTCCCACCAGTGAGAATGGGGCAAATTAACAAGGCAGGAAACAACAAATGTTGGAGAGGATGCGGAGAAAAGGGAACCCTCTTGCACTGTTGGTGGGAATGTGAACTGGTGGAACCACCCGGGAAAACTATGTGGAGGTTCCTCAAACAGTTCAAAATAGAGCTGCCTTATGACTCAGCAATTGCACTGCTTGGGGTTTTACCCCAAAGATACAGATGCAGTGAAAGACCGAGACACCTGCACCCCAATGTTTATAGCAGCAATGTCCACAGTAGCCAAACTGTCGAAAGAGCTTCAGTGCCCATTAAAAGATTAATGGATAAAGAAGATGTGATCTATATACACAATGGAATATTACTCAGCCATTTAAATGACAAATACCCTCCATTTGTTTCAATGTGGATGGAACTGGAGGGTATTATGCTGAGTGATGTAAGTCAATCGGAGAAGGACAAACATTATATGGTTTCATTCATATGGGGAATATAAAAAATAGTGAAAAGGATTAAAGCAGAAAGGAGAGAAAATGCGTTGGAAATATCAGAGAGGGAGACATAACATGAGAGACTCCTAATTCTGGGAAACAAGGGGTAGTGGAAGGGGAGGTGGGTGAGGAAATGCGGTGACTAGGTGATGGGCACTGAGGATGGCATTTGATGGGAAGAGCACTTGGTGTTATACTATATGTTGGCAAATCAAACTCTAATAAATAAAAAATATACAAAAAAATGAGAAGCGAAGAAAAAAAAAGTGATGACACCCCAACCCAACTGGCTGGGTTTGGTTCTGTGTGTCCACCTAAAGGTCTCTATAAGGAATGCCTGGGTGGCTCAGTGGTTTAGCACCTGCCTTCGGCCCAGGGCATGATCCTGGAGTCCTGGGATCAAGTTCCGCATCAGGCTCCCGGCATGGAGCCTGCTTCTCCCTCTGCCTGTGTCTCTGCCTCTCTCTGTGTGTCTTTAATGAATAAATAAATAAAATCTTTAAAAAACAAAAACAAACAAACAAAAAAACAAAGGTCTCTATAGACAGAGCCATCTTACAGCCTGCTCACACAGGGAAGGAAGTCAGCAAACCCACCCAGTGTGGTACACTGCCTCACCTAGGAGCCTAATCAATGATCTATGAGAGGTCACACAGCCCAGGCTATGACCTCACCTAGACAAAGAGCCAACCCAGTAGCTCTGTTCAATTGTTGAGCAGAGACTACAGCCCTTCTTATTCAGGACACCTCAATAGTGACCATGGACATCCTTGGAGCTCAACATACAGGACACAGAGCATAGCCAATGGCCCTGTCCAGCACTAGAACCCAGCCCACAGCCTTGCCTGATTGCTGAGCACAGCCTGAGGTCCCCCCTAATCCCAAAGAGACTTTACCTGAATGCCAAGTCATGCCAGAGGCACATCTGGATTGGGGGCACAGCCTGTACTCTCACCCTACCAGGGCCAATTGCAGACCCAGCCTGCAGCCCCACTCATAAGCAAAGTAAAAACTAGTAGCACCACTCTGCCTGTGACTCCAGCCCACCAGAGGTGAATGCTGATCCAGCTAATGGCTCCACCTGACCATGAAGCCAATACAAAGCCACTCAACCAGGGAGCCAGCCAGCAAGCAGCCCAATCTGAATGCCAAGCTGAGTCAGCAGGCTCACCTAACCAAAGAGCTCAGCCAGGAGTACTCCTATCTCAGAGAAGAGACAGAAGCCTCACCAAATTAGAGACCCTAACAGTAAGCCCCTCCTGCCCTCAGTTACTTCCATCTGACCCATCCAAGCCCCACAGTGAACTATTATTGGTTTAAAAGAGAATTCTGAAACTATAAGATAGGGTACATAAGCCTCATGGCACTAACAAAGAAAAACCCTGTAGTAGATGAGCAAAGTATTGAGATAGAAGAATCAAAGCACACCACCACAAAGGGTCATCAAATCAGAAAAATAAGACAGCAAGGGACAAAGAAGAGAATATAGGAATTACAAAACAGTCAGAAAAAAACAATTAACAAAAGTTAAAAAAGAAAAGAATACAATTAACAAAATGGCCATAGGAAGGCCCTACCTATCAATAATTACTTTAACATTGGTGGATGAAATTCTCCAATCCAAAAACCTAGAGAGGCTGGGATGGTTAAAAAAAAAAAAACAGGAAACTAGATCCAACAATATGCTGTCTACAAGAGATTCACTATAGTTTTAAAGACACACATAGATTGAAAGTGAAGGGATAGAAAACATTCCATACAAATGGTAACCAAAAGAAAGGAGGAATGGCTATACTTCTATCAGAAATAGAGTAAGTTTCAAATAGTCACAAGAGACAAGGAATGTCACTGTATAATGATAAAAGGATTAGTTCACAAACAAGCCATAATAATTGCAAATATGTATGCATCCAACATCAGAACATCCAAATATATAAAGCAAATAATAACAGAGCTGCATGGAGAAATAAACAACAATACAATAAGAAGGGTTTTAATATTCCATACCCAATAATTGATGGATTACTCAGACAGAAAATCAATAAGGAAAGAGCACTACAGTGTTATCTGACTGTATATACACATGATTGCATATAACATATGACTATATGATCATATATTGTTATTCAACACTAGATAGTGATATGTGAAAAACACTATAGATCAAATAGACGTAGCAGACATATATAGAACATTCCACCCAACAGCAGCAGAATACACATCCTTCTCAAGTGCAGACAGAACATGTTCCAGGACAGATCATATGTTTAGACACAAAAAAGTCTTAACAAATTCAAGAAAATTAAAATTATATCACATGTCTTTTCTGACCACTATATAGATACAAATAAGAAGAGGAAAGTTGGGAAATTCACAAACATAGAAATCAAAACACACTACTGAACAAACTATGGATCAAAGGAGAAATTAAAAAATCTTGATATAAATGAAAATGGAAATATAACATGCCAAAATTTATGGAATGCATTAAAAGCTGTTCTAAGAGGAAAGTTCACAATCATAAACACCTACATTAAACAAAGAAATATCTCACATAAACAATCAAACTTTACAACTCAAGGAGCTTGAACTAAGGTCAATGGTAACAGAAGAAAAAATAATTAGGATTAGAATAGAAAAAATGAAACACAGAAGAATAAAACAAAAGACTAACAAAACTAAAAAAAATTTAAAAGAATTAGTTTTTTTTAAAAAAACTACACAAAATTGACAAGCCTTTCACTAGGCTAACCAAGAAAAAGAGAAAAGACTCAAATGAATAAAATTATCAATAAAAGAGGGATATTACAATTGAAACATCATTCCAAAATATCAGAAGAGGGCAGCCTGGGTGGCTTAGCAGTTTAGCACCTGCCTTTGGCCCAGGGCCTGATCCTGGAGACCAGGGATCGAGTCCCACATCAGGTTCCCTGCATGGAGCCTGCTTCTCCCTCTGCCTGTGTCTCTGCCTCTCCCTCTCTCTCTGGCTCTCATGAATGAATAAATAAAATCTTTTATATCAGAAGAGACTACGATAAGCAATTATATACCAATGAATTGGATAATCTAGAAGAAATTGTACATTTCTAGAAACATACAACCTAACAAGACTGAAGCAAGAAAAAAAAACAATATCTGAGCAGAATAAATATGAGAAAAGCCATTGAATCAGTAATCAAAAACCTCCCAAAACAGAAAAGTCCAGGACAAGATAGTTTTACTCATGGATTCTACCAAACACTGGTGAATTTAAAGAATCAAAGCCAATCCTTCTGAAATCCTTCCCAAAAATTGAAGAAGAGGGAATACTCCCAAATTCACTTTATAAGACCTCCACTATCCAGATACAAAAGGCATGGGATCCCTGGGTGGCGCACGGTTTGGCGCCTGCCTTTGGCCCAGGGCGCGATCCTGGAGACCCGGGATCGAATCCCACGTCGGGCTCCCGGTGCATGAAGCCTGCTTCTCTCTCTGCCTCTCTCTCTCTCCATGTCTATCATAAATAAATAAATCTTAAAAAAAAGGCATATAGATACTAAAGGCCCAATAGCCCGATGAACATAAATGCAAAAATTCACAACAAAATACTAGTTAATAAAGTTAGCACATTAAAAGGATGGTATGCCACAAAGATGGGATTTATCCCTAGGATGCAAAGAAGGCTCAACAAACACAAGTCAATAAACATGATACATTAATATATCGTTGGATAAAAATCACAGAATCCTCATAGCAAAAGCATAATAAAAGCATTTCATAAAATGCAACATGACAAAAATAAAGCCCATATGTAATATAATTAAAACTTCTGGAAGAAAATATAGGGTTAAAAACTCCTTGATGTTGATCTTGGTAATGAGTTTTTGCATAGAACACCAAAAGCACAAGCAACAAAGCAAAAATAAACAAGTGGCTCTACATCAAACTAAAAAAGTTATCTTTACAGCAAAAGAAATTATTAACAAAATACTTAATAACAGAATAATAATGGTGACACAAAGAATAGGAGAAAATACGTGTAGACCATATGTCTGATAAGGCATTAATTTCCAAAATATTTAAGGAACTTCTACAACTCGATACTTAAAAAAACAAAGAAAACCCCAAATAATTCAATTAAAAAAGGGGCGAAGGACCTGAGCTGATATTTTTCCAAAGAAGATATCCACATGTCCAAGAGGTACATGAAGTTGTGCTTAACATCAGTAATTACCAAGAAATACAAATCAAAAACACAAAAAGATATCACCTCACACTTGTGAGAATGACTATCATCAAGAAGACAACATATGTTGGAAAGGAAATGGAGAAAAGGAAATACTTCTGCGCTGTCAGTGGGAATGCAAATTGGTGCAGTAGGTATGAAAACAGTATGAAGGATTCTCAAAAAATTTAATACAGATTCTCAAAAAATTAAATACTCTATATGATCTACCAATCCCACTTCTGGGTATATATACCTAAAGGAAATGAAATTAGTATCTTTAAGAGATGCCTGCATCCCTATGTTCACTGCAGCATGGTTCACAATAGCCAAGACATATAAAGAACCCCAAGTCTCCACTGACAGATGAATGGACTAAGAAAGTATGGTGCATAATACCGACATATATTCAAATACAGGTGTGGGCACACAGGAATACTAAAAAAGAAAAAATCTTGGGGCACCTGGGTGGCTCATTTGGTTAAGCATCTATCTGCTTTTGGCTCAGGTCACAATCCCAGGGTACTGGGATCAAGCCCCACATCAGGCTCCTTGCTCAGCGGGAAGCTTTCTTCTCCCTTTCTCTCTGCCCTCCCTGCCCCCATTTGTGGTCTATCAAATAAATAAATAAAATCTTAAAAAAAAAAAAGAAATCCTGCCATTTGGAACCACATGGATGTATCTTGAAGTCATTATGCTAAGAGAAATAAGTCAGACAGAGAAAGATAAATGCTGTATGATCTCACTTACATGTGGAATTTATAAAATCAAACTCATAAAAATAGACAATAAAAAGGTGTCACCTGGGAGAAGGGCGTGGAGAGATGGAGGAAATGGTTACAAGATAAATAACTACTAGGGGTAAAATACACAGGATGGTGACTACAGTTAACAGTAATGTATTGTATATATGAAAGCTCCTAAGAGAGTAGATCTTAAATGTCCTCACCACATTCTCTAAAAAAAAAGGTAGCTGTGACATGATGAATGTGTTAATCAACCTTCCTGTAGTAATCATTTCACAATGTAATCACATTGTACACCTTAAATTTACATGTTATATGTCATTCATGTGTCAATAAACCTAATGAAAAATATCATTCTGGAAAAAATAACAAAAAGATAAACTATAAAGGGCACCCTGGCAGACATAACTATGCACAACCTAAAAACTAGGAAGGGTGAAAACATGAAAAACTAATAAAAGGTCAATAAAACTTGGGGAAAATCTTTGCAACTTTCACAACAAATAAAAAAATACCTCGATGCTTTAAAAGATTAAGTCAGTAAGAAGAATAATAAGCATTACACACTGAAAACCAAGCAAAAAGCACAAATAGGAAACATAGATACACACAGAAATATAACTACACAAGGCACACATGCACACAAACTTGATCAACCTGCTTAGCATTAAAGAATTGGAGAAAATATACAGTTACCTCCTACTTTAACCATATTTTCAGACTGAAACAATGAAAAAAATAATTAGACAGTGTTTGGGAAGCATACAGAAAAACAGACACAGTCATGTATTGCTTGTGAAAAAAAGGTACATTATTGAAGAGTAATTTAAAATCATAAATCAGGGATCCCTGGGTGGCGCAGCGGTTTAGCGCCTGCCTTTGGTCCAGGGCGCGATCCTGGAGACCCGGGATCAAGTCCCACGTCGGGCTCCCGGTGCATGGAGCCTGCTTCTCCCTCTGCCTGTGCCTCTGCCTCTCTCTCTCACTGTGTGCCTATCATAAATAAATAAAAATTTAAAACAATAAAATCATCAATCAAATGGTTTAAAAATGAATATCAATTAAAAATTCTACTCTGTATTTTCTTTTACTCTTAGGATATAATTTGCAATGTGTGCAAACCTCTATACTGTTCAGTAAAGACTCTTTAAATTTGTGTACAATCGAAAGCAACTCCTAAATCAATAGTGAGGAACTGAATTAGTGAATGGTGGTACATCCATTTGATGGAATACTATTGGCCCAAACAAAATATTGGTGAATAGGTGTTTAAAAATTATATATAAAAATGAGCAAATTAATTGAAAACAGTGTTGCTTTTATTTATTGTATTAATTGAAAGCAACGTGGTAGATTGTAAAGACACACAATGTTTTTATCATGAGGGTGTAAGCAGCATTGATGTGGTTTACCTTTTCTACCTATATTTAAACATTTTCCTACAATAAAAATGAATTTCGTCTTTTGTGGTAAAAGGAAAGATTTTTTTAGAAATAAAAAGAGTTAAATTCTTAAAAAGAGTCAGTATGTGGTCTTTATCCATAGTATTATCTTCGTTCATTTGTATTATCCAGTAACATCCAAAAGTAAAGACTCCCTTCAAGTATTATTTTTTTTTAAATGGAAAGGTCCTCTGTTTTTCTTTTTTTTTTTTTTATTTATTTATGATAGTCACAGAGAGAGAGAGAGAGAGGCAGAGACACAGGCAGAGGGAGAAGCAGGCTCCATGCACCAGGAGCCCGACATGGGACTCGATCCCGGGTCTCCAGGATCACGACCTGGGCCAAAGGCAGGTGCCAAACTGCTGCGCTACCCAGGGTTCCCCTCTTCAAGTATTATTAAAGACATACACACCCAAGATAGACCTGAAGACTTGGTAAGTTACCTGAGCCTCCCAATGGACCTCTCTTTCAGCAAATAACACTTTCCCCGAGGCATTACACATCAATTCTGCGTATGCTGGTTCCATGTGTGATTAAGTTTTCTCTTCTCACAGAGTAGATGCTCCAAAAACACATGCCTAACCTAACAAATTATGTGCCTAGCCAAGGCCATCTCTGCAATCTTTCAGGCCAGAAAGCTCTTTGATGTCTCCTCTAGATTTGTCTAACACATCTGTGCAGGAAATAGAATAAAACTACATTTTTTTCATTTTAATATAGTGAAAGGAAAAGCATATTTAAAAATTATACCATGAAAATGAATTTTTAATTAACTTCTGAATGCAGTTATAACCATGACATAAAATTATTTTATTATTAAAAAGTGATCTTGGCCATGTCTATGTCTTCCTCTGTGAGATTTCTGTTCATGTCTTTTGCCCATTTCATGATTGGATTGTTTGTTTCTTTGCTGTTGAGTTGAATAAGTTCTTTATAGATCTTGGAAACTAGCCCTTTATCTGATATGTCATTTGCAAATATCTTCTCCCATTCTGTAGGTTGTCTTTTAGTTTTGTTGACTGTATCCTTTGCTGTGCAAAAGCTTCTTATCTTGATGAAATCCCAATAGTTCATTTTTGCTTTCGTTTCTTTTGCCTTCGTGGATGTATCTTGCAAGAAGTTACTGTGGCTGAGTTCAAAAAGGGTGTTGCCTGTGTTCTCCTCTAGGATTTTGATGGACTCTTGTCTCCCATTTAGATCTTTCATCCATTTTGAGTTTATCTTTGTGTGTGGTGCAAGAGAGTGGTCTAGTTTCATTCTTCTGCATGTGGATGTCCACTTTTCCTAGCACCATTTATTGAAGAGACTGCCTTCCTTCCAGTGGATAGTCTTTCCTCCTTTATCGAATATTAGTTGACCATAAAGTTCAGGGTCCACTTCTAGGTTCCCTATTCTGTTCCATTGATCTATGTGTCTGTTTTTGTGCCAGTACCACACTGTCTTGATGACCACAGCTTTGTAGTACAACCTGAAATCTGACACTGTGATGCCCCCAGCTATGGTTTCCTTTTTTTAAATTCCCCTGGCTATTCAGGATTTTTCTGATTCCACACACATCTTAAAATAATTTGTTCTAACTCTCTGAAGAAAGTCCATGGTATTTTGTTAGGGATTGCGTTAAATGTGTAAATTGCCCTCGGTAACATTGACATTTTCATAATATTATTTCTACCAATCCATGAGAATTGAATATTGTTCCATCTCTTTGTGTCTTCCTCAATTTCTTTCAGAAGTGTTCTATAGTTTTTAGGGTATAGATCCTTTATCTCTTTGGTTAGGTTTATTCCTAGGTATCTTATGCTTTTGGGTGCAATTGTAAATGGGATTGACTCCTTAATTTCTCTTTCTTCAGTCTCATTGTTAGTGTATAGAAATGCCATTGATTTCTGGGCATTGATTTTGTATCCTGCCATGCTACCAAAGACATGGCCAACATGCACATGAGAGAATGCTCGGCATCACTTGCCATTAGGGAAATACAAATCAAAACCACAATGAGATACCACCTCACACCAGTGACAATGAGGAAAATTAACAAGGCAGGAAACCACAAATGTTGGAGAGGATGTGGAGAAAAGGGAACCCTCTTATACTGTTGGTGGGAATGTGAACTGGTGCAGCCACTCTGGGAAACTGTGTGGAGGTTCCTCAAAGAGTTAAAAATAGACCTCCCCTACGACCCAGCAATTCACTGCTGGGGATTTACCCCAAGGGTACAGATGCAATGAAAGGCCAGGACACCTGCACCCCGATGTTTCTAGCAGCAATGTCCACAATAGCCAAACTGTGGAAGGAGCCTCGGTGTCCATTGAAAGATGAATGGATAAAGAAGATGTGGTTTATGTATAGAATGGAATATTACTCAGCCATTAGAAACGACAAATACCCACCATTTGCTTCAACATAGATGGAACTGGAGGGTATTATGCTAAGTGAAGTAAGTCAATCGGAGAAGGACAAACATTGTATGTTCTCATTCATTTGGGGAATATAAATAATAGTGAAAGGGAATATAAAGGAAGGGAGAAGAAATGTGTGGGAAATATCAGAAAGGGAGACAGAACATAAAGACTCTTAACTCTGGGAAACGAACTGGGGGTGATGGAAGGGGAGGAGGGTCGGGGGTGGGGGGTGAATGGGTGATGGGCACTGAGGGGGGTACTTGACGGGATGAGCACTGTGTGTTATTCTGTATGTTGGTAAATTGAACACCAATAAAAAATAAATTTATTATTAAAAAATAAAAAATAAAGGGTTAAAAAAATGAAAAAAAATGTAAATGGTCTAACAGCTCTAATCAAAAGATAAAAGGGTGGCAGAATGGATAAGAAAAACAATATCCATTGGGGTCACGTTGGTGGCTCAGTGGCTGAGCATCTGCCTTTGGCTCAGGTCATGATCTCTGGGTTTTGGGTTCGAGTCCTGGATCAGGCTCCCCACAGCAAGCCTGCTTCTCCATCTATGTCTCTGCCTCTATCTGTTTATCTCTCATGAATAAGTAAAATATTAAAGAAAAGAAAAACAATATCCATCTAAAGATGCCAACAGGAGTCTCACTTCAGACCTAAAGACTCATAAAGATTGAAAATGAAGGATTAAAAAAAAATTCACCATACAAGGAAAAGCAAAACAACAACAACAACAACAACAACAACAACAACAACAACAAAACAGTCCAGGATGGCAATACTTATATCAGACAGGACAGACTTTAAAACAAAGAGAGTAGCAAGAGACAAAGATGGTCATTACAAAATAATAAAGGGATTAATCCATAAGAGGATATGGCAATTATAAATATCTTGATCATATGCTATAAAACTAGAAACAAATCACAAGAAATAAGTGAAAATGTCACAAATATATGGAGACTCAACAACATACTACCAAACAGTCAACAGGGTAATTAAAGGAGAAATAACAAAATGCATAGACACAAATATAAATGACAACACAATGGTCCAAAATTTTGGGAAGGCAGCAAAAGCAGTTCTAAGAGAGAAATATATAGGGATATCAGCCTACCTCAAGAATCAAAATAAAGCTCCAATAAACAATTTAACATGTCTACGGAACTAGAAAAATCCCAAGTATTTTTCAAAGAACTACAACAAATAATACTGAACTTTGTAGGAAACCACAAAAGACTGAATAGCCAACACAATCTTGAGAGCGAGTAACAAAAGCTAAAAGTGTCATGGTTCCAGATTTCAAGATATATTGCAAAACTGTACTAATAAAAAAACTATGGTACTGGTACAAAAAATCAACACATAAATCAAAAGAACAAAAGAGAGAGTTCAGAAACAAACATAGGATTAAATGGTCAATTAATCTATGAATAAAGAGGCAAGAATATGCAATGGAGAAAAGATAGTCCTTCGATAAATGGTGCTGTGAAAATTGGATAGCTACATGAAAAAGAAGGAAATTAGACCACTTTTTAACACCATACACAAACTCAAAATGGATTAAAGAACTCAACATAAGACCTGAAACCATAAAAACCCTAGAAGAGAGCACAGGCAGTAATGTCCCTGGCATCAGCCATAGCACTATTTTTCTAGATATGTCTGCTGAGGCAAGGAAACAACATCAAAAATAAACTATTGGGACTACGTCAAAATAAAAAGCTTTTACACAGCAAATATAATTATCAACAAAACAAAATGACAACCTACTGAATGGGAGAAGATATTTACAAATGATATATGTAATAAAGTATTAATATCCAAAATATATAAGGAATTTATACAACTTAATACCAAAAAAGCCAAACAATCCAATTAAAAAATGGGCAAATGACATACATACATTTCTCCAAATACATATAGATGGCCAACAGACACATGAAAATATGTTCAACATCACTAATTATCAGGGAAACGCAAATTAGAACCACAATGAGATATCACTATAAACCTGTCAGAATGGCTAAAACCAAAAATACAAGATACAAAAAGTTTTAGCAGGACATATAGAAAAAGGAACCCTCTTGCACTGTTGGTGGGAATGCAAGAGGAGCAGCCACTGTGGAAAGAGTATGGAGGTTGCTCAAAAGCTTAAAAGTAGAAATATCTTATGATCCAATAATGCACTATTATTTACCCCCAAAACACAAAAACACTAATTTGAAAAGATGTATGCACCCATATGTTTACCACAGCATTATTTGTGATAGTCAAGATATGGAAGCAAACTAAATGCCCATCAATAGACAAATGGATTAGAAAGTATTATGTATATACATACACACACACACGGAATATCATATAGCCATAAAAAGGAGGAGGTGTGCCATTTGAGAAAACATGGATTAACCTAGAGGGTATCGTGTGAAGTGAAATACCTCAGACAAATACTTAAGTGGAAGTTTTTAAAAATGAGTAAACAAACAAAATCAAAATGAGATGCATAAATCCTGACCACTAACTGGTGGTTGTCACAGGAGAGGAGTGTGGGGTGTTGGGCAAAATGGTGAAGGGAAGTGTGAGATATAGACTTCTAGTTATTGAATGAGTAGGCCATAAGAATGAATGCCCAGCGTGAAGAATACAGTTAAAGATGGTGTAAGAGCAGTGTGTCAGGACAGGCCGTAGCTACACTTGTGGTGAACATAGTATAATATATGGTCTTAAAATATATATATATATATATTTATATTTATAAAAAACATATATATATATAGTCTTGTTGAATCACTATGTTGTACACCTGAAGCTAATGTAACCTTGTGTGTCAACTATATATACATACATAGCTCCTGAAAAATCCTTGGATTTTTCTTTTAAACAAACATTTAATGAGCACATTACCTGCTGGACTGACACTAGATAATTTCACCTACAATATCACAGCTAAGTAAAATCTTGGTTATTTCTGCTCTCACCACAACTCTGTATACTTATTATTCAATGAAGGAATATCTCTGGTCGCTGAAATTGGACCCAATTTTTATTATCTTAACTACACCACAAGCACAATCTGATTTTACCTTCTCAAGCCTGAATGTCATTGGAAAAAAATAAAGCCTAGAAGAACCATTGGATAAAAACAGAGTACTGCATGTATAACCCAAAATTGGTTCCACACACCAATTTCTATATTTTTGATTCATAACTAAAGGATTCCTTGGTTAGTTCTCTGTTCATCTGAATGTGAAACAGCTCCCTTGCCAAGGTGATTTTCTCCTGGCAACCAACTCTTGAGTAAATATCAGAAGGATACTAGTTTGACCCAACTTACAATTCATCTGATTAAATTTGAAGTGGGTGATCCATTATTAAATAAAAGTCGAAGAACCTTCCTTCCATTTCATTTCTTGTGATTACATGCACCTGCCACATGGCTGAACAGCAAAATAACACTCTACATATAGCAGACTAGTTCTCATAATTTCCGCCTGTGTCTATCTGGACAAATCACCCATTTCAATGTATTCTTTAGTGAGTCATATACAACGTATATCTATGATGGCTTTTTAAAAAGCTTTTATTTATTTATCTGACACAGAGAAAGAGAGCATAAGCAAGAGGAGTGGCAGGCAGAGGCAGAAGCAGGCTTCTTAGTGAGCGGGAGCCCAATGCAGGGCTGGATCCCAGGACCTGAGATCATGGCCCGAGCCCAAGGCAGATGCTTAACTGATGCAGCCACCCAGACGCCCCTCTATCATGGCTCTCAAGATATTTAGGTTGAAACAGCGCTTTAAATAAGGGAACAGAGAAATTCAGTACATGTAAAAAAAAAAGTTTAGCCAGGAGTGGTAAGGAGTTCCTCCCTGTATATTACATCTAGATCTATTGGAGCAAAGAGAAAAAGAATATTCGACCCTCCTACACATGACAGGCTGTATGATATATTAGAAAGGGAATGAATGTGAATTAATTGGAAACTGCAGATTCCATTCCAAGCCCCCATCCTGCTGTGCACCATCTATTTGGCCAGATATAAATAACAACCTCTCCAAATGTTTTATTCATATTTGTAAAACTGATAAAAAAGATCCTGACTTACCCACTTCAGGGAATTGCTAAGGGAATCCAAGAGATAATAGAAATTGCCTTCATAAAATCTTTTTTTTTTTTTTTTTTTTTTTTTTTTTAATTTTTTTTTTAATTGGTGTTCAATTTACTAACATACAGAATAACACCCAGTGCCCGTCACCCATTCACTCCCCCCCCCCGCCCTCCTCCCCTTCCACCACCCCTAGTTCGTTTCCCAGAGTTAGCAGTCTTTACGTTCTGTCTCCCTTTCTGATATTTCCCACACATTTCTTCATAAAATCTTAAAAGCCACGTAAGCATTTAAACCCACCATTCCAAGTTTTCCTTTTATTTATTTTTTTAAGATTTTATTCATTTATTCATGAGAAACACAGAGAGGAGAGAGAGAGAGGCAGAGACACAGGCAGAGGGAGAAGTAGGCTCCTCACGGGGAGCCTGAGGTGGGACTCGATCTCGGGACTCCAGATCAGCCCCTGGGCTGAAGGCAGCGCTAAACCGCTGAGCTATCCGGGCTGCCCCCAAGTTTTCCTTTTAGGAGAAGGTAGGTGAGAATCACAGTAAAGAATATTTCAGCAGGAGTGAGGAGACCTAGCTAGACCTCTGGCTCTGCCCCAGAGTAGCTGTGTGATTCTCCAACACAGCATGCACCCTTCTCGAATTTCTGCTGCTTACCTATAAAAGGTGGAAAAGTCTGATGGAATATTTAAAAATCACAGATTTTAGAACCTGAACATTTGGCAGAGTACCATATATTGCGCAAAACTCTTTTTCCCTCCAGATTTTTTATTTCAAGAGAAAAATGACTTAAAGTCAGAGGGACCTGTAGCTGCTGCCAATGCCATGTGTCCACCTTTAGAAATTTTAATCACAGATTATTGGGGGGAGTCAAAGAGGAAAGCAACTTAACATGCTTTGGCACAACCTTAATTGCATGATAAATGTACTTCCAAATAACTCTGACCAAATTCCACTGGCTTTTAATTCAAGGATATAGTGATCTTTCATATTCCTTAGACATTCTGAATGCATCTTAAATACACATTACGAAAGCCATTATCTATACCTGAAAAGGCTTCCTGCTGGAAAGATTGAGGCGTTGCCTCATCCATCTGTTGCCTTGATTCCCAAATATCTGCCACAGCAGCTGTCTCTTGTGTTACTCCAAACTCTCTGGTAGATGGCCAGCCTATAAATATGCTTTCCAAACATGTGGTAATATAAGCGGAAGGTGCAGCCCCCTGCATCGGTGGCATTGAGGACAGGGCTGAGTAAAGTAGCTCTGTTTTGGAAAACCTGTGGCTCCGAAGATTCTATGTAGAGATAGTGTCCTTTAGCTGTGCCCAAGGTATGAGCCTTCATTGGCCCTGTATTAAGTGTTGAAGTTGGACCGTGCTTCCTGGTCCAATCAACGTCGTCTTCTGTATCTTGTTCCCAGTTACAGATTCCATTTTCAAAGTTACATTGGAACTCAGGTACTGAAATTGGTATGAAATAACAACAAAAAAATAATTAAGGACAAAAAACATGATTAAGAATACTTGTTGATATTTGGCTCCTGCCAAGGTTAATGATTTTAATGTTTTTTAAATGCGACACTAAAAGTTTTTAAAAAGTGAATAAATCCTAGATTTATATCAAGTAATAATATTTTATAGACTGGGGGGGGCATTACTTCAGCCATTATTTTCCAAATGCCTTTTATACCCATCCTTCACCATTTCCAGCACTATAACTTTATGCAAATGATGAGGGCACCATGACTGACTCAATACTATAAACTTCTGGCTCAGTCGATTTCAACCTTAGCCAAATGTCCCAATCACCAGTGAATGTTAAAAATCAAAACAAAACAAAAAACATGAAGTTCCAGAACTTATCTTCAGGGATGTTGATTTATTTTTTTAAAGATTTATTTATTTAAAAAAAAAAAGATTTATTTATTTTAGAGAGAGAAAAGGGGGGTCAGGGGACAGAGGGAGAGATAATCTCAAGCAGGCTCTCCACTGAGCACAGAGCCCTACAGGGGCTCAGTCTCACAACCCTGAGATTATGACCTGAGCCGAAATCAAGAGTTGGATGCTGAACCAACTGAGCCCCCCTAGCCCCCCCGGAGATGTTGACTGAACTGCCACAAATAGTGCGGTTGAACATCAAGATAATTCATTATCTCCCTTGGCGATTCTAACATGCAGAACTGAAGAGTCATACTTTAATAGAGTCCAATCTTTCAGAATCACCTGATGTGTACAGCATAATTGCTTGCTCCATGGCGAAGCTCCATACCAGCACTACCTGGTTAGATATGGGGGACCGAGCAATCCATATTTTTAACAAGTATCAACATGATCCTGATGCCAGCATTTTCCAGACCTCAGGCTGAAAAACTCCTCCCTTTGGTTTCATCTTGCCCCAATTCCACATTTCCCTCCATCAGTGCCAGAAAGACCATTCTTCTGCCTTCCATGGCAATTTATCATTTTCTTCCTGTACATACATGCTCATTTAATCCAAACTGAAATCTAAGCTCTTCTTTCAAGCTTTACCTTTCCCAAGTTAAATTAACTTCCTGTTTGTCCCTGGCCAGCCTTTTCTTAGCATACACCACCTTCCCCACTTGCCTTAAACACCTCACTCCTCTCTCCTTCTCTATTTATGCCTCCTGTTGTGCTGCGGGCTCTTGGCAGCATCTCCTGAGAGGCAGTCTTTTCTTCTCACTGGATTGCAGCTCCTTTGAGCTGGAGCTTTTAAGCTTAAAACTCCTTCCAGGCACTAGAAGAATTCAAAGCACTTATAAAGGATTGACTAGCCCCTCGTCACCTAGCTTATCTACCACAATTTCCAGAATATAGTAATGTAGTCATTTTCAGGATGTGAACATTTTGTTGACAACAAGGATTTGTTTTTAGAATAAAAACATTTAGCATTATTTGGGTAGAAGGAACAGGAGTTAGAATTAATGCATAGTTTTACATTTTAGCTTCATTCACCGAAGTTAATATTTTTTAAACATATAAATGTCAGCTGTCCTTTCACTATTCATCTTAGTAAATGCACTTGGTGCCAAAGGGGAATAAATATTCTGAAACAATAAATATAAGCAAATGTGGATAAATGCAGCCGGGCTAGAACAAATCATCTGTCTTTGAAAACCACGGAACAGGAGCTTAGAACTAATGATGGGAGCCCAGTGAGTAAATGTCAAATGGGAGATGAGCTTTTGTTTGATATTTCCTCACTTGTGACTAATCAAGCCCAGCTGTGACGTGAACTGGGGACCCACAGCATACTCTCTGGGTGTCAATCTTTGGCTGTGGAGCAGAAGGAGAATGTCAAGCTGCTAAGTTTTTTGACATAAAACTGGCACTAAAGCCAACAGATTTTGATATTGCCTGTCTTCATATTGACTGTATGTTCAATCTCTATTTTGAAAGGGAATGCACGTAGCTCCACCTTCAAATAAAAAACCCTATCTCTAAACGTAGGAAGATTTAGGAAATAAAACATAGATTTCTGGATGCCTAATGCTTTCTATGGAATCCAGGAACACATTTATATGGAAAGCTGCGAGAGAAACTGACACTCTGATACCACTACTGTTCTCTTTCACTAATATTTAGTCACAAGTAGTATTTTGATTATTATAGTTGTACTGACATAACTCCATCTAAGTTAATAGTAGTTTTAAGGATAATTTGCTTTTTTTTTTTTTTTTTTTGAGGAGTGGGCTTCGGAGAGCTTCAGAAAGATGAAAAAGCTTTCTAAAGCCACAAAAATAAATTACCTTGGGGACAAGTTACACTTCTTATGTTAGCCATTGTCTAAATTATCAACTTTATTTATATCCACTCAAAGAATTAGTTGTGTAATGAGATGCATGGTAATTCTGACTTCAATCCACCTGACTGTATCAAAGATCACATATATGCAGCATGCTGTACAATAATTTATATGGAAGTTTCTTAATGCAGTGTTTCTTATGATGCACCAAGCATTTTATGGCTTCACTTTGGTTTATAATTAGCCTCTCAATGTAATAGGCATATAGCTTGAATTTTAAGAATTGTTGCTATTTCTGGACAAAGAAAGATGCAAATTCTTTTTCTGATTGATTTTGTAATTGAAGTAAAAAACAGCTATAAGCTTCTGATTCATTTTCAGGAGCAAGTGCAATGGGCACTACCTGGTGCTAGGTTTATTAAATTATAAAATGTATACAATCATCAGATACCATAAACTTTCTGGTAATTTAAACCAGAAACTCAAGACTTACTTTTGACACAGCACTCCCTGCTCCCTATAGCCAAAACATCATCAAATGTCCCTCCTAAGTATTTCCCCAAACATCAGTCCCTCCATCTCCATCACTGCCGCTGTGATACAGGCTGCCCACCCCTCCTCAGTGGATTATCGCAATGGCCTCCTGATGGGTCTCCCAAATCCACTCTCCTCCAATCCACTTATCACTCTGTATCTACACTGACATGTTTTAATATGCCAATTTTATTATACCACTTTCCTTCTTAAAAACCCTCAAATGGAGAAAAACTTTCCTAATATAGACTATAAATATCTGCAAATCTGGCCTCCTTCACATTTCTGTCCTTATACTGCACCCTATCTCTCCTTCACCTCCTCGCTCCTACCGCACTGGCTGGCCTCCATCTGCTACACGGTCACATATCAGGGCTTTTGCATATATATGCTTTGACTTTTTTATTTTCAGATCTCAGCTAAGTCATCTCCTTTAGAAAGTTTAATACCATTATTATAAAGTCACTGCACTCCTCTCCGTATCTCCCATCAAAGCTTCCAGTTTGTATTTTTAAAAGAATATTTGAATAATATCTACTTCTCAATTAGACTGTAAATTCCATGAGATCTGAAACTCAGTCATTGTGGTTAGCACTTTATCTATAGTATCTAGTTAATAAGTCCACATAACAAATATCGGTAACCTGATTAATCAACCACTCATCACGGTCGTCAACTCTGGAACAATGCTTCCTGTCTTTGCCTTGATTGGCTAGAAAACAGTGAACAAATCAAGATCTCCACTGTAAAAATACGATGGACCAAAATAATAATAATAATTAATAATAATAACAACAACAAAGCACTTACCACAGTCAACCTCATCAGTATGATCACCACAATCATCTACCAAATCACATAACAGAAGTTTTTCTATGCAAGCCTTGCTGCGTTGACACCAGAAAAAGTCCGGCTCTTCACAGCTCTCTGCAGGAAGAGAAAGGGTACAATTTTCAAATCTGATGTCATCAATAGCTGAGACTCCGTCATAAATGCCAAGACTGACTTTATCTAGTGACAAATGGAAGGGCTGAGTAAGGCGTCCAAGCTGAATAGTGGCCTGTGACCACTGGTTGCCCTGGTTACACAATACTCTCCAGAGTACTGTAGAGTCGTTGGAATCTTCCACATGTAGCTGTAGCTCAGCTGCTCCCACTGACAGACCATGGTCATAAAACCTGAAAAAGAACAAACACAAGGAATGGAAATGATTTATTGCATAGACTAAATATTTAACTTATAGGCTCTTCCACTCAGTCAACCGTTGATTAATAATTAGCTACAATGGACGCCTTTATTTCTTGCAGTAATCATTGCTGCTCATATGCGAGAGCTTATCTGCTGAGGTGCATACTCTGGCTCCAGGACCCTGGGAGCCTTTCTCAAGGAGTTCCATCTAGAACAGAGGAGGCAGAGTTAATTAAATTATAATCCACTGTTGGAGGGAAAGAGTCTCTTTCATCTAAAGAAAGAACACAACAAATACTGATAATGTGCTTCTAAGTAAAATGCTAATTGTATAAATATAACAGTACCTATTTTTAAAGGCAAACCAAGGGCAAATCATAAAGTCTAACAAGTGCAGAAGTACGCCTGCAACCACCGGGTTGCTGGGGTAGCTGACCACAGTTTTTAGTATTTACCAGAAGGAAAGTATGCATCCAGGTCCTGCCTGGCTAAACGTTGGGCTCTGGAGTTTGGCAACTTGTGACAAGCTTCTGCTTTCTTCAGAATGAACATAAAATGCCCTATTGAGATACAAATACAAATTGTAAGTTAGCCGACTGAGTTGAGGCACCTGCCTCTTAACCTTGTACTAAGCTCTGTGTCTGACTAAAATTAAGACTATACAATCAAAAATCAATAAATATGATGAGTCAAATTTGCTCTTATGAAAACTAAACTAGTATCTACCTCCAGGTTGAAAATCATGCAAAAAGTTAATAATTTAAGTGAATTCAGCCAAAAGCATATCTATACTCCCTCCCCACCACCCTTAAAGGAGTCATTTCACACTAACAACATAAACGTAATTGACACTATTTAGCTATTTGTCACACTATTTGTTGCAGTAACATAGAGCTTTAAATGCTTATCTTTCTCTTAACAGGCCTGACCAAGGGTGAACAAAAGCCTCTCCTTGCTTATTACCTTCAGTTGTGTTGGGAGTATGATCCCTAGGTGGAGCCTGTTGCTCAAATTCAGCCAAAAGGTTACTTCTAGAGTTCCATACCCAATCAAAATGGTCACCACTAATTGCTTCAAACCAACCACAGCTATCTGCTTCAAAGTCACATTTGGAGCCTGAAAAACAAAATGTGACTCCTAGGATGGCTCTCCGGAGTATTCATATACTTTAGAATCGTAAAGCTCAACTGAAATCACCTTGTTATACTTCTCTAAGTACATTAAAGGATACATTTGAGGAAAAAATGGATCCTATCTGATCTGAAAGAAATAAAAACCAGAGTTGTGCTTTCCATACTGAAAAATTAATAAAGCAGAATTATCAATTTAAGAAATTACATTTTTACCAAATAATTTTTCAAAGAAACATCATTATTCAGCTATATTGAGTATAGAATTGCCAAGGTCTACCTAATTTATTCGATACTCATGTTATTTCTCTGCCACTATGACATTATTTGGAAGACTTCATTGTTCCTACAGATTATTTTATACTAAAATATGAAAAGTAGCTACTTCAAAAAGATTAAAATTTGAAAAACCAAGATTATTATAATTAATATTACGTTCACCACCAATTTTGTAGAGCTTAATATTTCCCAAAGTATTATATGCATTGCATAATATTTATAGGGCAGAATAATTTGACCCACTTTTCAGGAAATAGGTAAGAAATAGTTAATTTCCACAAAGCCATTAGAAAAGAGGAAGAGAAAGGCAGGACTGAGAAGTTATAATAATAGTATGAATTATAGCTAATATTTAATAGATACCTATGTCATAGACCCTGTACTAAACACTTTATATAGATCCAACTTTCACAATAGCCCAAGGAAGAAAGGAAAGTTCAGGGAAGTTATTAATCTAACTAAGGTCATAGAGTTAGGAAACTATGTAAATGGATTGAAATCCAAAGATTTTTCACTCCAATGATAATTATGACAAGTTAGGGGAAAAATACTAAGAATATTTAAAACTACATTTTTATAGGCCATCTCTGTTTATAAATACATAATATATAAATAACTCATAAATATACCTAGATTTCAGTGGTTTCAAAGTATGTAGTTGCCATTTCAATCCCTGAGAAAGTAATGCTTTTGATTCCTTTTTCAGACAATTAAAAAAAAAACAAAGGGGGACACCTGAGTGGCTCAGTGGTTGAGCATCTGCCTTCGGCGCAGGGCATGATCTCAGGTCCAGGGATCAAGTCCCACATCAGGTTCCTGCGGGGAGCCTGCTTCTCCCTCTGCCTATGTCTCTGCCTCTCTGTCTCTCATGAATAAATAAAATCTTAAAAAAAAGGATCCAGGAGTTCTTTTACGAAAATACAGAAAGAAAACAAGTTATTGCTACTATGGAATAGCTATCACACATAGTTACCTGGAAAGGGAGCCTTATTGTCTATTGTCTGCTATCCAAGGAGATACCAATGTAGAAATAAATGAATATACTAATGGTGGTAAAATTTCAGAAACCACTGTGGCAATTTTCTAGTTTTATTAGATAAGATCCATCAAAGACAGCAATTTTTAACAGATGCTTTGCTGCTAAAATTTAAATATGCCTATCTAATATACTGTGTTCCCAAATATTTAGATTTCTATACACATTTTAAAAACTCACCTCAGCTGTTCAGAGATGTAATAAACCAGCTGAAATTAATTTAGCTAGCTGTTAACCAAATATACACTTCATAAGAACAGCTATTAAAAATTCTGTATGTCGGGACGCCTGGGTGGCTCATCAGTTGAGCAACTGCCATCAGTTCAGGTCGTGATCCCAGGGTCCAGGATTGAGTCCCACATTGGGTTCCCTGCAAGGAGCCTGCTTCTTCCTCTGCCTAAGTCTCTGTCTCTCTCGTGTTGTTCATAAATAAATGAATAAATAATCTTAAAAAAACAGTCTTTTCTGACTTAGAGATATAATATTCTGGGTAAATTTTAACAATTGAGGTTCAAAGATTGTTCACTTTTCTGGAGCCTCACTATTGACTTTCTTAATTATCATCATTATCAGAAGCAGCATAATTTGCAAGAACCATAGTTATCACTACTTCAGGGTTTATTGTATACCAAGCTTTGTGCTAGAAGCTGTTATGCTCATCATAGGATATCTGTTGACATAGTTTCTTTTTTAATTTTTTAAGATATTATTTATTTATTCATGAGAGAGGCAGAGACGTAGGCAGAGGGAGAAGCAAGATTCCCACAGGAGCCTGATGCAGGACTCGATCCCAGACCCCAGGATCATGCCCTGAGCCAGAGGTGGACGCTCAACCACTGACCCACCCAGGTGTCCCTGACATAAAGTTTCTAAAACTTATTTGTCTATTTCTATTTCTATGGATATGAGTAAAAAACCTAGTGACTCTATAGCAGCTTTTAATTATTTTCAGTAAAATTACTCTTGTTGCCACTATTAGTTATATAAATATAATTATAGTAGCTACCCCCAAGGAAAGGATGTTAGGGGATATTTGGTAGAAAGACACACAGGTCCATCACCCTACACTATCACTGTCACGTTGAGAGCTTTTCACTAGGAGAGAAGAAATTAAATTTATGTAGGAGCCAAGGAACCTTGGCAGGGTGATGGATACAGAATCAGATGGTCTTATATCAGACTCACTGTTAGAACTTCTTTGATGGTTTGAGATGATTCCTACAGAGAATCATGTATAAGAAATAAACATGAAATGAGCAAAGCACTGGAGCTGATAATTTGGGTCTCATGCAAAGACTTAAAAATTTAAAGAAGGGTACTCTTTGATATATACCCAAAGGAGCCCAAAACACATCCACACAGAAACCTGTACATGGCAATTCCTAACTGCCAAAACATGGAAGCAAAAAAAAAAAAAAAAAAAGTCCCTCAATAGGTGAATGGACAAACTGTACTATACCCAGACAGTGGAGTGTTATTCAGCACTAAAAATAAATGAGCTATCAATCCATGAAAAGCCATGGAGGAAACTTAAATGCATATTACTAAGTGAAAGAAACCAGGCTGAAAAGGCTCCATACTGTAGGCTTTCAACTATTTAACATTCTGGAAAAGGCAAAAATATGAAAAGAGTAAAAGGAGGAGTGGTTGCCAGAATTTAGAGGTGGGGGGAAGGCTGATGAGGTGATTCACAAGAGTATTTTCAATACAAGAGCAATGTCATGAAAATACTATGTATGATACCATATTGACAAATAGATTTTACCACACATTCTTCCAAACCCACAGAATGTATCACACCAAGAGTGGATCATACTGGGCTTTGAGTAATTATGATGTATCAGTGTCGAATCATCAGTTGTGGCAAATGCCCCCCTCCCCTGCCCGCTGGGAAATCTGATGTAGGAGACGCTCTCTCTCTCTCCCTCTCTCTCTCTCTCTCTCTCTCTCTCTCTCTGTGTGTGTGTATGTGTGTGTGTGTGTGTGTGTGTGTGTGTGTGTTTAGGGCAGGAGAGGTATGTGGGAAATCTCTACTTTTTCCTCAACTTTTCTGTGACTTGAAAACTGTTCTGAAAAAAAGTCCTAATAATTAATTAGTTGAGCTGCTGAAGAAAAGTCTGAGCTAGCAGAGGTTATTTCATGAAGTTTAAGGAAAGAAGCCATCTCTATGACATAAAAGTGCAAGGTGAAGCAGCAAGTGCTGATGCAGAAGCTGCAGCAAGGTATCCAGAAGTTGTAGCAAAGAGAATTAATGAAGGCAGCCACACTGAACCGCAGATTTTCAATGTAGATTAAACAGCCTCATAGTGGACGTTAGGACTTTCATAGCTAGAGAGAAGTCAATGTCTGGCCTTAAAGCATCAAAGGACAGGCTGACTCTCTAAGTTAGGGGCTAATGTAGCTGATGACTTTAAGCCAAAGCCAATGCTCATTTACTGTTATGAAATTCCTAGGGCCCTTCAGAATTATGCTAAATCCCTTCTATCTGTGCTCTATAAATGGAACTGCAAAGCCTAGATGACCGTACATCTATTTATGACATGATTTCTTGAATGTTTTAAGTCCACTGTTGAACTGACTGCTCAGAAAAAAAAAAGATTCGTTTCAAAATATGACTGCTCACTAACAACGCACCTGGGCACCCAAGGGCTTTGACAGAGAGGTACAGTGAGATTAATGCTGTTTTTCTACCTCTAATACAACATCCATTCTGCAGCCCATGGATCAAGTGGTCATTTTCAACTTTCAAGGCTTAATATTTAAGAAACACATTTCATACAGCTATAGATGCCATAGATACTGATTTCTCTGATGGATGTGGGAAAAGTCCATTGAAAGCCTTCTGGAAAGGACTGACCACGCTAAATGCTATTAAGAACATTTGTGATTCGTGAGAAGCATTCAAAATATCAACAGAAATAGGAATTTGGAAGAAGTTGACTCTAAACCCCAGGGATGACTTTGAGGGGCTCAAGACTTCAGTGGAGGAAATAACTGCAAATGGGGTGGAAACAGCAGGAGAACTAGAATTAGAGGTAGAACCTGAAGTTGTGACTGAACTGCTGCAATCTCATAATAAAACTTGGATGAAATAAGTCAGTTAGAAAAAGATCAATACCATATCATCTCTCTTATATGTGGAATTTAAGAAATAAGACAGATGAACATAGGGGAAGGGAAAACAAAAAAAGAAGCAAACCACAGGAGACTCTTAGCTACAGAGAACAAACTGAGGGCTGCTGGAGGGGAGATGGGTGAATTGGGTGATGAGTATTATTGGTTGCACTTGTGATGAGCACATGATTTTATACATTAGTAATGAATCACTGTACTCTACTTCTGAAACCAATATTGAACCACATGCTAACCAACTAGAATCTAAGCAAAAACTTAAAATTTTTAAAAAAGTACTAATGCCAAAAATGAAGGCTTTAAAAGTGGGGGGAAAAACTTGAACAGATTAGGAATTGCTTCTTATGGATGAAAAAAGAATATGATTTCTTGAGACGTAACCTATTCCTACTCCTGGGAAAGAATCTGTAAAGACTGTTGAAATGGCAATAAGGGATTCAGAATATTACATAAACTTAGTTGATAAAGCAGCAGCAAGGTTTGAGAAGACTGACTCCAATTTTGAAAGAGGTTGTACTGCGGGTAAGATGCTATCAAATAGCACCATATCCTACAGAGAACTGTTCATGAAAGGAAGAGCCAATTGATGTAGCAAATTTCATTGCTGTCTGATTTTAGCAAATTGGCACAGCTACTCCAACCTTCAGTGACTACCACCCAGACCAGGCAGCAGCAATCAACGTAGAAGCAGGACCTTCCACCAACAAACAATTATGACTCCTTGAAAATTTGTATGATAGAATTTTCTAACAATAAAGTACTTTTTAATTAAGGTATGTACATTGTTTCTTTAGACATAATACTACTGCACACTTAACAGGCTAAGGTATAGTGCAAACATAATTTTTATATGCACTGGAAAAGCAAAGAATTCATTTTATTGTGATACTTGCTTAGCTGCAGTGGTCTGGAACAAAAACCACAATATCTCTGAGGCGTAGCTATGATAACTGTAAGTCCACTAGGTTAACTCTCCCTGTTCATCTCTCTTTCTTGCTAGATTTCATGACCCTCCTTGAAAGTTACATGAAGGAGGACAAAAGTTATTTGAGTGTTCTAGTACATTGAGGTTCTACTTTATTTGATTTGATTAAGCAGAGGTTATTATAAGCTTTAAATACATTAAAACTATGCATACTATTTTAGAATATGTTCTCTACTCATCGTATTTCTTTGAGCTTCAGGCTTTTTCATGCATTCAAAAGGAGTTATAATAATTTTGGAGTTGTAATGTTAAAATAACTGTAGTCTTCATCAAAAGTTAATATTCATTAGTTATTTAAAGCATAAAATAGTCAAATATTTGTAAAAGTACCATGAAATAAAAAAGACTGCTATATGAATAAATAGATGAAATCTTTTAAAGGAACACCAATGCACAAACAGTAACACTTTACATTCAAAATTATTGCATTTGAAGTAGCAATTATTAATTACATTATTCTACACATGGTTTTAAGGGTCTCCTGTAATCTGACCAGCAGAGGTACTATTGGGACATAATTCTCCAGGGTCTCTCATGTTTCTGCATGTCCTATAAGCTGAGCCATTAACTGCCCCTTTGTTCCAGACCATCCTTTTAAGGATATTAAAATAGTAAATGCTCATGAAAAATAGAGGTAGTGACTCCATCTATAAGAGAGGGCAAATTATTATCTTGTATAATATAATAAGGAAAATGTACTCCTCTTAAACATAGGTCAGACACATTTGCTTGAATCCCACTATAAGATTTGGGTTCCATAAACACAGGCTTTCTTAGCTGTGATGCATAACCTATTTCTCATGCATATCAGCCTGGGCCCCTCTGAGCTGCTCCTGGGACTCAGGGAGCAAGAGGAACTAAGGCAAACAGGACATTTATGCTGGGTGTTACACCATTAATAATGAATCCTTTAGTCTCTGAACCAGAAGTCTCACCTATTTTGGCAGCATCCATAGAACTACACAGGCTAACTTGCTAGCTTATAAGTAAAGTTTCAGACTCTTCACATTTCTCAACACATCCTACATTAAATATTATGTATATATATATATATATATAGTGCTCACCAATAGGGAGCCTAAAATCTAGCATGGGAAATTTATAAACAGGAAATTATGACAACAGAATAACAAGTACTCATTCATTCACTCTTCATTCATTTGACAAAGATGTACTGCGTACACACTATATGTTTGGCACAGGTATAGAGTCTTCTAAGAAGACAGAAAAGTAAAATGGGGAAAAGAAAACAGAAAAAAATCTCTGTCTTCATGGCATTTAAATAATGTGAGTGAGAAAGGTAGGGATACTAGGTGAGATATTGAAAAACAAAAGAAATAGGTAAGACATATATAATTCATTTAATGATAATAAGGCAAAAAAAAAAAGAGAAAGGAATAGAGCATGACAGAGTAGGGTTGAAAATTCACAGATGGTGATCAAGGGAGGTGTCCTAGAAAACCTGACAACTAGGTAAACTCAGAGCAATCACTTTAATTTTTTGGCCTTAATTTTGAGGTATTGGAAACAATTAGGGATGCTTTAACAAATTCTGACTTAATCCCATCCCCATGGCTACTGTACTGAGAAAAGATAAAAATAAGGTGACATCAGCAAGAAAAGGAGATTTCAAAAATTCCGATAAGGAATGATAATGGTCTGGACCAGGGAGGTAATGAGGAGATAAAAACGAGGCATTCTGGTTATATTTTAAAGGCAGACATGATAGAAATAACTGGCATCAGTTACAAAATGTAAAAAAAAGATGAATCCATATGATTTTGAAGTCTTTGACCCGAGCATCTGAAACAATGGCAACGGGGGCGGGCCAGGATGCAAAGGAGTGGGGTCCTCCACACACCGGCCCCACCAACACCCCTAGATAACTTTCAAACCATCCTGAACACCTCAAATTCGAACTGAGATGTAAAGAACGCTACAGAGAGAAGGCTTTTCGCTTCTGACAAGGCAGGAAGGCGGAAAACAATAAAATAAAAAAGAATCCGGTGGGGGAGGGCCGCGAGGAGCCGCCGAGGCCGGGGAGAGCCTCGGGACAGGGCGCCCCGCCCGGGAAGCGGGCACGTTGACAATCCCCACGACTCTTCCCGGACGGAAAGGCGCTCAGCAGGGACCCGGGCGGGATCCCGGGGCGCCGGGGAGAGCGCGCCCCACAGCCGCCCATCTCCGTAAAGGGCCGGAGCGCGCCCCGCGGGGCCTGGGGGCGCAGCCGGAGGGTCGGGCGGGGCTCCGGGCGGAGGGGGCTCCCCGGGAGCGCGACTCCAGCGGCGCAGGCCCCGGACCCCAGGCCTCCGGGGGACACAGCCGGGATCCTGCGCTGCCCCGGGACGGGCCGAGGCGGGGAGGGCCCAGGACAGCGAGGAGGCTCCTGCTCCGGCGCCCCGACCTGTGCAGATCGGCGCCCCCGCCCCGGGAGCACCCAGGCCCCTGCGGACTGGGAGCCGCGGTGGTCACGGCGGGAGCGGACTCCAGGGCTGGGGAGACCTGGCCGCCGCCTGTGGGGTTGTCCCTCCTGGTGTCACCCTGTGCCTGGGAGAGGCGGGGCTGCCAGGGGACAGGGGCCTCACCGGGGCAACAGCTCCCCCTGAGCCCTACACCCGGCAGGGGGGCGGGGCAGCGCCCAGGTGCACACACCTGCGAGTCAGCACAGCAGCCCCTCCCCCGAAGACCAGCTGGAAGGTCAGGGCAAGAGCAAGTTCACCGAGCAGCACTGGAAAGCTCCAGGGCAAGTCCAGGGATTTACACGATATAGAACCAGAGGGTACCCCTCCTATTTTTTTCCTGCCTATTCCACTACAACTTGTTTTTATATCAGACTGTAAATTTTCTTTTTTTTCCTCTTTCCCACCTTACTACAATATTTTACCAACTCTTCATTTTTAAGATGCTTCCTTTTTGACTTTCAAATTTCTACAATGACACGTCCTAGATATACTTTCCACTTCTAGATTCCCTACAACATACTCAATTTTGGGATATATACAAGATATGGTTTTTGTTTTGTTTTGTGTTTTCTCTCTGCCTCATTTTGTTCTACAATGGCACAAGTTCATACCTTCTAAACCATGCCAGCATGCACCCAGAACCAAGTGGTATACCGTGCTGGTTCATTCTGTGAGATTATACTCTCTCTGCATTCCCATTCTGCCCCCCTCTTTTATTTCATTTATGTTTTGGTGGTCATTGGTGGGGCTCTCTACATGTATTTCTGGTTTATATAAATTTAGAACTGAGCATCTTCTAACATACAGAACTTAATATACTCAGAACCAAGAGGATCAACCTCTAGGACCCCTCAGGTAGACTACGTTCTCCCTCCACTACAACTTCGTCACCACCACCATCTCCCTTTTTTCTTTTCTTTTTTCTCTTTTTCCTCTTTTGTTTTTTGTTTTGTTTTATTTTATTTTATTTTTTTACTTTTTCCTTCTTCTATGGTATTTTTGGCCTTTTATCTTTTATTGCTTTGTTTAAAAATTTATTTTTCACTTTAGTGGCCCTTTCCTTTAATTTTGTTCTCATCTTCGTTTTCATTTTCTGGTCTCTGACCTCATCAGAATCATCTACGGTGAAATTTACTTAGGTCGTGACTGATATTCCTGACTCAGCCCGTTCACACAGCCACTGTGCACTGAACAAAATGACTAGAAGAATTAACCACAAAAGAAAGAAGCGAAACAGTACTCTCTGTAACAGAGTTACAGAAAATGGGTTACAATTTGATATCAGAAAGCCAATTCAGAAGCCCAATTATAAAGCTCCTGGTGGCTCTGGGGAAAAAAAGCATAAAGGACTCTAGAGACTTTGTTACTACAGAATTTAGCTCTAATCAGGTTGGAATTAAAAATAAATTAAATGAGATGCTAGCCAAACTGATGTCCTAACAGCTAGGGTTAATGAGGGGGGGAGAGTGAGTAACATAGAAGACAAGGTGATAGCAAGGAAGAAAGCTGAGGAAAAAAGAGAAAAACAATTTAAAAACCATGGGGAAAGGTTAAGGGAAATAAATGACAGCCTCAGGAAACAACTGGGGTTCCAGAAGACGCCAAGAGGGAGAGAGAACCAGAAAGTATATTTAAACAAATAATAGCTGAGAACTTCCCTAATTTGGGGAGGGAAACAGGCATTTAGAGCCAGGAAATAGAGAGGTCACCCCAAAATCAATAAAAACTGTTCAACACCTTGACATTTAATAGCGAAACTTGCAAATTCCAAAAATAAACAGAAAATCCTTAAAGCAGCCAGAGACAAGAGATTCTTAACTTATATGGGGAGAAATATCAGATTAACAGCAGACCTCTCCACAGAGACCTGGCAGGCCAGAAAGGGCTGACAGAATATATTCATGGTACTAAATGAGAAGAACATGCAGCCAAAAATATTTATTCAGCAAGGCTGCCATTCCAAACAGGAGGAGAGATAAAGAGCTTCCAAGATAGGCAAAAACTGAAAGAGTATGTGACCACAAAACCAGCTCTGCAAGAAATATTAAGGGGAACACTGTAAAAAGAAGAGGACACCCAAATAAATAATCCCTAAAAACAGAGACTGAATAGGTATTACGATGACACTATATTCATATCTTTCAATAGTTTCTCTGAACATGAATGGGCTAAATGATTCCATCAAAAGACACAGGGCTTCGGCCTGGAAAAAAAATAAAATTAAAAAACCCATCTATTTGCTGTCTACAGGAGACTCATTTGAGAGCTAAGGACACATCCAGTCTGAAAATGAAAGGGTGGAGAACAAGTTACCATTCAAATGGTCCTCAAAAGAAAGCAGGGGTAGCAATCCTCACATCAGATAAATTAAAGTTTATCCGAAAGACTGTAACAAGAGATGAAGAGGGACACTGTATCATACTTAAAGTGTCTATCAAACAAGAATACCTATCAATCATGAATATTTATGCCCCTAATGTGGGAGCTGCCAAGTATATCAGTCAATTAATAACCGAAATAAAGACACACTTAGATAATACACTAATAGTGGGAGGCTTTAACATGGCACTTTCTGCAAATGACAGATCTTCTAAGCACAACATCACCAAAGAAACAAGGGCCTTAAATGATACACTGGACCAAATTTCACCTATATATACAGAATTTTGCATCCAAATGCAACTGAATACACATTCTCCTTAAGTGCATGTGAAACTTTCTCCAGAATAAACCACATACGGGGTCACAAATCCGGTCTCAGCCAATACCAAAAGATTGAGATTGTCCCCTGCATACTTTCAGACCACAATGCTTTGAAACTAGAACTCAATCACAAGGAGATATTTGGAAGAAACTCAAACACATGGAAGTTAAAGAGTACCGTGCCAAAAGATGAAAGGGTCAACCAGGAAATTAGAGAAGAATTAAAAGATTCATGGAAACTAATGAAAACGAAGACACAACCTTTCAAAATCTTTGGGATACAGCAAAAGCAGTCCTAAGAGGGAACTACATCACAATACAAGCCTCCCTCAAGAAATTGGAAAAAATTCAAATACACATGCTAATCTTGCACCTAAAGGAACTGGAGAAAGAACAGCAAATAAAACCTACACCCAGCAGAAGAAGAGAGTTAATAAAGATCTGAGTAGAACTCAACGAAATAGAGACCAGAAGAGCTGTAGAACAGATCAAAAAAACCAGGAGTCGGTTCTTTGAAAGAATTCATAAGATAGATAAACCATTAGTCAGCCTCATTCAAAAGAAATTAGAAAATATTCCAATTATAAAATCATGAATGAAAGGGGAGAAATCACAATCAATACCAATGAAATACATACAATTTTAAAAACGTATTATGAGCAGCTATATGCCAATAAATTAGGCAATCTAGAAGAAATGGACGCATTTCTAGAACACCACAAGTTACCAAAACTGGAACAGGAAGAAATAGAAAACCTGAACAGGCCAATAACCAGAGAGGAAATTGAAGCAGTCATCAAAAACCTCCCAAGACACAAAAGTCCAGGGCCAGATGGCTTCCCATGGGAATTCTATCAAATGTTTAAGAAGAAACAATACCTATTCTACTAAAGCTGTTCCAAAAGATAGAAAGGGATGGAATACTTCCAAAATCATTCTATGAGGCCAGCATCACCTTAATTCCAAAACAAAAGAGCCCACCAAAAAGGAGAATTTTACACCAATACCACTGATGAACTCAGATGCAAAAATTCTCGACAAGATACTAGCCAATAGGATCCAACAATACATTAAGAAGATTATTCGCTATGACCAAGTGGGATTTATCCCCCGGATGTATGACTGGTTCAACACTCGTAAAGCAATCAACGTGATAGATCATATCAACAAGAGAAAAAACAAGAACAATATGATCCTCTCAATAGATGCAGAGAAAGAATTTGACAAAATACAGCATCCATTCCTGAACAAAACCCTTCAGAGTGCAGGGATAGAGGGAACATTCCTCAGCATCTTAAAAGTCATCTAGAAAAGCCCACAGCAAATATCATTCTCAATTGGGAAACACTGAGAGCCTTTCCCGTAAGATCAGGAACAAGACAGGGATGTCCACTCTCACCACTGCTACTCAACATATTATTAGAAGTCCTAGCCTTAGCAATCAGATGACAGAAAGAAATAAAAGGCTTTCAAATTGGCAAAAAGAAGCCAAACTCTCCGTCTTTGCAGATGACATGATACTGTACATAGAAAACCCAAAAGCCTCCACCCCAAGATTTCTAGAACTCATACAGCAATTTGGCAGTGTGGCAGGATCAAAATCAATGCCCAGAAGTCAGTGGCATTTCTATACACTAACAATGAGACTGAAAAAAGAGAAATTAAGGAATCAAACCCTTACAATTACACCCAAAAGCATAAGATACTAGCAATAAACCTAACTAAAGAGGTAAAGGATCTATACCCTAAAAACTACAAAATACTTCTGAAAGATATTGAGGAAGACACAAAGAGATGGAAAAATATTCCGTGCTCATGGATTGGAAGAATTAATATTGTGAAAATGTCTATGCTATCCAGGGCAATTTACATGTTCAATGCAATCCCTATCAAAATACCATGGACTGGGCAGCCCCGGTGGCACAGAAGTTTAGCACCGCCTGCGGCCCGGGGCCTGATCTGGAGACCCTGGATCGAGTCCCACCTCAGGCTCTCTGCATGGAGCCTGCTTCTCCCTCTGCCTGTGTCTCTGCCTCTCTCTCTCTCTCTCTCTCTCTGCATCTCTATGAATAAAAAAAATACCATGGACTTTCTTCCCTGTGTTGGAACAATTCATCTTAAGGCTTGTGTGGAATCAGAAAAGATCCCGAATAGCCAGGGGAATATTGAAAAAGAAAACCAAAGCCAGGGGCAACACAATGCCAGATTTCAGCTTGTACTACAAACCTGTGGTCATCAAGACAGTGTGGTACTGGCACAAAAACAGACACATAGATCAATGGAACAGAATAGAGAACCCAGAAATGGGCCCTCAACTCTCTGGTCAACTAATAATTACCAAAGCAGGAAAGATTATCCACTGGAAAAATGAAGGTCTTCATTAAATTCTCTTCAATAAATGGTGCTGGGAAAATTGGACAGCCACATGCAAAAGAATGAAACTAGACCATTCTCTTAAATCATACACAAAGATAAATTCAAAATGGTTAAAAGATCTAAATATGATATTAGAATTCATCAAAATCCTAGAGGAGAACACAGGCAACACCCTTTTTGAACTTGGCCACAGCAACTTCTTGCAAGATACATCTATGAAGGGAAGGGAAACAAAAGCAAAAATGAATTACTGGGACTTCATCAAGATAAAAAGCTTCTGCACAGCAAAAGAAACAGTCAACAAAACTAAATGACAACCTACAGAATGGGAGAAGGTATTTGCAAATGACATATCAGATAAAGGGCTAGTTTCCAAGATCTATAAAGAACTTATTAACCTCAACAGCAAAACAACAAACAATCCAATCATGAAATGGGCAAAAGACATGAACAGAAATCTCACCAAAGAAGACAAAGACATGGGGATCCCTGGGTGGCGCAGTGGTTTCACGCCTGCCTTTGGCCCAGGGCGCGATCCTGGAGATCCGGGATCGAATCCCGCGTCGGGCTCCTGGTGCATGGAGCCTGCTTCTCCCTCTGCCTGTGTCTCTGCCTCTCTCTCTCTCACTGTGTGCCTATCATAAATAAATTAAAAAAAATTAAAAAAAAAAAGAAGACAAAGACATGGCCCACAAGCACATGGAAAATGCTCTGCATCACTTGCCATCAGGGAAATACAATTCAAAACCACAATGAGATACCACCTCAAAGCAGTGAGAATGGTGAAAATTAACAAGGCAGGAAACAACAAATGTTCGAGAGGATGTGGAGAAAGGGGAACCCTCTTGCATTGTTGGTGGAATGTGAACTGGTGCAGCCACTCTGGAAAACTGTGTGGAGGTTCCTCAAAGAGTTAAAAATAGAACTGTCCTATGACCCAGCAATTGCACTGCTGGAGATTTACCCCAAAGACACAGATGCAGTGAAAAACCGAGACACTTGCACCCCGATGTTTCTAGCAGCAATGTCCACAATAGCCAGACTGTGGAAGGAACTTCGGTGTCCATCAAAAGATGAATGGATAAAGAAGATGTGGTCTATGTATACGATGGAATATTACTCAGCCATTAGAAAGGATGAATATCATTTGCTTCAACGTGGATGGAATGGGATGGTGTTATGCTGAGTGAGGAAAGTCAATCAGAGGAGGACAAACATTATATGGTTTCATTCATTCAGGGAATATAAGAAATAGTGAAAGGGATTATAGGGGAGAGGAGGGAAAATGATTGGGAAATATCAGAGAGGGAGACAGAACATGAGAGACTCCTAAGTATTGGAAACGAACGAGGGGTAGTGGAAGGGGAGACAGGTCGCGGGATGGGGTGACTGGGTGATGGACACTGAGGGGGGCACTTGACAGGATGAGCACTGGGAGTTATATGTTAGCAAATCAAACTTCAATTAAAAATATTTTTAAAAAATGAAACAATGGAAACAGCATTTATGAAATGGAGAAGACTGTGAAGAAGTAGGTTTTGGGTGAGGGGGGAAACAGGACCTATGTTTTGGACATGCTATATTTAAGAAATTGTTAGGTATTCAAGTAATCATGTCTAGCAGAGACCTAGATATATTAATCAGTCTGTACCTCAGGTGAAAATTTCAGGCTGGAGATATAAATCAGAAAATAATCAAAGTGGCAAGAATAAGGCACAAAAATAAGAGAAAGATTAAGAGTGATTCCTAATGTCAAGGACATCAAGTCAAGTAGCTATTAAACTATCAATGTCAAAAGCTGGTGATAGGTTTGATGAAGGTTGAGAAGAGACCCCTGGATCTAAATCACTGGTGACTTTGATGAGAACAGTGTCTGCTTGATGGTAACAGCAAAGCCCTCACTAAAGTGAATTAAAAAGAAATTCTAAAGATAAAAGCTAAAGGCAATATATATAATTATTTTTAGGTATATATTTTGTAAAGGAAAGGGGAAAATGATGTGATAGCTGAGGAAGAATTAGGATGGAGAGAAAAACATTTTTTTTAAGATGTGAGATACAAAAACTGTCTTTAGGCCAATAGAAAAGTCTCTGGAGTCATGTCAGGCAGGCATGGGTTCTACTTACAGGAGAAAGGGGTGACAATTGCTGGGATCATGGACAGTTTATCCAGGATAAAGGAGAAAAGAGAGTTTGTAGATAGGTTGAAGGCTTGTTGGAGCTTACTAAAATCTTTCTGATTGTTCCTATTTTCTCAGTGAAATAAGATATAAGATCATCAGCTGAGGCTAGGGACACGAACGCTGAAGATGGATATTAAAGACAGGAGAAAAATGTGCTATACCCTGAGGTAAATGGGTGAGTGAATGGAGTAGAGAAATACAATGATTCCTCGGAAGTACAAGAACAAAATTAAGGCAGTGATCATCCATATACAGTGAGGACAGACAACACTGCTTTGTTTTCTTCCCCAGCCACATTCAGCTGGGCAGCTGAGGGGGCTGAGAGGCACAGTTAATCTGTTAGTGCTGGGCAGCTCAGGTGGCTCAGCAGTTTAGCACTGCCTTCAGCCCAGAGTGTGATCCTGGAGACCCAGGATCGAGTCCCACATCAGGCTCCCTGCAGGGAGCCTGTCTCTCCCTCTCTCTCTGTCTCTTTGTGTCTCTCATGAATGAATAAATAAACCTTTTTATGAAAATCTGTTAGTGCTTTAGTGACTATCAAAGGACAACAAGGAAGTTGAAGGTCGACGTAAGGCAGTCATTCCAATATGAAGCAATGGAATTTAAACTGCCTAAGAAGGGAAGTCAGATATGAAAGGATGAGAGACACTGAAGTGTCGGTATGATCAGCAGATTGTAGGTACTGGTAACACTGGTATATTGATGGAATGGTAGAAACACAGGAAGAGAGCTAAAAATGGTAGGAAGTAGCTAAAAAAGGAAGATGGTTGCAGATTAGGGGTTCTAGTTACTGCTAAGAAAACACATACTACTTTTCATGCAAAAGGGAGAATGACTCAGAAGGTGGAACCAAGAGTCCAGACAACAGAAGTAAGAACCCATATCTAACAACCAAATTAAAGAACTCCAGCTCAAGTTTTCCCAGCTACATTTCAAAACTGCTTTGAACCAATGACTTCTTTTTCTACCTTCCATTCTCCCTCTCCTTTTTAACTAAAATGTCAGGTGTTATCCTGATGTCAATCTTATGATTATATGTTAAGAATTTTGGAAGCAGATAACTTCTATAGTTAATTTCACAGGTCAACAGATGGAAGGAATTGTGTCTAGGAGATATACTACATTTACCTGATAATGTGCGTGATGATTTCTAGACTTACAGAGAGACTAGATTTAATTGAAGATTTGGGCTTTTTATTGTGGCTATAATGGAGTAAGGTCCTTGGAAATCATGGGAAAAGTTGAATGCATTTTGTATATGAGAGGAATCACAGGGACCAGCGATTAAATTACAGTAAGCAGATTTGTAACATAGCCCTCATGCTCTCCAACCCCTGCTGTTATAACATTATTAAGTTATGTTACATGGCAAAGGAGTTTTGCCAATGTAACTAAGGCTACTAATCAGTTGATCTTAAGATATGAAGCTATCTGTTTAAACTAACCTAATCAAATATAGTCATGACTACCATTATTAACATGTACTCATTAATGAAATTTCACAATCCAAATATAATTGTGAGATCCTGATGAGCCTGAGTTAATTTATATTTCCATATATACATATATGGAAATATGTGTATACATATATCACAATTTATGTATGTGTGTATATATAGCCCAAAATATATAGTGTATGTATGTATGTGTGTGTATGTGTGTATCCCAAAGAAGATAAATTTAGATTCTTGCTAACTCTGAAAATTTAAGAGACAGTGGCATCACCAAGATGCTGACATCGGTCATTTCTGCTTTATTCCCCTTCAGAAAAACAACTACTGATGAACAAGACACAGCTGAGAAAATCCTAGAATAGAGATGATCCTGAAACATCCCCTGCATCACAGAGACCAAGATAGACTGTATTAGAAGCGTAAGAGAAGCAACTCCATTCTGACTACTTTATCTTTCTCCCAGACAGGAGCAACACCACATGGAAAGGTCTTCCCTGAACCTCCAGTTCCCCCCAAAAGAAGAGAACTCAAGGGGACAATCAGCACCACCACCACTGCAGATTACTTCATGAGAGCCCCTACTCTGGTCTCGTGCCATGAGAATTGCAGGGGAAACTGTGAGGCTTGCAATAACCAACACACAGATCTTGGCAGATGCAATTCATGACTACAACTCCCCAAGTGATTAGTAATCCAAGTAGTGGCTCCAACCAGCAGCTTTGCTCATCACCAGAACCAAGTCTGGGACAAACTGTGACCAGAGAACTCACTGGAGTACATATCTGCTTGATTTGGGTTCTCATACAAGTTTTGCTGACTCTAGAAACTGTATCCAAGCAAGGAGTTGTAGCTCCATTTGCTGGGGAAACTGTCTTCTGGTCCATCTTGCCAGAGGGCACTGACAAGAAAACCTAAAAGCTGTATAGCTCAGCAATACTCCAACCAAGAGGTGTGTGGGTGGTTCGGACAGTCCCCGAGGCAAAGCCAGTACAGGGTATGAAAAATTCCCCTGCTGCACCCAGGCAGGGGAATTAATTCACAGCGAAGGCTGAGGGTGCATCATGGCCTCACCCATAAGAAAAACTCGTTTGGGGAACATGTGAGCAAGGCCAGGAGGCACCCCTCCCAACCCCACCCAAGCAAGTAACCTGAAACACAGCCACACCCACTGTGGCTCCCAGGCCCCATCTGACCAGAAGGGCTGGCAAGGATATCTGGAAGCTCTGTAACCAACAATGTGTAAGCCAATAAGCAGAAAGGCAGAGCTAACTGTCTAGAGCAAAGCCAGTACCAGGTGTCGAGGGGTGGCCTGCTGTACCTAGGCAGAGGAATTAACTCATAGCCAAGGTAGAGAGTAGCTTCTGGCTCTTACTGAGTCAAAAGACAGAAAAGCAGAGAAGCCTGGAGCAGCACCTCTCCATCCCATTCAGAAAAGGGAACTAAAACAGCCCCACCACTGAGGATAGCATCTCCCAGCCCCACCTGACCAGAAGGGCTGGTGAAAAAAGGGAGCTACAAAAAGCCAGCAATACTGTAGCCAAGAGACAGACAGGCATATACAACAGTGAGCAGAACAAAGCCAGTGGCTCATATTTGGCCAGGGAACTTGGGACACAGGTCAGGATAAGATAACACACAAAGAGCTTTATTGCCTTTAAAGGTGCCCCTCCCACTGCTCCTGGGCAGAGAAACTAATTCATGGCCCCAATTATATTAATATAGCCTTCAGCTTTTGTGACCTGGGAACCTAACAAGACCACATGGGGAGCTGCTGTACAGGCCATCCAAAAGCTCTGCTTCTAGCTGCACTTGAAAAGAGAGAACAGCCCATGGCTTTCTACATCTGCAGAGCAGATGACCAAGAAATTCAGTGCACACTCTTGTGTTGATTCAGGTACCCTCAAATGAGCCATGCGGACACTGGGTCCTCCCCTGTTAGTGAAGGGAAATGAATTTACAGCCCTGTCTACTAAATATAGTACCCAGTCCAGACCATCTAGTAAGCCAGATGGAAAATTCATGCAACTGGGGGGGGGGGGCATCCTACAGATTTCCACCTCTCTCCCTATACCCAAACTTAGAGCTTGGAAAGTTGCCTTGCCAAAAACTAGACCATAATAGCGGGTACCACCTGCCCAGTGACCTAAACTGAGGTGACTATTGAAGATCTATCTCTGCCAAAGCAAATCTATAGAGTCTAGAAGAGGAGCCAAATTATTCAAGTGTGCAGATACCAATGTAAGAAATCAAAGATAACAAAATCCAAGTAAATATGAGACCATCAAAGGAAACTAATAGGGACGCCTGTGTGGCTCAGTGGTTGGGCACCTGCCTTTGGCTCAGGGTGTGATCCTGGATTCCCAGGTTCAAGTCCCGCATCAGGCTCCTTGCATGCAGTCTGCTTGTGTCTCTGCATCTTTCTCTCTCTCTCTCTCATGAATAAATAAATAAAATCTTAAAAAAAAGGAATCTAATAAAGTTCTAAAAACTGACCCTAAAAAAAATGAAGATCTAGGAACTATCAGATTTATAATAATTTTCTTAACTTTAGGTAACTACAATAACATATAGACAATTAAATGAAATTAGGAAAATAATCCATGAAAACAACAAGAAGTTTGACAAAGAAATAGCAACCAGAAAAAAAACAACAAACCCAGAAATAAAGAGAAATCCTAGAGTTAAAAAAAATAGTAATTGAGCTGAAGTAGTTAATAGAATTTCAAAAGTACACTTAGCCATGCAGAAGGAAAGAATTAGTGACCTAAAAATATAAGACATAGAAAAATTATCCAGTCAGAGAAACAAAAAGATAAAATAAGAAAGAGTGAAAAAATCCTAAGGGACTCATAAATACAATGGGAATTCCAGGAAAAGAGAATGAGAAAGGGCAGAAGCAAACTGAAAGCAATAGTGGTTAAACATTTCCCAAACCTGGGAAGAGAAATGAACATACAGAACCATAAGGCTCAAAAGACTTGAAATAGGCTGACTTTGAAAAAGGCTGTACCTGAAATAGGCTGACTTTGAAAAAAGCTGTACCAAGAAGGATCAATTAAATTGTCAAAGCCAAAGAAACCATTTTAAAAGCATTAAGGAAAAAAGAGAAAAGTACATACACGGGAACTTCTATGACTATAAGCAGATTTCTCAACAAAGACTTTTTAAGGCAGGACAAAATGGGATGACATATTCAAAATATTGAAGAATAATTAAGAATTCTATACCCAGCAGAGCTGTCCTTTAGAAATGGAGAAATAAAGACTTTTCCAAACAAAAGATGAGGGAGTTCATTACCACTACACCTGCCTTCTAAGAAACACTAAGGGAATTAAGGGAATTCTGAGTAAAAGTAAAACATAAGCCTTATAAAAATATAAAAAGAAAGTATAGGGATGCCTGGGTGGCTCAGTGGTTGAGCGTCTGCCTTTGTGGTCCAGGGCATGATCCTGGAGTCCCGGGATCAAGTCCCACATCAGGCTCCCTGCATGGAGCCTACCTCTCTGTCTATGTTTCTGCCTCTCTCTCTCTGTGTCTCTCATGAATAAATAAATAAAGTTTAAAAAAAGAAAGTATAAAACTCACTGGTAATAGTAAACAGTTAAGGTTAGATTCTGTAATATGGTGATGGTGGTACATCATTCACTTACAACTCTAGTTTAAAAGTTAAAATAAGAAATTACCTAAAATATGAGAGGGAGAAGAAGTAGAAGTATCAACTTTAGGAATTTCAGGAAGTAAAGTTGTTATCAGCTTAAAATAGGGTTTGTGATTTTAAGATGTTTTATGTAAGCCCATGAAAACCACAAAGGAAAAAACTGTAGCAATCACACAAAAGAACAGGACAAAGAAGGCAAAGGATACTAGTATCAAAATACATTAAAACAAAAAAGAAAACATGGAACAATACATCTCCAAAGCAACTAGAAAACATTTAGACATGGAGAGAGAGGGAGAGACATGGGCAGAGGGAAAAGGAGGCTCCCCATGGGGAGCCAGATGCAAGACTCGATCACAGGACCCTAGGGTCACGCCCTGAGCCAAAGACATATGCTCAACCACAGACCACCCAGCATCCCAAAAGCAAGTTTTTAAAGGGCAAAAATAAGTCCTGATCTATCAATAGCTACTTTAAATGTAAATAATTCTCCAACCAAGACAGACAGAATAGCTAAATGAATTTAAAAGAGAAAGAAAGAAAGACCTAATATTTTAGCCTCAAAGACACACATAGACTGCAACTAAAGGGAAAGGAAGAGATATTTCAAGAAAATTGTAATGAGGAAAAAAAAAGCAGGAATAGCTGCATTTATATCAAACCAAGAGGCTTTAAAATCATAAAAAAGAGAGGCACCTGGGTGGCTCGGTCAATTAAGTGTATGCTTTGGGCTCAGGTCATGATCCCCAGGGTCCCCAGCAGGGAATTTGCTTCTCCCTCTCCCTCTACCCCTACTCATGCTCTCCCTCCCTCTCTCAAGTAAATAAGTAAAATATGTGAAAAAAAGAAAAAAACAAAGTAAAATTATAAAAAGAGAGAACAAAAAGGTCATTATTTAATGATAAAAAGGTCAACACATCAACAAGATATAACAACTAGATATTTATGGAACCAACATCAAAGCATCCGAATAAATAAAGCAAAAAAGAACAGAGGTAAGAGACGAAATAAACACTAATACAATAACAGTTAAAGACTTTAACATGTTACGCTCAACAATAGTAGATTATCCAAGGAATCTATAAGTTAATAGCAGATTTGAACAATGCTAGAGGCCCAATGGACTTAGACGTATACAAAACATTCTGTGCAATAACAGCCAAACTCATTCTTCTTAAGTGCACATGGAACATTGTCTAGGATAGACTATATGGTAGGCCATAAAACAGGCCATACCAAATTTGAGAAAATTAAAACCATATCAAATATTTTTCTCTGACCACAATGATGTGAAAAGAAGTTGAGGGCAGCCCGGGTGGCTCAGCAGTTTAGCGCCGCCTTCAGCCCAGGGCGTGATCCTGGAGACCTGGGATTGAGTCCTGCATGCTGCTCCCTGCATGGAGCCTTCTTCTCCGTCTCCTGTGTCTCTGCATCTCTCTCTCTCTCTCTCTCTCTCTCATGAATAAATAAATAAATAAAACCTTTTTTTAAAAAAAGACAATAGAAGTTGAAAATAAGGAAAACAGGAAAATTCATGAATACTCAGAAATTAAATAACACATTCCTGAACAATCAATGAATCCAAAAAAAAAAATGGGGGAGAATAAAAGTTCCTTGAGACAAATGAAAATGGAAACATTACAAAAATTAAGGGGTGAAGCAAAAGCATTTCTAGGAGGAAAGTTCATACCAATAAATGTCTACATTAAAAGGCAAGAAATATTCCAAATAAATAACCTAACTCTATCCTTAATGAACCAGAAAATAACTGAGCCCAAAGTTAGCAAAGAAAATGGAAAACAATGAAGATTAGAGCAGAAATAAATGAAATGGAGAAATTAAAAACAATAGAAAAGTTAACCAAACTAAGAGTTGTTTCTTTGAAAAGATAAACAAAATTGATACATTTTAACAGGAAAAAAAAAGAATTCAAATTACAAAATTATAAGTGAAAAGGGAGATATTACAATGAATACCACAAAGGTACAAAAATTCATACAAGGTTACTACAAACAACTATACACCAGGAAACTGACAACTGAGAAGATATAAAAAAATGTCTTTGAAACATACAACTTACTAAAATGGCGTCAGGAATAAATAGAAAATAAATAGACTAATTACTAGTAAGGAGAGTGAATCAGAAAAGGAAGAAAGGAAGGAAGGAAGGAAGGAAGGAAGGAAGGAAGGAAGGAAGGAAGGAAGGAAACAGAGAACAAAGGAAAGAAAGAGAAAGAGAAAAAGAAAAAAGAAAAAAGAAAAAAGAAAAAAAAAAAACAGAAAAAGAAGTTCCTATGAAGAAAAGTCTAGAACCAGATGGCTTCACTGGTATATTTTACCAAACTTCTAAGAATTAATATACCAATATTCTCAAACTTCTCCAAAAAAACAAAAAGCAGAGAACATTCCCAATAAGCCTTATGAAGTCAGCACTATCTTCATGCTGAAAGACAGATGAGAACCCTACTAAAAAAGAAAACTATAGGCCAATATCCCTGATGATTATAAATGTGAACATTCTCAGCAAAATACTAGAAAAGATATCAGCAGCCTATTAAAAGGACCATTCACCATAATCAACTTGGATTTATCCCTGGGATGAAAGGATGGCTCAAAATATGGAAATCGATCAATGTGATACATCACATTAATAGAGTGAAAGAAAAGAATCCTATTATCATCTCAATAGACACAGAAAAAGCATTTGACAAAATCCAACAGTCATTCATGAAAAAAACAGTTAACAAATGAGATATGGAAGTAACATACCTCAAAATAATAAAGGCCATATTGACAAGCCCATAGCTGATGTCACACTCAATGGTGAAAGGTTGAAAGCTTTTCTTCCAAAATCAGGAACAAGATAAGGTGCCCACTCTCACCACTCCTCTTCTATATAGTACTAAAAGTCCTAGCTAGAGCAATTAGTCAACAAACAGAAAAGGCATCAGAATTCAAAAGGTAGAAGTAAAATGGTCTCTGTTTGCAAATAATATGTTTTTGTATAGAGAAAATCCTAAATATTCAACCAAAAAACTGTTAAAATAATCAACAAATTGAGCCCAGTTGTAAGACACAAAATTGACATACAAAATAAAATTTCTATAATAACAAATTTTCTGAAAAGGAAATAAAGAAACATATCCAATTTATAATTGCATGAAAAACAATAAAATACTTAGGAATAAATTTAAGGAAGTGAAAGATCTATGCTAACAACCGTAAGACAATGATGAAAGCAATTGAAGAAGACATAAATGAATGGAAAGATAGGGCAGCCCAGGTGGCTCAGCAGTTTAGTGCCACCTTCGGCCCAGGGTGTGATCCTGGAGACCCAGGATCAAGTCCCACGTTGGGTTCCCTGCATGGAGCCTGCTTCTCCCTCTGCCTCTGCCTGTGTCTCTGTTTCTTTCTCTGTATCTTTCATGAATAAATCAATAAAGTCTTTTAAAAAATGGAAAGGTATCCTATGTTACTGGACTGCAAGAATCACTATTATTAAAATGTCAATACTACCAAAAACCATCTATAGATCAATGCAGTCCCTATTGAGATTCCAGTGGCTTTTTTTTTTTTTTTAGCAAAAGTAGAAAAAAAAACCCTAAAATTTATATGAAGCCAAAAAAAAAAAAAAAAAAGCAAAGAAATCCTGAGAAAGAACAAGGCATGAAGCATTATTGTTCCTGATTTTTTAAATATTTATTATAAAGCCATGGTCACTAAAACAGTAGAGTACTGGTACAGAAGCAAAGAGAACAATGGAATAAGGAATTCAGACACAAATCCAAGCATATATGGTCAACAAATATTTGACAAGCGAGTCAAGAATGCTCAATGAAGAATTGTCTCTTCAATAAATGATGTTGCAGCAAATGGATACTCACATGTAAAAGAATGAAACTGGGCCCATAGCTTACACCACTCACAACATTAACTCAAAATTAAATAAATGCTTAACTGTGAGACCTGAAACCATGAAACTCCTAGAAGTAAAACACAGGATAAAAGCTCCTTGACACTGGTCTTGGTAATTATATTTTGGAAATCACACGTAAAATGTAACCAAAAAATAAAAAATAGACAAGTGGGAATACATCAAACTGAAAAGTTTCTTCACACCTGAGGAAGCCATCAACTAATTGAAAAGACAACCTACAGAACAGAGAAAAAATATTCACAAACCATATATCTGATAAGGGATTAATAGCCAAACCAAATAAATAATGCACATAACTCTATGGCAGAAAAAAATCACCCAATTTAAAAATGAGCAAAAAACCTAATAACCATTTTTCAAAAAAAGATACACAGATAGGCAACAGGTATATGAAAAGATGTTCAACACTTCTAGTCATTAGGGAAATACAAATTAAAACTACAATGAGATAGCACCTCATGCCTGTTAGAATGGCCATCATCCAAAAGACAAAAGATAACAAATGCTGGTATGGATGTAGAGGAAAGCGAACCCTTGTGCACTCTTGGGGGCGGTGTGTGTTGTAAACTGGTACAGCCACTGTGGAAAACAGAATGAAGGCTCCTCAAAAATTAAAAATAGAACTAGTTACAGTCCATTTCTGGGAATGTATCCAAAGGAATTGAAAACACAAGAAAAGATAAATGAACCTCCCGATACACAGCAGCATTATTTATAATAGCAGAAACAGGGAAACAATCGAAGTGTCCAATGATGGAGGAATGGTTAGAGCAGTTGTGGCATATATGGTTGACTCCTGAACAACGAGGTGTGATCCTCCACATAGTTGAAAATCTGCATATAAAATTTGACTTTCCAAAATTAAGAGGCAGACTCTTAATAGCTTACCGTTGACTGGAAGCCTTACTAATAGCATAAACAGTCAACTAATACATACTTTGTTTACGCATTATATATTGTATTCTCACAATTAGGTAAACTAAAGAAAGGAAGGCGCTATGATGTATACCTTAAACCTCATTCAGTGATGTATGTCAACTATCTCTCAATAAAAGTGAAAAGAGATGAAAAGATACAATTGTCACTTGCTTTTTTGAAATATTTGCAGTAGCCTCCTACTGACTCCTCTTTCCTGAAGGACCCTAGAGGTCCAAGTTGGGAGTCATTAATCCAGTGAGGGAGGGGGGGAATGTGCTTCTCCCCCCGCCACTATCAGAGTCTTTAGTATCACCCAAGAATCTTCTATTTCTCCATTAGTCCTAGTTTCCAAGGCAAAATTTCCATAGTGATCACCACCACAGCTCCCCACCTTGCAGAGTCTACCCCTGTATACTCCATCACTCCTCTGTTACCACAGATAAATTGTTTGGGTTCCTAGCAGAGGCCATTCTCTACTCATATACTGGGTCACATCCTCTCTTGGCTATTCAACAACTCCATCTCTCCAGAAAATCCTCCCCCCTCTTGCATCACGCACACTATCCTTCTTTATTCTCCACACCTCTTCCACAAGTCTAGAGAAACATGTTGGTAAACTCTCTTGGCCCCATTTCATGTAAGAGCCACCACCTCATTTCTCAGTTTTCCTAAATGAAGTCTTAGAGGTTGATGAAAATTATAACTTTCCAATTTTCTCTTGAGCTCCCTCCAATCAAGCTTTCTCCTCTTGCTAAGATCCACAATTACTTCATAACATTGTATCCGAAGTCAATTCGCAGTCCTCATCTTGGTCTATCAGCAATATGTGACAGTTAACCAAGTTTTCCACTATCCTGAAACACTGAGAACTTGCCTTTCAAGACAGTAAATTTTCTGAATTTCCTTCCTTCTTTCCTCATTGTTCCTCTCTTCATCTCTGCTGGTTCTTCCTTTGACCTTGTTTCTAGATCTTTGATCTTCTATCTTCATTACTTTAGAGAACTCTTCTAGTTGCAGGATTTAAGTGTCATCTCTATGCTGATGTCTCACCAATCTGTATCTCCAGCCTGAACCTCTTCCTTGAACTCCAGATTCATATATCTAATTCTCTATTAGACATTTTTTTCTGGGCAGCCCAGGTGGCTCAGCGGTTTAGCACCACCCTCAGCCCAGGGTGTGATCCTGGAGCCCCGGGGTCAAGTCCCATATCGGGCTCCCTGCATGGAGCCAGCTTCTCCCTCTGCCTATGTCTCTGCCTGCCTCTCTCTCTCTCTCTCTCTGTCTCTCTCTCTCTCTCACACACACACACATAAATAAAATCTTTAAAAATATATATTTAAAAAATACATCTTTTCCTGAATATCTAACTGGCATCTCCAATGTAATACAACCAGGAATGATCTTCTGAGCTTTTCCTTCAAACATTCAAACATAAGTTTTTCTTAGAGACTCCTAAGGTCTTAGCAGACAGATTGTGAACCTTGGTTGCATGTTATAGTCACATGGGGGGCCTGAGTTCCACCTCCCAATGATTGTAACCCAATTGGTCATGGCATCCAGAGTTTTAGAAGCTCTCTATGTAGCTTCTCCAAAGAAGCCAAGATTGAGGACTGTAGCTCTGGATGGGTTGCTTCTTCCTTTAACCTCAAATCCTATTATTTTTTCCCCATAAACACTCTCCTCCAGCCACACTGGTCCCCTTGCTATTGCTCAACTCACCAAATATGCTCCCCTTTCAATTCCTTCTTTGTGCCTGGAACACTTTTACCTAAAATAGCCTTAAGATTTATTTCCTTATCTTTTCAAGTCTTTGCTTTAAATCACTGTGTCATTGAGATCTACTATGACCACCCTATTTAAGTTTGCAAAGTTCTCTGCCAACCACATCATTTCCCCATTACCCTTACCAGGACTTTTTTTTTTTCCTTCAGCATTATGCCCTTCAAAAAGATGTAATTTACTCATTTATTATAGGTTCAGTCTCTCCCCAGTTAGGAAGCAGACTCTGAGAGCAGAGGAATATCTGCATCTTTGCTTACTGTGGGATCTCAGATCATGCATGATATATAGCAGGTACTCAAAAAACGAGCACTAGTGACATTCCTTTTTCTAATATGAAATTTTCTCCTTTCTCATTTTCATCAAATTCTTGGTTCTGTTTAAGAGTTAGACCTATTTGCTGGTATCCCAAAACAACCCTACTTAATAGTTCATCCACTTCTAATTTTTTCCCAAAGGCTTATCTTTCCTTACATTTCCTTAATTATGAGCTTCTCCTTAGGGTTTAGTATTTGACCCTTTATCCTTATTTATATTTACACTTAACAACCTCTCTCCTTTGAAAAGAGGAGACTTCATTTTTCAGACTTCAGCTAGAATGGAAAATTTAAAGTGGTGCCGCCATGTCAAAGTTTTAGTTAAGAACACTGGACCTTCCTCTCACCCAGGTAAGTCCAGTACAGTATCAAAGCTTAAATTATTTATGTCAATAAATCCAAATATTGTTTCTCTAATGCACTGTTCTCTTATTAGTGTCAAAAAAAAGTAATGATCTCCTCCCTCCCTCCTGCTCCCCCCCCCACACTCTATATCTTATAAGTCAAGATAAAAATTCAGGAGTATTACTTAAAACATCCCTTTTCCCTTTCTCCCAAAACTTAGCCAAGCGTTTCTTTATTCTACTTATTAAATTTTTATTATGACCTATCTCTTCCATGTCATTTCTGTTCATGATAATCTCTTACCTTTCCTCTTAAAGCCTCCCAACTGAAACCATTATTTCCCTACTTTCCCCTTCAATACATTCTACACACTGCCAAAGTATAAACATTTAAAGACCTTTAAAATTCATGCAATTGCATTAAAATCCTTAAATGGCTTTCGTATTATTTAGTATAATAATCCTTACCATGGTTAAGCTAATACTCAACAATCTCTATGCTTCTCTTGCACATAAGCTCAAACTATCACAGTTTCTTTAATAAATCAAGATTACTTTCCTCCTCACTCATTTTAATGCCTTACCACAGTCCATTTCTTCTGTTTGGAACCTCCCATTTATGTTCACTTAGCTATTCAAATTCATTCTATCACATCCTTTTAAAAGTTAATGAGATTCATATAGTCAATGGATCTTGACAAAGGACTAGACAACACAGTGAAAGAAAAGGACAGTATTTTCAACAAATGATAATGTAAAACTGGACACCACATGCAAAAATACTGAGTCCAGACACAGACTTCACATCCTTCACAAATATAAACTCAGATCACAGTTCTAAATATAAAATGCAAAATTATAAAACCTCTGCAAGATAATGTAGGAGAAAATGCAGGTGAACTTGGGTATGGCTATGATTTTGATCCAACACCAGGGCACAATCCATGAAAGAAATAACTGATACACTGGACTCCATTAAAATTTTCTGTTCTGCAAACAGCAATGTCAAGAGAATAAGAAGACAAAGCACAGAGTTGGAGAAAATATTTACAAAAGAACCATCTAATAAAGAACTGTTATCCAGAATCTATATAGGGAGCGGAGGGACGGCCGTCGGAGCCGCCGAGGCCAAGTGCTGCCTGGCTGGGCCTACAAAGGGGATGTCAGGCCTCCAAAAGGAGCGCAGTGGAAGCGAGGGCCTCCCTGAGCCGCTGCTGTGACGGCCAGTGAGCGAGCCGCGGAGGATGTCCACCACCAGGACGGTCGCGCCCGCGGGGATCCCGGGGAACCCGCGGGAGGTCTCCAACCCCGCCAAGCCTGGCCGCAAGACCAAGCAGCTGCAGTACGCGCAGAACGTGGTGGTAAAGACGCCCTGGAATCACCAGCTCGCCTGGCCCTTCTACCAGCCCGTGGATGCAATCAAGCTAAACCTGCCCGATTACCATAAAATCATAAACACCCGATGGCTATGGGGACTATTCAGAAGAGACTAGAAAATAATTATTACTGGAGCGCCAGCGAATGCGTGCAGGACTTCCACACCATGTTTACAAATTGTTACATTTACAACAAGCCCACAGATGACACAGTGCTAACGGCCCAAGCCTTAGAGAAAATTTTTCTGCAGAGAGTGGCCCAGGTGCCCCAGGACGAAGTTGAATTATTACCCCCTGCTCCGAAGGGCAAAGGCCGGAACGCGGCGCAGGAACCCGGAGTGCAGGTGGGCAGCAAGTGGTGGCCGTGTCCTCTGTCTCCCCAGCAACCCCCTTCCAGAGCGTCCCCCCACTGTCTCCAGACGCCTGTCATTGCTGCCCCCCCTCTGCCAACCATTACCGCAAACATCACGTCGGTCCCTGCGCCCCCGCCGCCGCCCCACCCCCTCCCTCGACGCCCATCATCCATCCCTGTGGTCCCTCCCACAGCGCCTGTCGTCAAGGAAAAGGGTGCAAAGCGGAAAGCAGCCACCACGACGCCCACTCCATCCGCGAGCCGGAGCGAATCGCCGCCGCCACTGTCAGACCCCAAGCAGGCCGAGGTGGGGGCTCGGCGAGAGAGTGGGGGCCGCCCCATCGCACCGCCCTGGAAGGGTCTAGAGGACGGCGAGGTGCCTCAGCATGCGGGCCGGAAGGGCGAGCTGCCGAGCACTCGCGGCACTGTGACAGCGTCCTCGAGGAAAGGCCGTGCAAGAAGCGTGCGGCCTGCGCCTGGCCCTTCTCCAGCCGGTGGACGCCGAGGCCCTGGAGCTGCACGACTACCACGACGTCACCGAGCACCCGATGGACCTCAGCACTGTCAAGAAGACGGACAGTCGCGAGTGCCCAGACGCGCAGGGCTTCGCTGCTGACACCCGGTTCATGTTCTCCAGCTGTTACCAGTACAACCCCCAGGCCACAAGGTGGTGGCCGTGGCCAGGAAGCTGCGGCCGTGTTTGAGGTGCGGTTTGCTAAGATGCCGGCTGAGCCCGCAGCCCCCGTGCTGAGCAGGGGCGCCGAGAGCAGCCGCAGCAGCGAGGAGAGCTCGGAGGAGGAGGAGGAGGAGGAGGAGGAGGAGGAGGAGGAGGAGGAGGAGGAGGAGGAGGAGGAGGAGCGGGCCCGGCTGGCGGAGCTGCAGGAGCAGCTGAAGGCTGTGCACGAGCAGCTCGCCGCCCTGTCGCGGGCCCGGGAACAAGCCAGAGAGGAAGAAGGAGCCGAAGGGAAAGGAGGAGAAGGAGGAGGACGCGGACGAAGACGAGGACACGGAGAGGCACAAGGCCAAGTCTGAGGACGAGAAGGCCAAGGGGGCCCCGCCGCCAAGCAGGCCCAACCGAAGAGGGCTCCCGCCGAGAAGGCCGGCAGCGCGGCCAGGCCAGCAGGCAGCCGAAGCAGGGCGGCAAGCAGGCATCGGCCTCGACGACCCGGAGAGGAGGAGCAAGGCCTGCCCGTGAGCTAGGCCGAGGGCGCCAGCTCAGCCTAGACCACCCGGCTGCCCGGGGACACGGGGCTGCGGGGTCCACTTCATCCAGTCCCGGAGCCCTCGCTCAGGGACCCAGGCCTGAGCAGAGAGAGATTGACTTTGAGCCTCTGAAACCCCCCACTGTGCGGGAGCTAGAGAGATGCGTCAAGTGTTGTTGACAGGAAAAGCCAAGGGAGCCTTTCTCCACGAGCGGGAAGAAGCAGGCGGCCAAGTCCAAGGAGGAGTTAGCTCAGGAAAGGAAGGAGTCGGAGACGCGCGGCAGGACGTCCGTGGGCAGCTGAACAACAACGAGAAGCCTGCCAAGGAGGAGAAAGCGGGCTCTGCGCCCTCGGGAGGGCCGCCCGGCTCAGCAGCAGCAGCTCCTCGGTCCGGGAGCAGCAGTTCGGCGGATCCAGCTCCACTGCAGCGACTCAGACTGAGCGCTGGACTCGCACATCAGGACAAAACCAGCGAAGTCGCACCCGCCGGAACTCTGCAGTGTCCCTTGCTCTGGTTGATCTGCTGCTCTGGTTCCGCGCCTGCAGGTTTTCTTTAAAACTCAGTGTTACGGAATCCAGGGATCCCGGGTGGCGCAGCGGTTTGGCGCCTGCCTCTGGCCCAGGGCGCGATCCTGGAGCCCCGGGATCGAGTCCCACGTCGGGCTCCCGGTGCATGGAGCCTGCTTCTCCCTCTGCCTGTGTCTCTGCCTCTCTCTCTCTCTCTCTCTCTCTCTGTGACTATCATAAATAAATAAAAATTAAAAAAGATAAATAAACTCAGTGTTATGGAATCTTCCAGTTTTGGCTTTAATAGGTCTAAGATCTTTCTCGTGTGTATGTGAGGCTTTATGAGAAGGTGTGAACCCGCATAAAGCCTTCCCTTCCTTACTGAGTTGAGTTGCTTGGAGACGGCAACTTCAAACGCTGACCTGATGACCGTAGAAAACCATGTCAGATGTGATCTGAAGTTTCTTGCAAAGCCCCTTTCTTATGCCCAAGCTGGTCTGTAGCTCCAGAAAGCATTGTTTGAAAGGAAGTTTCTCTGAGATGGTACTGCACCGAAGGCTGTCAGCTTTGCAAACAGGCGATGTCTCTGTCCCCCCAGCTCAGCCCCGCGGCTGGGGTCACCTCTTGCTGCAGGGTGGGGGGACTGTGGAGGTGCTGCGGGCTCCAGTCCGGGCTTCTGCAGGGGTGGGGAGAGGCGGGTGGGCACCGAGGGAGGGGCCTCGGGAGCTCCTGGGAGGGAACACGGGGGCGCGTGTGCCACGCGCAGCTTTCCATACACTGAAACTTTTACCTCAACTGAAAAAAAAAAAGATAAAAAAAAAAAAAAACTAAAGGAGACTTTTTTGTAAGGTTCAGCAATTTTCTACGAAAATCTAATGTAAATTTCACTATCTACATGGTAAAGTTCTGCAAGGCAAGGAGACATGGGCTGCTAAGGAAACTTGGTGTTGACTAGGGGAGGATCATTGTCTCTTCTTATACTTTTCATACACACTGCTAGTATGAAAATAGAAACAAAATGGACCAGAGCGATACTTACGGGAGAAAAGAAAAAGACTTGAGAAGTTCTGACATACAAGCAAAAACAAAAACAAAAAATGCCCCTTATAGTTCTAATTTATAACTTTTAGAGTGAAGAACAATGATCTTGCAGAAAAATAAAATCCAAAGGAGCTCAAAGAAAAGGCACAGGAAAAAAAACTACTCTCTCCATAGACATCCTTGATAATGTAACTTATTGAAATTTAATCTCGAATAATCATAGAAAAATACTTTCTTATTAAATATGGATCTTATTCTCAATAGAATTTTCAAATAAGAAAAATCTTTTATTTTTTGTCTTGACTCCATAGTATATACTTTATGTTTTATTATTTATTTCTACTGACCTGAATTTCTCTAATCCAGCAACATAATTATCTACAGCAAAGATTCTTCAAAATACCATGGGTTATTTACCAGATTTTACTTGTCTACAAAAAATATATATTTTCCCCCAGTCAGTGATCAGTGACTCCATAAATGGGAAGGAATGGACTTTTTCTCCATTTCTTGGTTTTATGTCACAGTAACGATGAAACTTTTACCTCAACAACTTCTCATTCCAGTCTTTTACAATCACTTCTGTCGAGGGACTGTGTTTGTTCACTGCCAAACAGTGTCTAAATTATAACTTGAGGACAATATGAAGATGACAATGAAAATCCAGTTTACTAAGAAGAAAACAACTAGATACCCTTCTTTCTACAAGGACTTATTTATGAATATGCACTTAATAAAAAATAAGATGCTCGATAATTAACAAATTTAGGTTTATTCTGCAGTTAGGTTTATAGAAAAGAGCATAAACTGGAAAATAGTCGCTTCATTCCCCATCTTCTATTTTAGGAAGACTTTAAATCTATAATGAAGTTTAAAAATGCCAAATCTCACACACAAAAAAACACTTTCTTGAAACGTTTTTTTCACAATATATGCAGAAAAAGCACAGCCCTAAATAGAAGACCAAGACGCGCATGCACACACTCACACACACACACACACACACACACACACACACATCCACATGCTCAATATATTCACAGCAAAAAAACATAAGGGATGGGCAATTCAAGCTTTCTCCCAAAGCATACATGGGATGAAAGAAATTCCTAAATCTCAATGCAGAATAGAACAATTACTACCAGAGGGTAATGAATTAATGAAAACATGAATACAGTTACTACTGGAACTGGCTTCCGAAGCACCAACACACAAACTCATTCAAGACTCTCTTTTAGATCTCAGCTACAGAAATGCCAACCAACATTCCTATATTTAGCAGATATAGTAGTTTGAGGAAAAGCTACAATTAGTATTTTAAGTTTGAAAATGAACATCAGGGATCCCTGGGTGGCGCAGCGGTTTGGCGCCTGCCTTTGGCCCAGGGCGCGGTCCTGGAGACCCAGGATCGAATCCCACGTCGGGCTCCTGGTGCATGGAGCCTGCTTCTCCATCTGCCTGTGTCTCTGCCTCTCTCTCTCTATCATAAATAAATAAAAAAAATTTAAAAAAAAGAAAATGAACATCATAAAAATAATAAATCACTCCTTTTTCCTATATTGTTCCACCTGTCTTTGCTTAGCCTTTACTGAATCCAAATGCTAAGTATTGACTTATGTGGTTTTCCTGTGAACAGATAAAGTAGAAAATGAGAAATAGTTTAGATCTCAAAAAAAAAAAAAAAAAAGCACATGACTCAAAAGTTTGCAGGCAGAAATAAATTACAGTGATCAAAAATATTGTTTGGGAATATTAAAATATCTTTACTGTGTACAGAGTTGTTTATGAAAACTTTGGCTTTCTCATCTACATTATACCATGGAGAATAGAACAAAATAATGTAAAAATGTCCTGTTTACACAACGTAGACTTGAGAAAATGCACCACTGGTGCTATTTGATGTATGAAATCTTCATTTTCCAGTATATGGGTTATTTTCTGGGACTAAATCAAGCTCAGTGTATTTTAGTCTGAGAAAGCTAATATGTTTTCACAAAAATAGAAACTTCTGAAGAGTATCTTCATGACCATGAGAGGATTAAAAGCAAATTTCAAAATGCACTTTAAGCACAGACAAACTAGAACATTTCTATTTTGTTGCTTTGACTGTTTTTTTAACATAGTGACCCTTAAGGGAAAAAAATGGGTGGGGGGCAAGGTGGCAGGAAGATAGGCTTCATAAAATACACTTAGGTTGAATTAAAGTAGTTGTAGTTTAGTATTTTAAATAAGGAAACATTCAATTAAATAATCAAGATTCTCAATAATCTGCAAATTGCTATAACCTCTAGTTTTGAAATCCCCAATTTTTGAAAAAAATTCTTTTTTCGTGCCAAAATTGTGTTAAAACATATGTTTGGTATTCTCTTTCCTAAAAAGTTTGGAGATATTTTAGAAGCACCCAAAACCTAAATCCATGGCAAATTTAATAACTCTTTGGAGGTAAGTAATAGTCTCATCTAAAAGAAAGAGAAATCGAGTTGGGTTACAGATGCTTACAAAAATGAGAAAATTAGGATAAATTTCATTAAAAATATTAAATATCTGAAATTCTAGATTGCCAGTATTCCTTTTAAGGAGGATTTATGTTTATGAATAGAAATCCTCAGGGTGGTATTGTGTTTTTCTCCTCATAGGAAACGCCTGTTTTGTCAAGCAATTAAGGTTCTCTGTGGAGAAACTGATATGTCAGTCAGTCCACCACCAGACTCTCAGCCTAAAATCCATGGGCTTCTCTCCCTTTGCTGCAAAACAAAGACCCCTACTCTTATTCTCCTGAACTCTTTGTCTTTTCCTCAACTCAAGTGTCAGAATTTTTAACACATAGATTCATAAAAATGGGGTAAAAAAACCAATTTCTATAAATAAAACAGATCCACAGTATAACATTACCTCTGCCAAAAAATCAGACAAAGAAATAAAAATAAATACTCTAGAAATTTGGAGCTCATTTGCTAATTTTCTTTTTTTTTTAATTTATTTTTTTTCTTTTTTTTTATTTTTTTATGATAGTTACAGAGAGAGAGAGGCAGAGACACAGGCAGAGGGAGAAGCAGGCTCCATGCACTGGGAGCCCGATGTGGGATTCGATCCCGGGTCTCCAGGATCACGCCCTGGGCCAAAGGCAGGCGCCAAACCACTGCGCCACCCAGGGATCCCCTCATTTGCTAATTTTCTAACTCAATTCACTATGATCATGGGTCCATAGCCAAATCATGGTCTCCTATCCTCTTTCAACTATCTTATTAAATATAATGTGATTAAATAAATAATTACTAAAGGGAAAGGATATTCTTTTTATTTAAAAAAAAGAACATGAAGAATCACATCACCAAGATGGCAACATAGGATATTCCTGACTTCACTCCCCTCCCAAAACAAATGAACAACTATTCAAGAGCAAGACAACATTGAAAGAACCCTAGAACATGATGGTGAGGTACTCCCCACACCTCAGAGGCCAAGACAAACTGCATAGGAAGAGAAGGGGCCACACGCTGGCTGCACTTCTCCCCCCAAATCCAGGCCATTTCAGCACCAACCTGAGGTCTCAACTGAGCCTCCAATTCTTCCAGTGGGAAAAGAGAGCACAGGGGGAATAGCCAGCCCCCCAACTCAGCACTGTGGCTGCTTTGTTTGAACCCCTACTCTGATCTCATGCCTACACAGGGATTGCTGGAAAACTAAAAGGTTCAAACACTGGGATTCTAACTGTGACAAAGAATAGGAGAGAGGCTTGCAACAACTAGCATACGACCTTGGCCAACCAAGTCCATACTTGCAGTGTCCAAGTAATAATACCAACCAGCGGCTTTCCTCATTATCAGAACCAAGATGGATATATACTCTGACCAGGGAATTAGCAGAATATAGATCTTATTTATTCTGATCAAATGAATACTGTTGACCATAGAGCCAAGTTTGCCTAAGCCCAGGCAGGGAACTGAATCACAGCTCCCTTCCTCGACTGTGGAGAGTATCTTCTAGTCCAATTTGACAAGAAGGGCTGGAGAAAACTCCTGAAAGCTTTGTGACCCAATAGCAGTCAAGCTGAGAAGCTGGTAGAATTGAAGTTGCACAGCGGCCCTGTTTGGTCAGGGAACTTGGGGAATGGATCAGCCTGAGTTGAAACAACAAACAAAGAACAATAGCAGCTTTAACTGCTTCTCCCACTGCACCCAGACAGGGAATCTAATTCATAACCCTGCTCATTGTTGAATGCCATCAGTCTATCCAACCAGAGAATCTAACCAAAGCACAAGGAAAGCTCTGTAGCCCATCCAACAGCCCTACCTACAGTGGCATTTGAACAAAGAGCATAGCCTGTGGCTTCCCCAGTCTGCAGAGCAAAACCAGTGGCCTCACCTGACCAAGCAACTCAGTGCAGACACTACACTGATTCGGGTCCACCAACAATGAGCTATACAGACCCTGGTTCTATCTGCTGTCGTGCTAGGGAAGGGAAACTAATTCATAGTCTTATCTACTGCTGAATAGAGTAGCCAGTCCAGACCATCCATGAAGCCTAACCAGATTAGGAGAGAATCCAAGCAATTGTAGAGAAGCCAGGCAACTGCAAAGCCCATCCTATAGCTTTTCTTAGGGAGGGAACCAAGCTGGCAGTCCTATACAACTCTCTCAGTCACTGGAACATCTCCTATCCCTGACCTTAAAGTATGAAGCATGGCCCCATCCAAGAAAAGACCACAATAGCAGACCCCATTTGCCCAAAGAAATTACCAGCAAATGCCCAGAAACTGAAACTGAGCTGAATGGTGAAGAAGTGTCTCTGCCAAAGCAAACTTGTCAAGTATGGAATTGGAGCCCAATTACTTAAATGCACAGATTCCAACATCAGGAATCAAAGATCACACACACACACACACACACAAAAAAATCAGGTAAATAGGACACCACCAAAATAAACTCATAAAGATCCAAAAGCTAAACCTTAATAAATGGAGATCTAGGAACTGTCAGAAAGAATTCAAAGTGAACCACCTTTAGGAAGTTAGTGAACTACAAAACACACAAACACAGACACACACAGAAAAGCAAATGAAATTAGGAAAATAATGAATAATAAAAATGAGAACTTTGAAAGAGCAACCATCAAAAACAAATCCAAATATAATTCTTAGATTTGAAAAATAAGTAAACTGAAGAATTCAACAGAAAATGTCAAAAGTAGACTCAACCATGCAGAAGAGGGAATCAGTAACTTGAAAGAGAAGTCATGGAAAATAATCTAGAGGAGCAAAATGAAAAAAGAATGACAGAGTGAAAAATCCTACGGGAATTATAAATCACAATCAAAAGGAATGACATTTGCATTATAGGAATTTCCTGAAGGAGACAAGAAAGGGAGAAAGACCAGTAATGGCTGAAATGTCCCCTAATCTAGGGGAAAAAATGAACATCCAGATTCATCAGGTCCAGAGGACCTCAAATAGGATGAACCTGAATAGGGCTACACTGAGACACATTATAGTCAAACTGCCAAAAGTCAAAGACAAAGAAAGAATTTTAAGAGCAGTGCAGGAAAAAGTTACGCACAAAGGAACACCCAAAAGATTATTAACACATTTCTCACAAAAACATTTTAGTCAAAAATCAAAACAAAACATTTTAATCAAGGAATGGGATGACATACTCAAACTATTGGAGGAAAATAACTGTCAACCAAGTATTATTCTATATTGGCTAAACTGTCCCTTGAAACAAAGCAAGGATAAAGACTTCCCTGAGCAAATAACCAGTAAAGGAGTTCCTTATCACTATATCTACCTTACAAAAGATGCTAATGGAAGTTCTTTAAGTAAAGGAACAATAATTATCACAAAAACATAAAAAGATAGCAAAAATCTCAGTGGTAATGGTAAACATACAGTCATATATTCTGCAATATGGTAACAGGGATAGTAAATTCACTTAAAACTCTAGCTAAAGTTTTAAAAAATGTACTAAAAATAACTATGTTAATCTGTTATTACACAATGTAAAAGCGATAACCAAAAAGGAGGAGAGGGAGTAAAAGTGTAAAGGTTATCAATTTTATCAAAGTTGTATCAGTTTAAAATGAGGTGTTATAAGTTTAAGATATTATATGTAAGCCTCATTGTAATTACTAGGAAAATCCTTTAGTAATTACATAAAACATAGATAGGAACTCAAAGCACAATGATACCAAAAGACATCAAAACACACCCTAAAAAAGTAACAGGTTTAAATAAGAAATAATGGGTGTACAAAATAACCAGAAAATAATGAACAAAATGGCAATAGTAAATCCTTATCTATAAATAATTACTTTAGTTGTAAACAGATTTCTTCAATTAAAAGCCACAAAATGGCTAAATGGATTAAAAACCATACCCAACATTATGGTGCCTAAAAAAGACTCACTTTACCCTCAAAGACACACAGAATAAAGGGATGAAAAAAGACGTTTCAAGCAAATGGCACTAAATTACTGGCACTAAATTTACTTACATTACATGTATTATAAAAACGATATGAGATAAAGAAGGTTATTATATAATGAGAAAATGGCCATTGCTTTAATAAGATAACAACAACTGTAAATATTTTGTGCATAACGTTGGAATACCTGAATATATATAAGGCAGAAACTGACAAAGCTCAATACTGAAATCAACAGTAATGCAATGGATAGATCATCCAGAAAACCAATCAGGAAACAGTATACCTAAAAAACATTACAGACCAAACAGACCTAACACATACATAGAACATTCTCTTCAACAATGGCAGAACAGATATTTTTATCAAGCAGGCAGGGAATACTTTTTTAGAACAGACCATAAACTTTGCAATAAAACAAGTCTTAGCAAACTCAGGAAGACTGAAATTACACCAAATATCTTTTTTGACTACCGTGCATGAAATTAAAAATCAATCCCAACAGGAAAGCTGGAAAACTCATGACCATATGCAAATTAAATAACACTCTCCTTAAAACCATTTGATCAATTGATAGTTAAAGGAGAAATAGAAAAGGTTTTTTTATTTTTTATTTTTTGAGACAAACAAAAATGAAAGTACAACATACCAGAACTTGTGGGCTATAATAAAAGCAATTCTAATTGGAAGTTCACAGCAATAAACATCTACATTAAGAAGCAAAAAAAGATCCTAAATAAGTAACCTAAGTCTCTAAGCCTTAAGGAACCAGAAAAAGTGGAACTGAGTCCAAAATTAGAAGAAATAAAAATGAAAGTAAACATAAATGAAATAGAGAATAGAAAAACAATAGAAAGGAATAGCCAAAGTAAGAGCTGGTTCTTTGAAAAGATAAATAAACCCTTAGGCAAACCCTTACGTACACTAACAAAGAAAAGGCAAAGGACCCAAATCAATAAAATTATAAATGTAAAAAAGCACATTACAAGTGATACTACAGAAATACAAAGACCTTAACAATATACCAATATACTACACAACATAGAATAAATGAAAAAAATTATCTGAAATGCACAACTTACCAAGAATGAATCAGGAAAAATTAGAAAATGCAACTAGACCATCTACTAGTTAGATGATTGAATAAGTAATCAAAAATGCCCCAAGGGGGAATAAACATTGTTAAAATGACCACAGGACGCAAAGCAATCTACAGATTTAATAAAATCTCCATCTACCAACAGCACTTTTCACAGACCTACATAATCCTAAAATTTGTATGGACCCACAAAAAACCCCAAAGAGCCAAAGCAATCTTGAAAAAGAAAAACAGAACTAGAAGTAGCACAATCCCAGATTTCCAGTTATATTGCAAAGCTGTAGTAATGAAAATCATATAGTACTGGCACAAAAATAGGCACATGGATCAAGAACAGAACAGAGGGCCCAGAAATAAGCCTGCAGTTGTTAGGTTAATTAATCTACAACAAAGGAGGCAGGAATATGCAATGGGAAAGAGTCTCTTAACTAAAAGGTTCTGGGAAAACTGGACATTGAGAGCTTGTTTGGAGGTTCTAGCAGGGGAGCGCAGCTACTCGTGTACCCTTGACCGAAGATCGGTCCTCCTCTATCGGGGATGGTCGTCGTCTTCCACCGAGCACCCAGCTTCGGGAGGGACGCACATGGAGCAGTGAGAGAGGAAGGGGACACCCGCCTAGCCAGCCAGATCGCCGATCAACCCTGGTGATCAATGGGGTGACAGGTGTCGCAGCCAGATCGCCCTCACATCCAACAGCTACAAGCAAATGAATGAAGTTGGACCTACACCATACACAAAAATAAACTCACAATGGATTAAGGACCTAATTGGGAGACTTGAAACCATAAAAATCCCAGAAGACAACATATCTGATATCAGCCACAGAAACATTTTTCTAGATATGTCTCTAAAGCAAGAGAAATAAGAACAAAAATAAATTATTGCAACTACATCAAAATAAAAACTTGTGCATAGCAAAGGAAACCACCAAGAAAAGACAACCTACTGAATGAGAGAAGATATTTACAAATGACATATCTGATAAGGGATATCCAAAATATATAAAGAACTTCTACACTGAATGCCAAAAAAACCAATCCAATTTAAAAATGGGCAGAAGACATGAACAAACATTTCTCCAAAGATGATATGCAGATGGCCCACAGACACATGAAAAGATGCTCAACATCACTCACCATCAGGGAAATGCAAATCAAAACTGCAATGAGATATTACCTCACATGGGTCAGAATGGCTAAAATTAACAACACAGGAAACAGATGTTGGCAAGTATATGAAGAAAAAGGAACTTTTGTGCAATAATGGTGGGAATGCAAACTCAAGTGCATCCATTGTGGTAAACAACTTGGGATTTCCTCACAAAATTAAATATAGAAGTTCTATATGATCCAGTAATTCCACTGCTGGGTATTTACCCAAAGAATATGAAAACACTAATTTGAAAGATACATGCATCCCTATGTTTGCTGAAATATTATTTTTAATAGCCAAATTATTGAAGCAGTTCAAGCATCCATCAATAGGTGAAAGGATAAGAAGAGGTTGTGGGGATCCCCAGGTGGCTCAGCGGTTTAGCGCCACCTTTGGCCCAGGGCATGATCCTGGGGTCCCGGGACTGAGTACCACATCGGGCTCCCTACATGGGGCCTGCTTCTCCCTCTGCCTGTGTCGGTGTGTCTCTGCTCCCCCCCCCGTCTCTCTCTCTCTCTCTCTCTCTCATAAATAAAATCTTAAAAAAAGAAGAGGTGGTGGACACACACACACACACACACACACACACACACACACTAGAATATTACCCAGCCATAAAGAAAAAAAGAAATCTTGCCATTTGCAACAACATGGAATGATCTTAGAGGGTATAATGCTAAATGAAATAAGTCAGAGAAAGATAAATCCCATATGATTTCACTCACATGTGGAATTTAAGAAACAAAACAAAAAAGACATACCTAAAACAGACTTTTTTTAAAAATTTATTTATAATAGTCACAGAGAGAGAGAGAGAGAGAGAGGCAGAGACACAAGCAGAGGGAGAAGCAGGCTCCATGCACCGGGAACCCGACGTGGGACTCGATCCCCGGTCTCCAGGATCGCCTCCTGGGCCAAAGGCAGACGCTAAACCGCTGCGCCACCCAGGGATCCCTAAAACAGACTTTTAAATATAGAAAACAAACTGGTGGTTGACAGAGGGGAGGTAGGTGGGAAGATATGAGCAATGAGTGAAGGGGATTAAGAGTACATTCATTATGATGAGCACTAAGTAATGTATAGAGTTCCTGAATCGCTTTATTGTATGCTTGAAACTAATATAACACTGTATGTTAACTATAGTGGAATTTTTAAAATAAATAATTTTTTAAAGCTGCAACCTCCCTCCCCACATGAGTATCTCCCTATTATCATTACCTGATTAGTTTTTCTCCATACTATAAACATTTTACTTCTTTAATAGCCTACATTCCACTTCTTAAATTTTTTTAAAGATTTTATTTATTTATTCATGAGAGACACACACACAGAGAGGCAGAAAAACAGGAAGAGAGAGAAGCAGGCTCCATGCAGGAAGCCCAATGTGGGACTCAATCCCAGGACTCCAGGATCACACCCTGAGCCAAAGGCAGATGCTCAACTGCTGAGCCATCCAGGCGTCCCTCCACTTCTTAAATATAAACTCACCTAGGGCAAAGACTTTTTGTCATTTTGATCAGTGCTCATTCCTGGCATATAAAAAGTGCTCAATAAATATATGTTGAGTAAAAAAAAAAAAATGTCCCAAAGAAGAAAAGTCCAGGACCAGATGGATTCACTGTGAATTTTACCAAACATTTAAATTAAGATTTAAAACCAATACTTATCAAATTCTCCATAAAATTAATAATGAAGGAACACTCTCAAACTCATTTTAGGAGGCTAGCATTATCCTGATAACAAAATCAGAAAAGAATGCTACTAGAAAGAAAAGAAAACTACAGGCCAATATCCTAATGATTATAGATGCAAAAATTCTCAACAAAGTACTAACAAAAAATTCAGTAGCCTATGGGGCGCCTGGGTGGCTCAGTCAGTTAAGCATCTGCCTTCAGCTTAGGTCATGATCTCAGGGTTCTGAGAGTGAGCCCTGCATCAGGCTCCTCTGCCCCTCACTTGGTTTGTGCTTTCTCTCTTACTCTCTCAAGTAAAATCTTTAAAAAAAATTCAGCGGCCTATCAAAAGAATCATTAGAAGGATAATTGACCATATTCAAGTGGGATTTATCCCTGGGTTGAAAGGATGGTTCAAAATATGGAAATCGATCAATGTGATACATCACATTAATAGAATGAAAGAAAAGAATCCTATGATCATCTCAATAGACACAGAAAAAGCATTTGACAAAATCCAACATTTATGAAAAAACAGTTAACAAATTAGGTAAGGAAATAACATACCTCAATATACTAAAAGCCATATATGCCAAGCCCATAGCTGATATCACACTCAATGGTGAAAGGTTGAAAGCTTTTCTTCCAAGATCAGCAACAAGATAAGGTGCCCACTCTCATCATTCCTATGCAATATAGAAATAAAAGTCCTAGCTAGAGCAATCAGTAACTAGCTAACTAAATAAATGCCATCAGAATTTTTTTTTTTAATGTATGGTCTCTGTTTGAAGATGATTTGTTTTTATATAAAGAAAATCCTAAAAACTCAACCAAAAGCCTGTTACACCAACCAACAAATGCAATAAAGTTACAGGACACAAAATCAGCATACAAAATTTAAAAGAATTTCTACATAGCAACAGCAGATTTTCTGAAAAGAAACTTATCCCATTTTGCAATTGCATCAAAAACAGTAACATACTTAGGAATAAGTTTAACTGAGAAAGTGAAAGATATGTACCCTGAAAACTAGAAGGCATTGATAAAAGCAATCCAGGAAGACACAAACTGTGGATTAAAAAAATTAATACTATTAAAATGTCAATACTACCAAAAGCCATCCATAGAGTCAATGAAATCCCTATCAAGATTCCAATGGCTTTTTTTTCCCCGAAGGAAACCGCTCCTAAAATTTATATGGAACCAAAAGAGATCTCAAATAGGCAAAGAAATCCCGAGAAAAAAGAACAAAGCAGGAGGCATCAGTCTTCCTGATTTCCAGCCATACTATAAAGTTCTAGTTACCAAAACATTATGGTACTGGCACAAAAATGGATAAGGGATCAATAGAAAGAATAGAAACCCAAAAAATAGACCCAAACACATAAAGTCAACAAATATTTGACAGGGAAGACAAGAATACTGTATGAAGAAAGGACAATCTGTTCAATAAATGATGCTGGGGTAACTAAATATTCACATGTAAAAGAATGAAATTGGACCCATATCTTACACCACTTACAAATATTAACCAAAAATGGATTAAGACTTAAGTGTGAGACACGAAATTCCAAAAATAAAACATAGGACCAAATTTCCTTGACATGGGTCTTAGGGATCATTTTTTTGCTACAACATCTCATGCAAAAGCAACAAAGTCAAAAATAACTAATGTAGTATGACTACACTAAAAATCTTTTGCACTCTACAGAAACTATCCACAAAGTGAAAAGACTACCTACAAACTGGTAAAAAAGCATTTATAAACCATTTATCTTCTAAGGGATCACTATACAAAACATAACTCATGAAATTCAATAGCAAAAACCAAATAAGTCCATTAAGAAATGGCAAAGAGGGGCAGCCCGGGTGGCTCAGCGGTTTAGTGCCACCTTCGGTCCAGGGGGTGATCCTGGAGACCCGGGATCAAGTCCCACATCGGGCTCCCTGCGTGGAGCCTGCTTCTCCCTTTGCCTGTGTCTCTGCCTCTCTCTCTGTCTCTCTCACGAGTAAATAAATAATTAAAAAAAAAAAAAAGAAATGGCAAAGAACATGCATAGACATTTCTCCTAAGAAGATATATAAAGGGTCAACAAGCACATGGGAAAAGACATTCAACAGGGATGCCTGGGTGGCTCAGGGGTTAAGGGTCAGCCCTTGGCTCAGGGCATGATCCCAGGATCCTGGGAATCAGTCTCACATTAGGCTCCCTGCAGGGAGCCTGCTTCTGTCTCTGCCTCTGTGTGTCTCTTATGAATAAAAAAATAAAATCTTAAAAAAAAAGACATTCAACATCACTAGTCATTAGGGAAATGCAAATTAAAGCTACAATATCCCTTCACACCTGTTAGAATTGCTACTATGCAATTGATAAATTATCGAACCCTGCATCTGCAGCTAAGTATGTACTACATGTTGGCTAATTCAATTTAATTTTTTAAAAAAGAAAAAGGGTTGCCTACATGAAGCAAAAAAAGAAAAAGAGTGGGTTCTACCAAAAGAGAACAATTATTGGCATAGCTGTAGAGGAAAGGGAATCCTTGCTGATAGGATTGTAAATTCATGCATCCAAAATGGAAAACAGCATGGAGAATCCTAAAAAAAAAAAAAAAAAGATCTAGTTAGGATCTAGCAATTCCACCTCTGAGAATATACTGAAGGAAACAAAAACACTAATGCAAAAAGATACCTGCACCCGCATTGTCACAGCAGCAGTATTTATAAAAGCCAAGACATGGAAACAACCTAAGTGTCCATCAGTAAGTTAATGAATAAAGAAGTAGTGGTATGCATACACAGATACACACTTCTCTTCTGAAAAGCTCCTACAGTGTTTGGCTTTGTTAGCAGACAGCACAAGTCAGATACCACAAAACACAGCGTGTAGGAAGCTTCTCCTTTTGGTTCCAGTGCACTTATTGGTTTTCCTTTCCTTTCCTTTTCTTTTCTTTGTTTTTTTTTGTTGTTGTTGTTTTGTTTTTGTTTTTTTTTATTTTGGCTTGTTTGCTTTGGCCCTGTGACTGCTAACAATTTAAAGCAACCCAGTTACAGTCCTCCTTCAGTGAGTTTTACAGGCATCCTGATGAATAAATTCTCCCTTTCCCTACCAGCTACTAACCAAATCTAGGTCACAATATCCCGGCAAATTTTTCTACCTTCCAATGGGTCCCAGTAACACACCCTCTCCAATAAAGTCTAAAACTCATTTTTTGGATGTGGGGGGGGGTGCTCTCATCCAAAATGATGCCTCCCTTGGACTGTCTGTCTCAGAACTAGAAGTAGTAAGTTGCCCCTCACATCTGTCATTCCTCTCTTCCTATTGTTCTTTTGTTTCTCGTTGTACATAACTACTCTTTAAAATTACATAGTTATTCTTTTTATTACATTTTCCTTGTTCACATTTCTAGTGTGGTTTCTGTCTCCTGAATGGACACAAACTGTTAAGAAAGTCTATAAAATGAGGCTAGTAATAGTGACTCCTTAGATTGGTTTTCATGATTATAGGAGTTATATGGATAAAGTTCTTTTTTTGATAAGATTTCATTTATTTATTTATTCATGAGAGACATACAGAGAGAGAGGCAGGGACACAGGCAGAAGGAGAAGCAGGCTCCATGCAGGAAGCCCGATGGGGACTCGATCCCAGGACTCCAGGATCATGCCCTATGCCGAAGGCAGGCTCTAAACTGCTGAGCTACCCAGGCATCCCTAGATAAAGTTCTTAAACCATGTAGATTGGTAATAGTCTTTATCTATTCAGAGACAGGTTTACAACTGGTAATCCCTGTCAAAACTTTCAATAGGTAATTCTTGTAACAAAAACAAAAAAATTTAAGAAATTCCTGCTGAGAAATTATCTACCTTCTTCTTTTAAAAAAAAAAATTGTCTACCTTCTAAAGAACACATTCTCCAATCCTTAGAGTTGTAACAACACCTTGTTTAGACCTCTATTCTAATTACAGTACAACCCTACTATATACAAACTATTTCTTACCCAAAGGACTCAGCTTCTTGAGGAAAATCATCACATTTTATTATTTACTGAATCTCTTGGTATAGTATAGATGCTCATGTAGGTTTGTGATGAGTCAGAGTACAGCTACCTTGCCAACATATCACAACCCAACAATGTCCCTGATTTTTCTCGTCTCTTTTTAAAAATATTTTATTTAGTCATGACAGAGAGAGATAGAGAAAGGCAGAGAGAGAGGAGGAAGGAGAAGCAGGCTCAATGTGGGGCTCGATCCCAGGACCCTGGGATCACGACCCAAGCCGAAGGCAGATGCCTAAACAACTGAACTACCCAGGCACCCTTTTTCTCATCGCTCTGATCTACATTCTGCATGGATTGCTGAGTCTTTCCAATAGTATGCTCCACCAAACTTCATAAAAATAACCATGCCCCTATATTATCTTGACTCAAAACTACTTGAGTTTCATTTCAGGTATCGGTAGATCAATAAAATCTGATATTCCTATAACCTTCCCTCTTGCCTGACTTAAAGATCTTCAACAGGAATTAAATAATTTTGCAAAACATTGTCCACCAACCCCATCCCCTCCTTTTCCTTAGTAATTTTCAAGGGACAGTAGGATAACTTTAGAGTCATATAAGTATAATGCAGAAAGAACGGATGCACTGCCTTCAGAAAGGAAAAACTTAAAAGAGACCTTCAAAGATTTGTAAACATACAACCAAGCGAGATCTATAGTTTTATGACCAACTTATTTATTGGTACACTATAGTTTGAAAGAATATTCTTCAGTATTATATAGTCTTCTGCCATTAATTTTACTTGAATGGCAATTGTTTAGAGTAAGAGCTAGCGTTCTTATATATACGAAAAAAAATAGTAAAGGAATTTTTATACTATACCCTTGTTCTTGTCTTTTGAGTTCTATCTTGCATTTATTTCAAATTCTACACTCCAACACAGCAAAACCAAAAGTTAAAGAGGTTTTCTTTTTTTGCTACTGTTTTAAAGCTAATCTGGTTTGCTTTCAACTGCAAGTCATTTTAGTTTTATAAAGGTCTCCATTCTGGCTGACTTCATTAAATATTCACTTGAGTAGTGTGCACTTTACATTCAGAGAGTAAATATGACAGTATTCCCCTCTTGTCTCTGGTTTTGTTCTCTGTGGTTTCACAGTTACCCAAGGTCAACCGCACTGCAGGAAGCAGATGATCTTTTTTCCGATGTATGGTCAAAAGGTCAATAGTAGGTTGCCTTTTGTTTTGTTGATTGTTTCCTTTGCTGTGCAAAACCTTTTTATTTTCGTATAGTCCCAATACTTTATTTTTCCTTTTATCTCCCTTGTCTCAGAAGACATATCTAGAAAAATGTTTTGGCTTATGTCAGAGACGTAAGAAAGCCTGTGCTCGTTTCTAGGATTTTTATGGTTTCAGGTCTCACATTTATGTCTTTAATTCATTTTGAGTTTATTTTTATGTATGGTATAAGAAAGTGGTCCAGTTTCATTTGTTTACATGTCGCTGACCAATTTTCCCAGTTTCCTTTGTTGAAGAGACTGTCTTTTTCCAACTGGATACTCTTGCCTCTTTTATTGAAGATTAATTGATCACATAGTTGTAGGTTTATTTCTGCGTTTTCTATTGGTCATTGGTCATTGCGTCTATTTTTGTGCCAGTACCATACGGTTTTGACTCCTACAGCTTTGTAATAGAACTTGAAGTCCAGAATTGTGATACTTTCAGCTTTTGTTTTAAAAATTGCTTTGACCATTTGGAGTCTTTTGTGGTTCCATATATATTTTATAATTTTTTTTTATTTCTATGAAAAACGCTCTTGGCATTTTCATAGGGACTGTATTAAATCTGTAGATTGTTGTGGATAGTATAGATATTTCAACAAAATTTGTTCTTCCAATCCATGGGCAAAGAATTTTTTTCCCTTTATTTGTGTTGTATTCAATTTCTTTCACCAGTGTTTTATAGTTTTGAGAGGGACAGGTCCTTCAACTGTTTGGTTAAGCTTATTCCCTGGTATCTTATTATATTAGGTGCAATCTATTGAATGGGAGAAGATATTTGTAAATGGTTTATCTAAAAAAGTTTTAATATTCCTTTCTGATATTTCCTACCCATTTTTTCTCCCTTCCCTTCTATTCCCTTTCACTATTATTTATATTCCCCCAAATGAATGAGACAGTATAATGTTTGTCCTTCTCCGACTGACTTATTTCACTCAGCATAATACCCTCCAGTTCCATCCACGTTGAAGCAAATGGTGGGTATTGGTCATTTCTAATGGCTGAGCAATATTCCATTGTATACATAAACCACATCTGCTTTATCCATTCATCTTTCGATGGACACCGAGGCTCCTTCCACAGTTTGACTATTGTGGACATTGCCGCTAGAAACATCGGGGTGCAGGTGTCCCGGCGTTTCATTGCATCTGTATCTTTGGGGTAAATCCCCAGCATTGCAATTGCTGGGTCGTAGGGCAGGTCTATTTTTAACTCTTTGAGGAACCTCCACACAGTTTTCCAGAGTGGCTGCACCAGTTCACATTCCCACCAACAGTGCAAGAGGGTTCCCTTTCCTCCGCATCCTCTCCAACATTTGTGGTTTTCTGTCTTGTTAATTTTCCCCATTCTCACTGGTGTGAGGTGGTATCTCATTGTGGTTTTGATTTGTATTTTCCTGATGGCAAGTGATGCAGAGCATTTTCTCATGTGCATGTTGGCCATGTCTAGGTCTTCCTCTGTGAGATTTCTGTTCATGTCTTTTGCCCATTTCATGATTGGATTGTTTGTTTCTTTGCTGTTGAGTTGAGTATGTTCTTTATAGATCTTGTAAACTAGCCCTTTATCTGATAGTCATTCGCAAATATCTTCTCCCATTCTGTAGGTTGTCTTTTAGTTTTGTTGACTGTATCCTTTGCTGTGCAAAAGCTTCTTATCTTGATGAAGTCCCAAGAGTTCATTGGTCTTGATTGCAACCACTTAACAGCCATTTTAGTGTGAAAGTAACCATAGATGATGTGTAAACAAGTGGATACGGCTAGGTCCCAATAAAACATTATTTACTTAAACTGGTGGTTGGCCAGATTTGTTCGTAAGATTATAGTAGAGTCTATTTCCTTCTAGAGTTACTTTGCCCCATACTAAAGTGTACCTTTCTGGAGTTCCTACTGAATACCCTGTGTATTCACCAATCACTCTCTCTCTACTCTGGCTGGTAGAAATTCACATATATATGGCCCTCTGTGGATTCTGGCAGTTTTTCAGTTTATAGCTCCTAGTTATTGCTGTCTTAGAAGTTTGTTTTCTATCTATCCTTTGGGATTTTACCTACAAATATAAAAGCTAGATTCCAAGACTTAAGCATATCTCTTGATCTTCTTCTCTGTCTAGCTCCCTTTCCTCCACCACCCAGTATTGAAAATTCTAGATGTTCCAAACTCTGTCTACTCCTATGTGTAAGCCCATTTTCTGGTAGGCTGACCTTTAGGAGTTATAGTTCATAAGTGCCTCCATGCAGAAATCTAGGGGTGATCATAGGGTGTGCCTTTTTTCACACAGTCCTGTGTTTCCTTATGTTCAATATCTGAAAACACTTGTTTTATGTATTTTGCCCAAGTTTCTAGTTGTTTGTTGCTGAAGAATAATTTCATACTTTTTTTTTTTTACTGTTTCTTACTGTGTTTAAATTGGGCACAAATTACTTAATCTTGATATTCTAATTGTCTCTGATTTGACCAGTAAGTTTCTCTAAAAGCTGGCTCCTGGGATCCCTGGGTGGCGCAGCGGTTTGGCGCCTGCCTTTGGCCCAGGGCGCGATCCTGGAGACCCGGGATCGAATCCCACGTCGGGCTCCCGGTGCATGGAGCCTGCTTCTCCCTCTGCCTGTGTCTCTGCCTCTCTCTCTCTCTCTCTCTCTCTGACTATCATAAATAAATAAAAATTTAAAAAAAATTGATTAAAAAAAAAAAGCTGGCTCCTTAAACCTTTCATCCTAATGCTATAATTTTTTGAGCACTTTCTTATTTTCTGGTATAGAAACAAATCTAGGCTCATTTTGAATTTTTTTGTTTTTAGTTCTAAACAGACCATTTTCTCAAGGGGACCTGGCTCATTTTAAAGTGAAATAGTATTTAAATAGAGGTTGGGATAGAGGAGTGACATTTAATTATGTTAAAATATCACATGGCTATCTTTTGTTTAATGGACCATAAAGGGTCAAAGGAGATCAGAAAGGAAAGCATTGTAATAAAGTCACACAAAATGATAGTCACTTAGACCAAAATAGTAATGGTGAAAAATTGTATATGAGTTATGAGATAAAAAGTTGTACACACACACTACTGGGGCCAATACTTAGTTAGAAGGTGGGCCTCTATTCAAAATTTGGTTTGGATGTTAAGACTGACAATACCAGTGGCACCTGGACGGCTCAGTCAGTTAAACATCTGCCTTCAGTTCAGGTTATGATCCTAGGGTCCTGGGATCAAGCCCCATGTTTGGCTCCCTGCTCAGCAGGAGAGTCTGCTTCTCCCCCTCTCTCTGCCACTCTCCTGCTTGTGCGCTTTCACTCAAATAGAAAAAAAAAAACTACTTTCAGACATGCCTTGGAGCTACCCTTATGTCACAGAAAGCCTCATTATGTGAGTAATAGACACTTTCAATCCTTTTTAAGAGACCAAGGAAAAGAAACTGACTTAGAGTTTTATGGTATTTGGAAGATGGGTCTGGGGTGAGAATTTCTGTGCATTGATAAGGGCGTACTTGGTGTGAACCTCCTGCCAATAAGGGAAGCACCTGGACTATATTATTAGGTTTCCAGATGTGGAACACAAAGGAAGAGCTGTCAGCAATCAAGTCTAACATCAAGAAGTAGAGTCAGACTCTATTACACAGAGCTCCTTACAAGATTTGTTTTGCCTCTGAGTAACTGGTGTTGTAGAGTTGCCATAGACACAGTTGAAGAAAGCTGTTAACTTGAAAAAAATTTGTAGGGGAAGAATCAGAGTTTGCATTTCAGCATGTTAAGCTTCAGATTCAGTCTCTAAGATTTATTTGCATTGGAGATTTTTTACTTTCATAATTTGTTCTTTTTTACAAAAAAAAAAAAACCAAAAAAACCCTGCCCACTAAGAAGGTCTCTGCCTAATGTAAATAAAATATTTTTACTAAAAATCAAAGTTACATAATTTCATAGAAGCTTTAATCCCAGAATCACTTAAAGATATACATCCTCCCTTAGTAGCTGATTTCTTTGGACAAAACAACAGACATGGAAAATAATTTGGAAATAGGTAAATAACATTAGTCGATAATTTTGATTATTGCTTGATATTTAGCAAAAAGGTGTTTTATGGGTAGGATACATGATAGCAGTAAAATTGTCTTTATTAATGTGAAGGGTTTTCTGTTCAAAATTAATATTATGTAATATTTAAATTATTGTCTTTTTAAATTATGTAGCTATTATGTTTTAGAACTTAAAAATTATGATTATTCCAAAATACGAGCTGTATTGATTCTGTAATATATTGGGATTTGTAATGTGATTCCATTTAGAAACATGTTCAAATTATTTTCTTATTTGCTTTAAAAGGATTAAATATAAGCTTGATTCAGTCTCTTTGGAGAAAAGTATCTCAAGAACCAGTTTTGTTTTTACTCCCCAAATAAACTGGAATTGACAGAATCAATACAAATGCCTACTTGTGTAAAATTAAATGATCTAGTAATTTCACAGGTTTTCAACAGTCCCATGAGAAATAATTCATCTGGTGGTCAACACCACCATTTCTCTTCCTTGGTGGTCTCGTCTTGTGATAGTTGACCTGGATCACTGCTCTTCTTTTCAAGTCAATAGATTTAAAAAATAGTTCAGAAGATAATAGACCTGGGTGCAAATTGTACCTCTGCTATCAAAAAATCATCAAGTCATTTAACATCTATAATCCTCATTTATCTTTCATCTATGAATGGAGGTTAATGTAAATGATCTCCATTTCTAGGTAGCTCAGGAATGCTTTAATGTTCTGATTCTGAGTCAAGCTCTGTGATTGAAACATTAAAGGTCTTTTGCCTTACCCCCAATCTGCTAAAACTGAACTGGGCAGCTAAATAAAAATAGTTTAATCCCACGCTGCAAGAAAAGAAAATGTTAGCAATTAACCCAGATAAGAAAGTTTTGTTAGAGGCAGAATGCATGGTTGAAACTTATTTTCAAAAGCTTTGCAAGTGTAAAGGGCATTTAATTAGGCAATTTTGAACAAGCAGTCCAGAAACAGCTTAACACACAAAATGGCTAGAAGCTTCCAGAACACTAGTCTTCTCCCCTAGTGGTTTCTACGTGACATCACATCCATCTCCTCCCACTTCTTCCCTCTTAGCCTTCTATTTTCTAAAATGTGGGACTGACAGAGGACATGAAAGCTTCTTTGTAAAATCTTTGAAGATTTTAATCAGCAGGAGATTTTAGCTTCCAGAACACCTTCCCAACTTACTTCTCAGCTCTAATCCACACCAATCCTCAGCCACCAGACAACCCCAGGCCATAGAAGCTCAAGTAGAAGTAAAATAGGGAGGCATTATTGGTTCCTCTACCTACCAGATAGGAAAGACAGGAAGGAAGAAAGTCTCAGATACCATAGTGTCACAGAGCCTGGGAAGTGGATATTCCAAGATGGATCTTCAAATGACTTTTTCTACTAAAATATTGTTACCCTGGTGCTATGCCCTATTGTAATATTAGAGCAGGATAACAATTATACCCTAAATGTGAATATGGAACTGCTTTGTCATATCCAGAGCACTGTATTTCACTTCTCCGTTTATTTGACTCATATTTTTTAGTCACCTACTAATGGCCAGGCACTGTTCTAGATGCTGAGAATATCAACAGTAGTCTCTTCAATGAGCTTAGCTAATTAAGCCAAGTCTCATAGCTGAGAAGTATCAACACCAGGATTCAAACTCAGGTCTTCAAAAACATTGCCCTTTATTTTAAGCTTTGTGGGAAAAAATATTTATTGTTGACATTGCTATGTAGGCAAATTGGTTCTAAAATTCTAAATGATTGACAGATATATGTGCATTTTGAAAGAAAAAATCTGTTAGAAAGTTGAATATTACTTATATGTTCATACCCCTGCTTTTGAAGAAGTACCGTGTATCTATTTGGTTTCTGATAAATCTTGAAATGTGTGGGTGGTAATGGAATAGACTTCCAAATACAACATAATACATAAGCTCTGAGTACCCTAAAGATTTTGTTTCAGGATAAAAAATTGAAAGCCTCACTTTGGCTTTCAGATCTAATTTATATCCTTGAACTTACAGGAAATGCTGTATTTGAGGAGACTTGGGATACTTTCCTAAATCAGTAAAATGATACTTGATTTTTTTTTTTCATTTTGAGTAATCCTCGTGAGTGATCTATTGGGCAAAACCCTGGAGGGGACCAGGAGAGAAGGATAGGAGTCAGATAACTCACATTCTAAGAACACCATGTTTCTTTATGTGTTAAAGTGAATCTACTCTTACTAGCTTTTAAGCTAAGTAAGGATGTCATGTAGCTTCAGATGTGTTGGTAGTATTTCCTCATCTTCATTTGTTTTCTGTCTTCTAGGTATCTGTCCCCCTGGCTTTCGAGAATGTCAGAACGGCAAATGTTATAAACCAGAGCAAAGCTGTAATTTTGTAGATGACTGTGGAGATGAGACTGATGAAAATGAATGTGGTACCTCCTGTACTTTTGAGAGAGGCTGGTGTGGCTGGCAAAACTCCTTGGTTGAAAACTTTGATTGGGCTTTGGGAGTTGGCTCTAATCAAACCCTAAGACCTCCCAAAGACCACACACTTGGAAACAAAAAAGGTAGGTTATGAGTCTTTTACAGCATCTCTAGAGAGATTACTCTGGTACCACGGCAAGCGAGGCAAACATTTGGTGAGCGTATTTGTCTCCTGGGGCTGCCATCACAAAGTACCAGAGATGTAAGCCACAGGCATTGTTGCACAGTTCTGGAAGCTAGAAGTGTGCGATTAAGGTGTCAGCACAACTGGTTCCTTTTGAGGGCTGTGAGGGGAAATCACCAATTCTTTGCTTCTCTCTTAGCTGCTGTAGACTCACACGTTACTTGGCTTGTAGGTGGCATTCTCATCTGTCTTTACATTGTCTTCCCTCTGTGCACATCTGTCTCTGTGTCTGAATTTATCCTTTTCATTACGACACATTCTTAGTATGGATTGAGGCCTGCCCTGATGACTTCATTCTAATTTGGTCATCCATAAAGGGCCTATTTTGAAATAAGATCACGTTCACAGGGGAATGGAATTGGGACTCCATCATCTTTGGGGGAGTGGGGGATGCGGGGATGCAATTCGACACATAACGGGGGAGTTACCAAATTTTAATATCATTCTAATAATTGTAGATAGATGATAATTTATGCTGCCATCGGGCACTTTTCCTAAATGGCATAATTTATAATTAATAACCCAAAATTCTATCACTCATGTGATCATTCGTATGTCATATAGTTTTTCAGATTCTCAAATTTCTCATCTGCAAATGGAAAGAATCAAGTTTTCCTTGTGTCCCAAACAAGGATTAGAGAAATGGGATGATATGTGTGAAGGAAGGTAGTTGGGAAGCTGCAGAGGTGCTGTGCTGATGTGACTGTAAGGTCACACATGTCAGAAGTGTTGGGAATGCCTCAGTTTTGCCATGAGTAAATGAGGTCAAGTCTCAGACTCAATGGTCAAGGGATGTCAGTAAAGAAGGGACCTCGAATTCCTGGAAGCTATAGAATAGGAAAGATGGTGTCTAAGTGTGGAAACTCCATGGGCTTATGATGAAACAGAGCCCTCCAGGAGCCCAAACTAACCACACCAGAGAAAGAAAGGTCTGAGCCCCGTGCAAACACTCAGCTCTATGTACATAAAAGTATTTGGATACACAAATGTAAAACTCAATATCTTTAAGATGTATTTATTTATTCATGAGAGACACAGAGCAAGAGAGAGACAGAGGCAGAAGCAGAGGGAGAAGCAGGCTCCCTGCAGGTAGCCCAATACGGGACTCCATCCCCATAAGCCAAAGGCAGACACTCAACCGCTGAGCCACCCAGGCATCCCAAAACTCAATATCCTCCATGGTACATAATAAGATTCTCAGCATTTTACTTGTGCATTCCGTAGGTGACTGAATTTGTGAAAGTACACCATAATTCCTTTATATATTTTTTTTGTAAATAGTATCTTTGCATTGTTTTACAAGTGGGTAGTTTAGGGGGTCCATGAAATGATTTCTATAACCATTTTGTTGATTCAGTGGCATAAATATCCTGTCACATCGGTTAATCTGCATTCTGTGAAGTACTTTGCTCAAAGCACAGACAGTTGGAAATTGTTCTGTCAGTGAGCTAGAAGCAAGGCTATGGGGTTTTCTTTCTGTTTCAAATGGAAATGCCTTTGGCAGCTCATAGCCTATGAAATATACTTAAAAACCCTAAGTAAGATGGAGGAGCTAAAATGATCCCCTCATTCTTGTTCGTGCCCTGTCTGAATGCCGTCCTTGTTCCTAGGACACTTCTTGTATCTGGAGGCTACTCCATTGGGTCTTCGGGGTGAAGAAGCACACCTCAAGAGTGCTGTGTGGCAAGAATCCAGCACTGCCCGCACCCTAAGCTTCTGGTATTTCCTATCTGCAAAAGCCACGGGGTCCATTCAGTCCTCATTAAGGTAGGATCTTTGCCTGTGATTCCTCTGGGCTTATCAAAGTGCCCTACAGGCCGTCCATGGCCAAAGGGAGTTTTTACAGTTCTGCTACCTTGGCCAGAAGAAGCTTCCTTTCATCTGGGATGGGAGCTTCTACTTGTGGTTCACATGTTCTGTGGGGGTTGATAAGCAGGGCATGGGAACTAGCTTTGAGCTCAACATCATACCCTGTGATTATGACTGAATCCCAGAGACTCCTTTTATGATAACATGTAGTCTAAGACTCATAAATTTCTTCTTGCTGTTTTGACGTTTCCTTCCCTATCCTTCTCAGAAAAAAAAAAAAAGATTATTTGTACATCTGAAGGGAGAGTGACTTTCCATTTTAACTTCTGTTTGAGCAATCATTAAGGGAACTAATATTAGACATTTTGGTTCTAACCACACCATGCAAAGGACCGAACTGCTCCGGAGAATGATCAAGGTGTGATTACATTGAACTGCTTATTAACTATGACACAACAATGCATTTTCTTAGTGATGATTCATTGGATGTTTCTGTCAGGGCTTTTATTTAGTATAACAAAGTGACAGTGTTCAGGGAGCAAAATAACAACGTATATATTAATATTAATAAGACCTGATTCATATACCTTTACTCTTTGGCAAGTTAAAACAGCAGCAAAAACGAGATGAGTGTGCATGCACGTGTGTGTGTGTGTGTGTGTGTTCATTTGAGAAATTTAGTTAGAATTCTGAGAGAGCTGGCTTTAAAAACATGCTCTAGAGGCCACTGCTGTTTTATCACACATGAGCTTTGCTGAAGTACCCTAGCACTGTTGGAGAACGCCTGACTAGAATACCGAAGGGCTCTCTTTCGGAATAGGTGATGGCTGAATAGTCTGCATTTTATCCAAAAACCGAGTTAACTGTATATTTTAGGGTTATTCGATAATCAGAAATGCCTACCTAATAAAACACGTGCAGCAAATACCACTGTGATTTATGCTTGCATATAAATGTAGGAGCTTAAATATAATGCTTAAAGTTTGCACAAGAGTGTTCTGCAAGTACATTGCCGCATGTGACACCTGGCTACACAGGGAAGGATTTCTCAGGTGAAAGATTTTGCTCTGCCTTGTGGACTTTGCTTTAGTATTTGTTTCCCTCACATTCACCTTAGTCTCTCTTCTATCATAGTAACAAACTTTATATTACTAATAAAATGTATAATTAAACTATTGTGAGAGAGAAGTCTTCCTGTCAAGTCATGTTGAACTCCTATGATTCCTCCGATTGATTCCTATAGATATTTAACAGTATTTTTAAAAAATTATCTTTCTGCTATGTTTTTTTAAAACCCAGTAACACTTTTTTTAAGAAAAAAAAACATGATTATCTTCATTTAGTGATATTTATTGCAAAAGAGAAATCTTTCATCGTGTATGTTATATTCAGGAATTTTAGAGCAATCGTTTTATTTTGGTAATTAATATAATACATATTTTTGATCATCATTACAAAGTACTTCTTAGGCTTCTCTCTTTGTGGAACCATGCTGGATTTTAACCTGCTCATTAATTTGAAAGCATCCTAGCCAGATGGCAGACATGATAGGAGCAAGAATTCTGCCCTCTATTTATTTATTTCTTTACTTCTTGTCTTTTGAAATGGTCTCAATTTATGCAGGTGTTGCCTCTGGCTCAGTCTCCTCTGTCTCTTCTCAGGAATATCTCCTTCTGTGTTTCCCTCTTTTGCCTCCATACCAAACCCAACACAATCTGGTAGATTGAGCTTTTTGCAAAACTTTCCTTGACCAATTTTGCCCACCATGATTACTCCTCAGAATAATAAGCTGTGTCCTTCACAGCTCCAAAAAATTCTTCTTTTTCACTAAATGTTCAATTATACTTATTCTGTTTCAACAGGCAGGTCATAAAATCTTGAGAGCAAGACCTTGAAATTTTAGGCTTTTTGTCCTTCTGGGCTCTTCAGAGAAGGGCCTGCAGAAGAGGAGTGGTGCTAGGCCAAAGCACCTCTTTTGGGGACAGTCCTTGTGAAGGAGTGACTGTTATGGTTTACCTGCACAAAAGTAAAATCTAGTCTGGGAAGAGAGGGTAGTTCAAGATGATGGTGTAGGAATACCCTAAATGCAACTCTTTCCTTAGACACAACAAATTTCTAGCTATACATGTAATAATTTTCCTCTGTAAACAAACAAGGAAAGCCCCCTCCCCCCATGAGAACTAGATGACTAGCCTTTCCACAGTAAGAGACAAAAAAGACACTTTGCAAAGGATAGGAGAGGAAGAGACATGGCCTCCCTGGGCCCTGTCCCGGATGCAATAATCCCACAATAGGGACCAAAAGAATCATAGAACTATAAGGAACATATATCCCACTCTAAAAGGGCTCATCTGCAAATGCATTCACATGGAGATCTAGCACAAGAGGAATAGACTTGAAAGCACCTAAACCATGAGAAGGGAGATGCACTAATTTTAAAATGACTGCCAGAGGGTCAGGAATCTGTGAGGACATTATCCAGGGATGGAAGTGCTGGTGTGTCCATTTTTGCCACTCATCCTAACTTCCTGACGATAGAACAAATGTGTGCCATCTTTGGTGCCCTCCCTCTAGCTAACACATGAAGGTCATGGTCTGCTCTCCCTGCCACATAACGAGGCTGGGGGAGCTCCCCACATTTCATTCACTCTGTGCATTATCGGAGCTGCATCAAGACCAGGTGAGTGACAGAGCCCGTCTCCCTCATGTAGCAGCCAAGCCACAAGCAGGTCAGATGAGCACCCTGAACTCTACCTATCTGGTGCATAAATGGAGTGGGCAAGTGGTGGGAGCCCTGATCTCCCTGCACAGCAACTGTGGCTCTATCAGAGCCAGCAGACTTACTCAAACCATACTGCAGATGCCCATAGAGTGCCTGGTTCTGGTGGCCAGGGGAGGTTGTGCTTCTGGCTCACATGGAAAAACTCCTACATAAGACTACTCTCTCAAGATGAAGGAAGGTAGCCATTTCACCCAATACATACAGAGAAACAGAGAGAGGCAAAATGAGGAGACAGAGGAATATATCCAAACAGCAAGGAAACTCCTCAGAGAAAGACCTTAATGAAACTGAGATAAGCAACACACTTAATAAAGAATTCATAGTAATGGCCATAAAGAGGCTCACAGATCTCAGGAGAAGAATGGATGAACACAGCAAGAACTTCTGCAGGGAGTTAGGAACTAGATGAAAATACCAAAGAGAAGTTAAATCTGAACTGAGAAACGCACTGTAGGGGTTCAACAGCAGAACGGATGGAATAGAAACGTGAATCAGTAAAACAGAAGCAAATCCATGGAAAACACCCAATCACAGCAGGAAAATGAAAGCAAAAAAGAGTTTTTAAAAAGACAAAATGCCTTAAGGGACCACTGGGACAGTATCAAGCAGAATAACATTTTCATTATAGGAGTCACGGGAGGAGAGAGAGAGAAAGGGCCAGGAAAATTCTCAAAGAAATAATGGCAGAAAACTTACCTAATTCAGGGAAGGGAATAAATATTCAAGTCCAGAAAGCCCAGAGAGTTTCAAATAAGGTGAATCCAGTGATGCCTGGGTGGCTCAGTTGGATGAGTGAGCAGCTCTTGGTTTTGTCTCAGGTCGTGATCTTGTGGGTTATAGGATTGAGCCCTCACGTTGGGCTCCGCACTCAGTGGGCGGGTTGCTTGAAGATTCTTTCCCTCTCACCTTCCTCCTGCTCTCTTTCTCTCTCTCTCTCTCTCCCCCCATAAATAAATAAATAAATCTTTTTAAAAAAGAGAAAAGATGAATCCAAAGAGAAACACACCAAGGAACACTATAATTAAAATAGTAAAAATTAATAATAAAGAGAAGATACTGAAAGCAAGAGAAAAGCAACACGCTGTATAAAAGGGAGCCATTATAACTCTATCAGAAGGTTTCTCAGCAGGAAATTTATAGGTCAGAAGGGCATGCATGGCATAATATATTCAAAGTTCTGAAAGGGAAGAACTCCCAACCAAGAATTCTCTACCTGGCAAGTCTGTCATTCAGAATTGAAGAAGAGATTAAGAGTTTTCCAGGAAGCAGAAGCTAAAGGAGTTCATCACCACTGAACCCAACCATACAAAAAATGTAAAGAATGCTTTTCTAAGCTAAAAAGAAAAGGTACTAATTACTAGTAAGAAAACTAAAGAAAAAAATGAGAGAAAACTAAGAAAACAAATGAGAGTTAAAAATCTAACTGGAAGGACAAGTAACCAAGGTAGTGAGTGGATCAACAACTTATAAAACAAATATGAAGGGTAAAAGACAAAGGTAGTACAATAAAACTACCGCAATGAGTTAAGGGATAAATAAAATAAAAAATATGTTAAATGTGTTATCAACAATATAAAAATGCAGAAGAGAGGAGTACAAGTATAAAACTTTGGGATACGTTCAAAATTAACTTACTGTCAACTTAAAGGAGACAGTTATATACATGTTATATGTGAACCAGACCATAACCACAAAGAAGAAAGCTTATAGTTAAGAACACAAAAGTAAAAGACAAAGCAATCTAAATATAAAGAAAACAAACACGAAGTAACAAACCAAGAAAGGAACAGAGAAGGACAACAATAACAGTGAGGAAACAATTAACAAGATGACAGTAAGTACATACCTAGAAATAGTGATTTTAAGTGTAAGGGAACTATCCTTCAATCAAAAGACATGGGATGGCTAAATGGATAAGGAAAACAAGACTCTTCTATAGGCTGCCTTATCCAAACCTCAATGAGGTATCACCTCACACCTATCAGAATGGCTATTATCAAAAACACAAGACATAAGTGTTGGTGAGGATGTGGGAACCCTCCTACACTGTTGGTGGGAATGCAAACTGGTTCAGCCACTGTGGAAATCAGTATAAAATTTTCCTCAAAAATTTTTCAAAAATAGAACTATCGTGTGATCCAGCAATTCCACTTATGGGTATTTATACAAAGAAAACAAAAACACTAATTGGAAAATATATATGCATGCCTGTGTTTCCTGCAGCATTATTTAATATAGCCAAGTCATGGAAGTAACCCTAAGTGTCCATTGAGATAAATGTTAAAGAAGATGTGATATACAAAATAATATTGTTCAACTGTAAAAAAAAAAAAGAATGAAATCTTACCATTTGCAACAACACAGATACACTTTAAAGGCATTGTGTTAAGTGAGTAAATCAGAAAAAGACAACTACCATATGCTTTCACTTATGTGTAGAAAAGCAAACAAACAAAACAGAAAGATACAGACGACAAACTAGTGGTTGCCAGAGGGGAGAGGGTCAGGGGACAGTTGGAATAGGTAAAGGGGATTAAGAGTTACAAACTTCCAGTTATAAAATAAGTAATTTATGGGCATGCAATGTACAGTCTATGGAATATAGTCAATAACATTGCAATAATTTTTTATACTAACAGGTAGTAACCAGACCTCTCCAGGCGATCATTTCATAATATGCAAAAATATTGAATCGCTATGCTATACACCCGAGACTAATATAATATTCCACGTCAATTATAATTCAATAAAAAGTCTGATCTGAAAAATTTGTATTCTGAGATACATACATGCAATCAGATGCAAAAGCTATGCAACCATTGAGCAATAATTCAATATCAATGTTGTTGGAAAGGGTAGTTCTGATTATACATCACAACCACAGTAGTGGATGCATTCATTGAACATCAAATATTTAACATTTATTGAACATAATACTTAATACTATTTTATGTAATTAATTCTTAGCACAACCCTCTGAGTTAAAATGCAAGTTCCATTTTACTGAAGGATGGGTAAAGGGAGCTTCATAGAAACGTCTACCTAACTAGTCACTGACAGGCTGGGACTTTGAATCTAGGTATATTTACATCCAAAACTTACATTTTTACCCTCACCTTTATTCCCGAGAGTTTTTCACTGATACTAATGAGTTCTGCTTTTATAATGAAACACAGATTCTGTTTTAGAGAGATCTATTTTCATTGGCTCAAATCATGGAATAATTTTCTTTTTTAGGAAAACAAAATGAGTAATAGTTCCTAGCATGCATATTTGTGACTCTTAAACTACTCTTGTATTAAAGGAGTTAATTTAGGGAAGTATCAGGATAGCAAAACTATTTGTTTAGGAAACATTTAGTAAAGAGCTGTACAATTTTCCATATTCTATATATTATATTTTTATTCTATATTGCTTGCCTACAGTCACATGAGAATTAATTTTCACTAAAGTGATGTATCTGGAACAAATGTAATCTTTTTTGTCTTAAGGTGATGAGTGAATTACGCAAAAAAGTATGGAAAAAAGTATTTCATTGAGAAATTATTTTTTTCTTTCCTTTGAATTTCCTTTAGTTATATATGTAGAAACACACAAAATAAAATGAAGTGACTTTTTTAAGAGAAATAACTTTTTAAAACATAACTAATTTTTTAAATAACATTGGACAATTTACCATATAGGAGGATAGATCTGTCACTCATTTCTTGGACCAAACCACATTGCGAGTAGGATTTAGTCGATGGTAACTGGTTATGTCTTCATTTATGATGAGTCAATGAAAACTCAGAGGGACTAAATATTAAGTCAAAGGTTGTAAGTAAGTGGATGAGCTAGGACTTTAACTCAGGTGATTAAAAATTAAGCTTAGAATGTTACACAATCGGTTTTGTTTCTGTCTTTCTACCGAGGCAAAGAGGGAAACTGAGGAAAAAAAGAGACAAACAAATAAAGGACCATGAGGATAGATTAAGGGAAATAAATGACAGCCTGAGGAAGAAAAACCTACGTTTCATTGGGGTTCCAGAGGGCGCCAAATGTGACAGAAGCCCAGAATATGTATTTGAACAAATCATATCTGAAAACTTTGCTAATCTGGGAAGGGAAACAGGCATTCATATCCAGGAAATAGAGAGATTCCACCCCCTGAAATGAATAAAAACTGTTCAACACCTCGACATTTAATGGTGAAGCTTGCAAATTCCAAAGATAAAGAGAAGATCCTTAAAGCAGCAAGAGACAAGAAATCCCTGACTTTTATGGGGAGGAGTATTAGAGTAACTGCAGACCTCTCCACAGAGACCTGGCAAGCCAGAAAGGGCTGGCAGGATATAGTCAGGGTCCTAAATGAGAAAAACATGCAACCGAGAATACTTTATCCAGCAAGGATCTCAATCAGAATGGAAGGAGAAAGAAAGAGCTTCCACGACAGGCAGGAACTGAAAGAATATGTGACCTCCAAACCAGCTCTGCAAGAAACTTTAAGGGGGACTCTCAAAATTCCCCTTTAAGAAGAAGTCCACTGGAACAATCCACAAAAACAGGGGCTGAATAAGTATCATGATGACACTAAACTCATATCTTTCAATAGTAACTCTGAACATGAACGGGCTTAATGACCCCATCAAAAGGTGCAGGCTGTCAGACTGGATAAAAAAGCAGGACCTGTCTATTTGCTGTCTACAAGAGACTCATTTTAGACAGAAGGACACCTACAGCCTGAAAATAAAAGGTTGGAGAACCATTTACCATTCAAACGGTCCTCAAAAGAAAGCAGGGGTAGCCATCCTTATATCCGATAAACTAAAACGTACCCCGAAGACCGCAGTGAGAGATGAAGAGGGACACTATATCATAATTAAAGGATCTATCCAACAAGAGGACTTAACAATCCTCAATATATATGCCGCGAATGTGGAAGCTGCCAAATATATCAATCAATTAATAACCAAAGTGAAGACGTACTTAGATAATAATACACTTATACTTTGTGACTTCAATCTAGCGCTTTCTACACTTCATAGTTTCCTAAACACAACATCTCCAAAGAAACGAGAGCTTTAAATGATACACTGGACCAGATGGATTTCACAGATATCTACAGAACTTTACATCCAGACTCAATTGAAAATACATTCTTCTCAAGTGCACATGGAACTTTCTCCAGAATAGACCACATACTGGGTCACAAATTGGATCTGAGCCGATACCCAAAGATTGGGATCGTCCCCTGCATATTCTCAGACCATAATGCCTTGAAATTAGAACTAAATCACAACAAGAAGTTTGGAAGGACTTCAAACACGTGGAGGTTAAGGACCATCCTGCTAAAAGATGAAAGGGTCAACCAGGAAATTAAGGAGAAATTAAAAAGATTCATGGAAACTAATGAGATTGAAGATACTACCATTTAAAACCTTTGGGATACACCAAAAGCAGTCCTGAGGGGGAAATACATCACAATACTAGCAGCCATCCAAAAGCTGGAAAGAACTCAAATACAAAAGCTAACCTTACACCTAAAGGACCTAGAGAAAGAAAAAAAAACAGCAAATAGATCCTACACCCAGCAGAAGAGAGTTAATAAAGATTCGAGCAGAACTCAACGAAATCGAGACCAGAAGAACTGTGGAACAGATCAAACAAAACCAGGAGTTGGTTCTTTGAAAGAATTAATAACATAGATAAACCATTATTCACCCTTTAAAAAGAAAAGAGAGAAGACTCAAATTAATAAAATCATGAATGAGAAAGGAGAGATCACTACCAACACCAAGGAAATACAAAAGATTTTAAAAACATATTATGAACAGCTATATGCCAATAAATCAGGCAATCTAGAAGAAATGGACATATTTCTGGAAAGCCACAAACTACCAAAACTGGAACAGGAAGAAACAGAAAACCTGAACAGGCCGATAACAAGGGAGGAAATTGAAGCAGTCATCAAAAACCTCCCAAGACACAAAAGTCCAGGGCCAGATGGCTTCCTTGGGGAATTTTATCAAACGTTTAAAGAAGAAACCATACCTATTCTACTAAAGCTGTTTGGAAAGATAGAAAGGGATGGAGTACTTGCAAATTCGTTCTATGAGGCCAGCATCACCTTAATTCCAAAACCAGGCAAAGACCCCACCAAAAAGAAGAATTACAGACCAATATCCCTGATGAACATGGATGCAAAAATTCTCAACAAGATACTAGCCAATAGGATCCAGCAGTACCTTAAGAAAATTATTCACCATGACCAAGTAGGATTTATTCCCGGGACACAAGGCTAGTACAACACTCATAAAACAATCAATGTGATTTATCATATCAGCAAGAGAAAAGCCAAGAAACGTATGATCCTCTCATTAGATGCAGTGAAAGCATTTTACAAAACACAGCGGCCATTCCCGATCAAAACACTTCAGAGTGTTGTGAGAGAGGGAACATTCCTCAACATCTTAAAAGCCATCTACGAAAAGCACACAGCAAATATAATTCTCAATGGGGAAGCACTGGGAGCCTTTCCCCTAAGATCAGGACCAAGACAGGGATGTCCACTCTCACCATTGATATTCAAGATCGTACTGGAAGTCCTAGTCTCAGCAATCAGACAACAAAAAGATATTAAAGGCATGCAGATTGGCAAAGAAGAAGTCAAACACTCCCTCTTCACCGATGACATGATACTGTGCATAGAAACCCCAAAAGCCTCCACCCCAAGATTGCTAGAACTCATACAGCAATTTGGCAGCGTGGCAGGATACAAAATCAATTCCCAGAAGTCAGTGACGTTTCTATACACTAACAATGAGACTGAAGAAAGAGAAATTAAGGAGTCAATCCCATTTACAATTGCACCCAAAAGCATAAGATACCTAGGAATAAACCTCACCAAAGAGGTAAAGGATCTACACCTAACAACACCCTAAAAACTATAGAACACTTCTGAAAGAAATTGAGGAAGACACAAAGAGATGGAAAAATATTCCATGCTCATGGATTGGCAGAATTAATATTGTGAAAATGTCAATGTTACCTAGGGCAATTTACACGTTTAATGCAATCCCTATCAAAATACCATGGACTTTCTTCAGAGAGTTAGAACAAATTATTTTAAGATTTGTGTGGAATCAGAAAAGACCCCGAAAAGCCAGGGGAATTTTAAAAAAGAAAACCATATCTGGGGGCATCACAATGCCAGATTTCAGGTTGTACTACAAAGCTGTGGTCATCAAGACAGTGTGGTATTGGCACAAAAACAGACACATAGATCAGGGGAACAGAATAGAGAACCCAGAAGTGGACACTCAACTTTATGGTCAACTAATATTCGATAAAGGAGGAAAGACTATCCACTGGAAGAAAGACAGTCTCTTCAATAAATGGTGCTGGGAAAATTGGACATCCATATGCAGTAGAATGAAACTAGACCACTCTCTTTCACCATACACAAAGATAAACCCAAAATGGATGAAAGATCTAAATGTGAGACAAGATTCCATCAAAATCCTAGAGGAGAACACAGGCAACACCCGTTTTGAACTTGGCCACAGTAACATCTTGCAAGATACATCCACAAAGGCAAAAGAAACAAAAGCAAAAAATGAACTATTGGGATTTCATCAAGATAAGAAGCTTTTGCACAGCAAAGGATACAGTCAACAAAACTAAAAGACAACCTACAGAATGGGAGAAGATATTTGCAAATGACGTATCAGATGAAGGGCTAATTTCCAAGATCTATAAAGAACTTCTTAAACTCAACACCAAAGAAACAAACAATCCAATCATGAAATGGGCAAAAAACATGAAGAGAAATCTCACAGAGGAAGACATAGACATGGCTAACATGCATATGAGAAAATGCTGTGCATCACTTGCCATCAGGGAAATACAAATCAAAACCACAATGAGATACCACCTCACACCAGTGAGGATGGGGAAAATTAACAAGACAGGAAACCACAAATGATGGAGAGGATGTAGAGAAAAGGGAACCCTCTTGCACTGTTGGTTGGAATGTGAAATGGTGCAGCCACTCTGGAAAACTGTGTGGAGGTTCCTCAAAGAGTTAAAAATAGACCTGCCCTACGACCCAGCAATTGCACTGCTGGGGATTTACCCCAAGGGTACAGATGCAATGAAAGGCCGGGACACCTGCACCCCGATGTTTCTAGCAGCAATGTCCACAATAGCCTAACTGTGGAAGGAGCCTCGGTGTCCATCGAAAGATGAATGGATAAAGAAGATGTGGTCTATGTATACAATGGAATATTACTCAGCCATTAGAAATGACAAATACCCACCGTTTGCTTCAACGTTGATGGAACTGGAGGGTATTATGCTGAGTGAAATAAGTCAATCGGAGAAGGACAAACATTATGTGGTCTCATTCATTTGGGGAATATAAATAATACTGAAAGTGAATAGAAGGGAAAGGAGAAGAAATGGGTGGGAAATATCAGAAAGGGAGGCAGAACATGAAGACTCCTAACTCTGGGAAATGAACTAGGGGTGGTGGAAGGGGAGGATGGCGGGGGTGGGGGTGAATGGGTGACGGGCACTGAGGGGGGCACTTGACGGGATGAGCACTGGGTGTTATTCTGTATATTGGCAAATTGAACACCAATAAAAAATAAATTTATTATTTAAAAAAAGAAAAACAATAAAAAAATAAAAAAAGGAAAAAAAAGAAAAAATATCACAGAAAAAGTAAATGAACTAGAGACTTAAAAAAAAAAAACCCACCAAAACAAAACAACAAGAACAAAAAAAAAAAAAGTAGAAACAAGTAAACAAACAAAATCGATATGCACAATAGACAAGATCAATAAAACCAAGACCTGGTTCTTTGAAAGGATAAACAAAGCCTATAAACTAGCCATAATCCTCAAAAAGAAAGAGGGCACAAATACAACCAGAAATGTAGAGGAAGGGCAGGCCAAGCGGCTCAGTGGTTTTCCACCTGCCTTTGGCTCAGGGCATGATCCTAGAGACCCAGGATCGAGTCCCACATCGGGCTCCCTGCGTGGAGCCTGCTTCACCCTCTGCTTGTGTCTCTCATGAATAAATAAATAAAATCTTGGGATCCCTGGGTGGCGCAGCGGTTTGGTGCCTGCCTTTGGCCCGGGGCGCGATCCTGGAGACCCGGGATCGAATCCCACGTCAGGCTCCTGGTGCATGGAGCCTGCTTCTCCATCTGCCTGTGTCTCTGCCTCTCTCTCTCTCTCTCTCTCTCTCTGTGACTATCATAAATTAAAAAAAAAAAAAACGATTGAAGAAAATAAAAAAGAAATGTAGAGGATGTTACACGTGACACCACAAAATACAAAAACAGTATAAGAGATGACCAGAAACAATTATACATAACCATACTGGAAGACCTAGAAAAAAAAGGATAAATTCCTAAAAATGCACAATCTTCCAACACTGAATCATGAAGATACAGAAGACCTTAGTAGGTCAATTATAGGGATGCCTGGGTGGCTCAGTCAATTAAACATCTGCCTTCAGCTCAGGTCAGGATTCCAGGGTACTGGGTATGAAACCAATATGCAGCTCCCTCCTCAGCAGGGAGCCTGCTTTTTCTCTCCCTCTTTCTCCCTCTGTTTGTGTGGTCTCTCTCTCTCTCTCTCTCTCAAATAAATAAAATCTTCAAAATTATTTGTTTTAAATAAGATCTTAGTGGTCAATGATGAATAATGAAAATGAATTAGGAATAAAAACTCCCCAAAACAAGGACTGGACAGCTTCACTGATGGTTATACCAAATAGTTAAAGCCCTATAACTCTCAAATTATTCCTCTCCCCCTAAAAAGAACTGAAGAGAAAGGAAGGCTTCCAAATTCATTTTAAGTGGCTAGCACTGCCCTGATATCAAATCCAAAGACATCACACAAAAAGAAAATCACATGCCAGAGTCTCTGATGAACACAGATATGAAAACCCTCAACAAAATATTAGCAAACCTAATTCAACACACGTTAAAAGGAGAATGCATTATAATCAAATGGGTTTTATTTCAGGGATGGAAGAATGGTTCAACACTCACAAATCAACATGATGTACCCACATCAACAAAATGAAGAATAAACATCATATGATTTTTCTCAACAGGTGTAGAAAAAGCATATCATAAAATTCAACTTCCATTTATGATAAAAAAAGTCTCAACAAAGTGTGTATAAAAGAAATATATCTCAACGTAATAAAGGCCATATATGTCAAACCCACAGTTAACATTATACTCAGTGGTGAAAACTGAAGGTTTTCCTCAAAGATCAGAAACAAGACAAGGATGCCCAACCTTGTCACTTTCATTCAATATGGTATTAAAAGTCCTAGCCATAGCAATTAGATAATTAAAAAAACGCAGAAAAATTGAAAATGAAGAAGTAAAACTGTCGTTATTTGCAGATGGCATTACACTATATATAGAAAGCCCTAAGGACTCCAAAAAATTATTAGAGCTAATAAGTGAATTTCATAAAGTTATAGGATACAAAATTAGCATACGGAGAAATTCATTGTGTTTCTTCCCTACACTAGTAACTATGAGAAAAAGAAATTAATGATGCAATCTCATTTACAACTGCATCAAAATAAAAAAAAAAAAGCTTAGGGATAAATTTAATCAAGGAGGTGAAAAACTTGTATCCTTAAAACTATAAAATACTGAAAAAAGAAACTGAGGACAACACAAATAAATGGAAAGATATACTGTGCTATGGATTGGAAGGATTGGAAGAATTAATATTGTTACAATGTCTATGCTACTCAAAGGAATCTACAGATTCAATACAATTCCCATCAATATACTGGTGACACTCTGCACATAACTAGAACAAAGAATCCTTAAAATTTGTATGAAACCATGAAAGACTCAAAATAGCCAAAATAATCTTGACACAGAACAAAGCTGGAGGCATAATGGTCCCTAATTTCAAACTATAGTAATCAAAACAGTATGGTACTGACACAAAAACCCTTAGGTCAATGAAATAGAGACCCTGGAAATAAATCCACATATTTATGGTCAATTAATCTATGACAAAGGAGGCAAGAACACACAATGGAGAAGACATTCTCTTCAGGAAATAATTTTGGGAAAATTGGACAGCCACATGTAGAAGAATGAAATTTAACCACTATCTTACTACCATATACAAAAAATAAATTCAAAATGGACTAAAGACCTGAATGTAGGACCTGAAACCATAAAACTCCTAGAAGAAAATGCAGGCGATAAACTTTTGACATTCATCTTAGCAACATTTTTTTGGACCAGCCTCCTCAGGGAAGGAGAACGAAGGTTAACACAAACAAATGAAATTACATCAAAGTAAAAATCTTTTGCACAGTGAAGGAAACCATCAACAAAACAAAAAGGCAACCTACCAAATGGGGGGAGATATTTGCACATCATATATTCAATAAGGAGTTAACATCCAAAATACAGAAAGAATTTATACAACTGAATATTTAAAAAGCAATCTGATTTAAAAACGAGTAGAGAACTTCAATAGACATCTTCCCAAAGAAGACAAACATAGCTAACAGGCATATGGAAAGGTGCTCAACGTCACTCAACATCAGGGAAAAATGCAAATCACTCCAGCCAGATTAACTTTCAAAAATACAAAAACAGCAAGTGTTGGAGTCTGTGGAGAAAAGGGAATTCCAAAGCACTGTTGGGAGGAATGTATATTGGTGCAGCCACTATGGAAAACATTTTAGAGGTTCTTCAAAAAATTAAATTTAGAATTATCATATGATCCAGCAATTTCACTTATTTATCCAAAGAAAATGAACACACCAATTTGAAGAAATATATGCACCCTAGGTTTACTGCAACATTATTTACAACAGCCAAGATGTGGAAGCAGCCTAATGGTCCAGTGATAGATGAATGAAGAAAGAAGATGTGGTAGGTATATCCAACAGAATATTACTCAACCACAAAAATGAATGACATCTTTCCATTTGCAACAACATGGATGGACTTAGATCAGTGCTATTACACTAAGTGAAATATGTCAGACAGAAGAAGAGAAAAACTTTATGATTTCTCTTATATGTGAACTCTAAAAACACAACACAAAACAAGCAGACTCATAGGTACAAGAAACAAACTATAGGCTACCAGAGGGGATACGAGTTGATGGGGGAAACAGGTAAATGTGGTGAAGTGGATTAAATGGCACAAACTTCCAGTTATAAAAGAAATAAGTCATGGGGATGTAATGTACTACATAGGGAATATAGTCAATAGTATTGTATTAACTTCACATAGTGGGAGATGACAAGCAGATTTATCATGGGGATCATTTTGTAACATGTAAAAATATCAAATCACTATGATATATACCTTAATATTATCTTGTATATCATTTATACTTCAGTAAAAATTAAATACATGGATAAAATAGAGTATTCCCCCACAAAAGGACAAAAGGTAAAGATAACACATCAGAAACAACTGACAACTATAAAAATAAATGTAAGCAATATTGTGTTGAATAACAGTTACTTTGCAGTATCAGATATAAACTGAAGAGTTAAATTAATGCTTACTTTATTACTTTTCCTTAATATTATATCTTTAGTTACTGATAATTGGTAAATTCAAGGTCTTTTGATTGCATCTTATGCTTCCCTATGTTTCTGTTTTCTCATTTGAAATACCCTCTCTTCTTTGCTCTATTTATCCAAATCCTTAACTCTCAAAATCCAGTTCAATTTTTTCTTATTTCCTCCCAACACTCTCAGTACATAAACATGTGATAGCTTTTGAATTCCTAGATAATTTTTGAATTCCTAGAATATTAAATGCTTTTTGTAGGTAACTGGCATGTAATTATGCACTGCTTGTCCTTTCACTCATGCAATTAAAGTAACTACTATATGCTAGGCACTCTGCTACAGCTAGAAATAGGACATTAAACAAGGCAGATGCAGTCTCTGCTCATCATTAAAGCTTCCTAGTCATTGGAAAACAGAGCTTTATACACAGAGTCATCCAGCAGGGTAGTAGGACCATGAAAAAAGCCCCAGGGGTATGGGATACAAAGCCACTCAGGGAGGGTGCAGGCTTGGAAAGGTTCCATTCCAAGAATACAGTACAGGAAGTCATAAGTCACTTCTCAGAAAGAGGATAATTTCAGAAAGAGGACAATTAAATACTGAAGAACACCCAAGGACTAATGGGAGAGCATTGGCCGCTTCTGGTAGAAAGACTGACTGGCATACAGCTGCCTTTTGCAAACAGTTAATTCCACTTCAAACTCACAAGCTTCATGTCAGCTAGGAGTATATTTAGTAGAAGCTCAGCAAAGATTTGTTTGAGTGCATGAATTAGAAGTAAGGTCTGGACAGAGTAGGGACTGAGACAGAACTCAGTATTTGCAAAGGAAAGTTGTAGTCCAATAAAGAAATGGTTAGCAATAGACTGTATAAATTAGTGCACAGTATACCCTAAAGTGCCCAGATTTTTTTTTTAATTTATGTGTCACATAATGCTATCCACAGAAGACCTAAAAAATAAAAAAAAGACCTATCGAATGTAGAAAGCGCTAGATTGAAGTCAAGTATAAGTGTATTATCTAAGTATGTCTTAAATATGGTTATTAATTTAGTTATTAATTGATATCAATTCTTCTGGGGGAGGGGCCTTTTGTGCTGATTTTCAGGTGTGGGCACTTGGGGGAGCTGCTCAGCCCCCTGCCTGGTGCCGGGCTCAGTGAGTGTTTATCCTGTTTATCTGGTGAGGGCACTGTGAGGCTCAGTGGGGGTTGTTTACCCCGTGAGGCCCAGGGAGGAACAACCACAGTGTCCTTGGCCAGCTCTGGAACCCTAGGGTCAGCTCCCGCAGTAACTAAGGAGCTTTCAGTTGGCAGGGGCCTGGACGCCCCGGGGGCGGGGCCGCTGATCTGCTCTGCTTGGGACAGGAGCCTCCTCACTGTCCTGGGCCCTTCTTTCCTCTGCCTGTCCCAGGGGGGAGGCCGGATCCTGGGCTGTGTCCCCAGCGCCCTGTGCTCCTGGGCCTGCGCTATTGAATTAGTGCTCCTGGGCCGCGCAGCTCCCTCTGCATGGAGCCTCCGCCTGAGCGCCTCCGAGCTGCTCCCGGGTCCAGCCAGGTGCGCTGCAGCCCTTTAGTGAGCTCCGTGTACTCTCCCCAGGGCGCAGGTGTCTGTTAGTGTCCCAGGGAGCCTGAGGGCACCCCCGCCCTCCTGGGGTCCTGCTTGAACTCCCTGCGAGTGCCTTTCCTCCCGGGAAGATTGGCGAAGCTTCTACTTCTCCCGGATGGGGCTTTCTTGTCCTGGGGGCACTCGCCCCGGCCTTAACCCGGCTCCTCACGGGCCCCTCCCCCTTGGATGCCTTTTGTTTCTTTATTAATTTTTTCCCCTTTCCCCCCATCTTCCTGCCTTGATAGAAGCGTGAACTCTTCTCACTGTAGCATTCTTTAAATCTCAGGCTGAATTTGTATATTTTCAGGATGACTTGAAGGTTATCTAGGTAATTTGGTGGGGACAGGTGACTTGGGGACCCTACTCTTCTACCATCTTGCCCCGCCTCCTATAGTCTCATTTTTTTAAAAATTTTTTAAAAAATTTATTTATGATAGTCACACACACACAGAGAGGCAGAGACACAGGCAGAGGGAAAAGCAGGCCCCATGCACCGGGAGCCCGACGTGGGATTCTATCCCGTGTCTCCAGGATCGTGCCCTGGGCCAAAGGCAGGCGCTAAACTGCTGTGCCACCCAGGGATCCCTTTAATCACTTCTTATAGTTAGAATTATTCCTTCTCAGTTCTTTGAAGTTACTTTGAGATACATTTTTTTTCAAGATTATATTTATTTTCAAATGAGACATACAGAGAGAGGCAGAGACATAGGCAGAGGGAGAAGCAGGCTCCCTGTGGGGTGTGCGATGCAAGACTTGATCCTAGGACCCCGGGATCATGACCGAAACCAAAGGCAAGATGCTCAACCACTGAGCCACCCATGGGCCCAGAAGACTACATTTCCACACCCTGGAGGCTTTTGCAAATGTCCGCAAATGCTCAGCCATCCGACCAACTTCTGAAGGGAAGCCAGCCCCACTCTCAGGGGATCTCAGAGATTTGAGAGGCTTGGGCCTCCTCACACATATGCTTTGGGCACCCTTGGCCACTGCCCTCTGTGCGCATGCACAGGGATGCCAGCTTCTGAGGTGCGCAGGCGCATTCGCATTTAGCAGTGTTGCTAGGTTACACTGGTTCTGCGTAGGAAGGTTCTAAGTCCTTGGGCTTAGTCCCTGAGACATTGAGGCGAGGCCCACTTGCCTTATTGCTGACGATGAGTGTCTCGCACTAGAGGCGGTGAAACCTGTGTCATCGAAGTCTCGGCTTCATTATGAAAAAGAGATCTACAGCGCGGAATGGGTGGGGCCTGCTGCGCTTCGGCTTCAACCTCAGGCCTCTGAGGGACCGCTCACCGCCTATGATTGTTTCCAGCTTCCACAGCCCCGGCCCCGGATACAACATCAAGTATCAAGATCTCAGGAAAATCCACAGAGCTGTGGTCGCTGATGATCCAGAAAAATTGCAGGACGTAGAGCAGTTTCTGCTTTTTGGTTTATGTGACATAAATGAAAGGGACAGGAAGAACAGGTAGCAGGGCTTTTGAGGTGGGCAGAAGGAGGCGGGGCGGGAGCCCGATGTGGGATTCGATCCCGGGTCTCGAGGATCGCGCCCTGGGCCAAAGGCAGGCGCCAAACCGCTGCGCCACCCAGGGTTCCCTACAAGGAGCTTTTGAAATAATCATATGCTGTAATATATACTTACTGATAATTTATTGATAAGTCTTTTGTTCCTAGTAAAATAGCTCAGTGTATTTTCCCCTCTTCTGCATTTATTGCCATTTTAAACATCTGAAGAGGAAATAAAATTAGTTGCAGCCACAAATAATCTCATGATTTTTCTAGGAGCTACATAAATTTTACCTTAGTTAGTATTGGTATTTTGAAATATAAGGCTTTTTTTTTTCTTTTTAAAAGACTTTATGGATTCATTTGACAGAGCACAAGCAGGGGGAGTGGAGGCAGAGGGAGAGAGAAAAGCAGGCTTTCTGTGGAGCAGGGAGCCTGACACGGGACTTGCTATCAGGATCCGGGGACCATGACCTCAGCCGAAGGCAGAGGCTTAACTGACTGAGCCACCCAGCCACTCCTGAAATACAAGGCTTCTTTTGTATTTAAGACTCACACTAGAGAAGTAGCTGCAGTTTGGTGCCAGAATAGTGGTAGTGGGTACAAAGACCTGGGGAATGTCCTGCAGCTCACTTAGTATTTTTAACCTCTCCATTTTTGAATTGTGATAACTAAAAGAGATAATGTGTGCAGACATGTTTGTAGTACAATGCCTAGATTTATTAGTTATCAGTAGATAAAATTCTTATAACTGAGTATAGAAATGTTAGAAAAGTCGAATACGTATGGAATATTCTCAGGACAAAGTGAGGTTAGGAAATTGAATCTGTCCAAATATATGCAGAGCTAAGGGTTTTCCTGTGGACTGTGTTAGACATGAGACTATAAACTCAATTTTAGTGTAGTCAGATGTATTAGTTTTTTTCTTTCAAGCCTTCTGAGTTTGTTGTAAACCAGAGAAAGACCTTTCCAATTCTGAGATTCTTAGGATTTTGTCATGATTTCTTTTTCCTTTCATGCATTCATTGCTTTCAATTAAACTTTTGAACTTTGGGGAATTTATGCTTGTATAAAAGTTTGAGCTTGGATCCAACTTTGTGTTTTTCCAGTTGGATATCCACTTAACTGCAACCCATTCCTTGTATAAACATAGGATATTCTTTGATTTCAGAGAAAATCATGATAATGTCATTTTATTGAGTTCCAGCTAAAAGACTCTTGTTTTACTTAGGTTTCTCCTCTTCATGAAAAAGAAAAAGGTCTGTTACATGAAAACCGCATGTTGCAAGATGAACTTGCCATGCTAAGACTGGAAATAGACACAATAAGGAATCAGAAGCAGGAAAAGAGGTATTGTGAAGACACTGAAACTGAAAAAGAAAAGAATGACAGTCTTCAAAACGCCATAAAACTGAATGAGGTAACATTAACAAATACAGTATTCCAATCTAGTGGGCAGCTGAATGTTGTGACAACTGAGAATACCATGCTGAACTCTAAATTGCAGGATGAAAAGCTAAACAGAGAAAGACTGGAAGCAAAACTTCAATCATACCGAGCTAGACTCGCTACAGCTATACAGGATCGTGATCAAAGTCAGGCATCAAAAAGAGACCTAGAACTTGCTTTCCAGAGAGCAAAAGATGAGTGGTGTCATTTACAGGACAAAATGAACTTTGAGATGTCTAACCTAAAAGATAACAATGAGGTGCTTTCTCAGCAACTTTCTGAAGTCGAAAGTAAATTTTATGCCCTAGAAATTGAGCTCCAGTATACAAGAGATGCTCTCAGAGAAAAGACGTTGGCTTTAGAACATTTACAAAGAAACCCAAAACAAACACAGGGTCAGAAGAAGGAAATTGAGCAGAAATCTCAAAACGAACAAGGTAAAGTGAATAAATACATGGGAAAGCATGAATCCTTAGAAGAGAAATTATCTCAACTAAAAATTGAAAATATGTTGCTCCGAGAGCAACTAGATGATGCCTACAGCAGAGTGGAATGTAAAGAAAAGACTATAATTGATCTCAAAGACCAGGTTCAGGTTATTGTAAGAATGGTTCGAGTTGCAGGTGAAAAACGAGCTCTTCTACTGCGAGAAAAAAATAAGGAGTTAATCAATAAATGTAAACAGATAATGGCAAGCTTTGCGCAGTGGCAGTATCGTAGCCAATGAGGTTTATCCGAGGCGCGATTATTGCTAATTGAAAACTTTTCCTAAACAGATAATGGAAAGAGCATTTAGATATGAAGATGAGAAAGAAGAAAGAGAAGTATTCAGAAAGACAAATATTTTTCAAGCTTCCTATTAGAAAGTTCAAAGTAATGTTTGGTTATGGCTTATTAGTACTATTTTTTTTTTTTTTGGAGAGAAATAGTGCACCTGCACCTAAATGGGAGTGGGGCAGATGGAGAGGGAGAGAGAATCCAAAGTGGGCTCTATGCCCAGTGCAGAGCTCCACTTCATGACCCCGAGATCACGACCTGAATGATTATGGGTCAGTTTTGAATCTGCATAACTTGTATCCAGCAAATAAAAATTAGACCTGAAAGGTGCCTTAATTTGAATAAAAATGCACGTCATCTATGAGAAACTTCAAGAGGTTAAGTTATACATTGTTAAAGAAAGGAGTCTGATATTAATAATTTATTGTTAGTACTACTAAAATAGTTTTAATTCTTGTCACCACGTTTTAATACCATGATGAACAGATAAGTGGAAATGCTCATACCTGAGTGTTTTGACCTTGAGGTTCAAGTAAGTGGATTACCTTGACAACTAACTCCAGACTTGTCACATGAACTGAAGTGTAGGTGCTGTATCTCAGTACTTTTTTTTTGATAGCTTTTTAAGCATTTTCAGTTAGCATACTTTTATTTTTATTTATGTAAATTTAAATGTTTAGTCTCAAATCATTTATTCTTGTGACCTTTTCACTTTTTGAAGGCATCTACTTTTCAGTAAATCATAATTTGGGATAACTGGTGACTTAGCAAAGCTGTATTTGATTTCATCTTCCCACCACGGTTTATAATTTAAGCATTTTTCAAATAATTTGCTCATTTCAAAACTCCATTGGTAACTACCATTTGGGCTTAAAATTTTCCAATAGAATTGTATCTTTGTGATTTATTAATTTGGCACTGGATCTCCATTTTCAGGCTACTGAGGGAAGGATGGCAGGATTCTTGTATAGCAGGAGTGGAGTGAACATGGACAGGGGAGGGATCTCTAGGAGCTGAGGCCAGGAAGGAGGCAGAAGCCAGGTTATGTAGGGGGCTTGAGGGCCATTAGTATGACTTCACATTTGTTCTGAGATAGTAACCTATTGGAAGGATTTGAGCAGAGGATTGAGTATGTGAAGAACTTGGAAGTTAATTTTAGCCTCTAATAAAAAAGAGAGAAAATATTTGATTAATGTAGAATTTACCACTGCTAGTCTCACCTATACAATACCCATTTCTTTTTGAGACTTCAGCAGGCTGGGAAGCTTTGCAAATTCATCAACAAGGAATGGAGAGTGGGGCTGAAATAATTATCTGTGTAACATAAAAAGGCTCCCTGCATGGAGCCTGCTTCTCCCTCTACCTGTGTCTGTCTCTCTCTCTCTCTCTCTCTCTCTCTCTCTGTGTGTGTGTGTCTAATGAATAAATAAATAAAAAATCTTAAAAAAAAGTTGGTAGTATTTTGATAGAGATTGCATTGAATGTAGAGATTGCTCGAGCTTGCATAGACATTTTAACAATATTTGTTCTTCCAATCCATGAACATGGAATGATTTCAGTCCTTTATGATTTCTCAATTTCTTTCCAGAATGTCCTGTCGTCTTCAGAGTACAGATCCTTGTCTCTTTCAGTGGGTTTATTCCAAGGTATCTTATGGTGTTTAGTGCAATGGTAAATGGAATTGACTCCTCAGTTTCTCTTTCTTCCATCTCATTGTTAGTGTATAGAAATGCAACTGATTTCTGTGCATGGATTTCCTATCCTGCTGCTTTGCTGAATTCAGGAAAGGGTCCTAACAATGCTGGCGTAGAGTCTTTTGGGTTTTCCACATAGGATATCATGTCCTCTGAGAAAAGTGAGAGTTTGAGTTCTTTTCTGATTCAGACGCCTTTTTATTTCTTTTTGTTGTCTAAATGCTGAGGCTATGTCGAACAACACTGGTTGTCCAGAGAGTGGACCTCCCTGTTGTGTTCCTGACCTTAGCGGCAAAGCTCTCAGTTTTTCCCCATTAAGAATGGCATCGGGTGTGGGCTTTTCGTAGATGGCTTTTATGATATTGAGATATGCTCCCCTCCTCCCTGCACTGTGAAGAGTATTGATCCGGAAAGGGTGCTGCACTTTGTCAACTGCTTTTTCTGCATCTCTTGAGAGGATCCTATGGTTCTTATCCTTTCTTTTATTTCTGTAGTGTATCACATTGATTCATCTGCAGATGTCGAATCACCCTTGCAGCCCAGGCATAAAACCCACTTGGACATGGTGAATCATCCTTTAATGTACTGTTGAATCCTCCCAGCCAGTGTCTTGGTGCGAATTTTGGCATCCGTGTTCATCAGGGATATTGGAGTGTAATTCTCCTTTTGGGTGGGGTCTTGCTCTGGTTTTGCGATCAGAGTAATGTTGGCCTCACAGAGAACACTGGAAGGTTTCCCTTCCATTACTAATTTTTATAAACAGCTCCGAAGAATAGATTAATTCTTCCTGGAATGTGTGGTAGAATTCTCCTGGGAAGCCACCTGGTCCTGGACTCTTGGTTGTTGGCAGATATTTGATGACTGCTCCCATTTCCTTGCTGGTTATGGGTCTGTTCAGGTTTCCTGTGTCTTCCTGTTTCAGTTTTGATAGGAAGGGATCCATTTCTTCCAGATTGCTTACTTTGTTGGCATATAGTTGCTCAGAATGTGTTCTTATATTTGTCTGTATTTCTCTGGTGCTGGTCGTGATCTGTCTTCTTTCATTCACGATCTTATTTCTTTGGGTCCATTCTCTTTTTGATATGTCTGTCCAGGGGTTTATTGATCTTATTCTGTCAAAGAACCAGCTCCTGATTTCATTGATGTGTTCTACTGTTCCTTTGGTTTCTATTTCATTGATTTCTGCTCTGATCTTTATGAATTCTCTTCTCCTGCTGGTTTTAGGTTTTAATCTTCTGTTCTTTTCCAGCTCCTTTAGGTGTAAGGTTAGCTTGTGTACTTAGGACCTTTCTCATTTCTTGAGAAAGACTTGTATTGCTATATACTTCCTTCTTAGGATGACCTTTGCTACATCCCAGATGTTTTGAGCAGTTGTGTTTCCATTTTCGTTTGTTTCTATGAGGTTTTTAAAACTGTGCTTTTATTCCCTGGCTTGATTCTTTAACCTCCGTGTATTTGAATTCTTTCCAAATTTCCTCTTGTGATCAAGTTTCAGTTTCAAAGCATTGTGGTCTGAAAGTATGCAGGGAATGATCCCAATCTTTTGGTATCAGTTGAGACCTCATTTATGACCCAGTACATGATCTAGTATGGAACATGTTCCATGTGCACCTGAGAAGAATGTGTATTCTGTTGCTGTAGGATGGAATGTTCTGAAGTTATCTGTGAAGTCCATTTTGTGCAGTGTGTCATTCAAAGCCCTTGTGCCCTTGTGGATCTTCTGCTTAGATGATCTGGCCGTTACAGTGAGTGGTGTGTTAAAGTGCTTATTATTATTGTATGACTATCAATGTGTTCCTTTAATTTTGATATTAATTGGTTCATAAGGGGGCCTGGGTGGCTCAGTCGGTTAAGCCCTTGCCTTTGGTCAGGTCATGTTCTCAGGGTCCTGGGATCAAGCCCTCATCAGGCTCCCTGTTCAGTGGGGAGTCTGCTTCTCCCTCTCCTGCTGCCCTTGCTTCTGTTCTCTCTCTGTGTCAAATAAATAAATAAATGTAATCTTAACAAAATCGGTTTATATAGTTGGCTGCTCCTACTTTAGAGGCATTAATACTTATAATTGTTCAATTTTCTCTTTGGATAGACCCTTTAATTATGGCATAGTGTCTTTCTTCATCTCTTAATGCAGTCTTTGGTTTAAAATACAACTTGTCTGATATCAAGATTGCCACCTCAGTTTTTTTTTAATGTCCTTTAATATGATAAAATGGTTTTCCACCCCCTCACCTTCAATCTGGGGTTGTCTTTGTGTCTAAAAATGAGTCTCTTACAGATAGCATATCGATGGGTCTTGCTTTTTTTTTTTCTTTAATCCACTGGGATACCCTGTGTGTTTGGTTGGGGCATTTGGCTTGTTTACATTCAGAGTAATGATTGAAAGATATGGATGTAGTGCCATTGTATTACGTGTCAAGTCCGTGTTTTGATGTACTGTGTCTGTTCTTTTCTGGTCTGTGTTACTTTTGGGCTCTCTGTTTGCTTAAAGGTTCCCCTTTACCACTTCTTGCAGGGCTGTTTTAGGGATCACAAATTCTTTTAGTTTCTGTTTGTGCTGGAAGCTTTTTATCTCCCCTTGTATTTTGAATGAGAGCCTTGCTGGATAAAATTCTTAGCTGTAGATTCTTCTCATTGAGCACCCTGAGTATATCATGCCAGCTCTCTCTGGCCTGCTATCTCTTTGGATAGATCCGCTGCCAGTTGAATATTTCTCTCCTTCTTGGTTCAGGGCCTCGTGTTCCAAGCTGCTTTCAGGATTTTCTCTTTGTGTCTGAAATTTGCAAGTTTTGCTTGGAGATATTAACCTATTTTTTATTGATTTTGAGGAAGGTTCTCTGTGCCTCCTGGCACTTGAGTGCCTGTTTCTTTCCCCAGATGAGGGAAGATCTCTGCTATAATTTGCTCAAATATGCCTTCTGCCCCCTCCTTCCCCTCTTTTTCTGGGATCCCCATTATTCTAACATTGTTTTGCTGTGTGGTACGACTCATCTCTCAAATTCTCCTGTCATCGTCCAGTGGTTGTTTCTCTTGCTTTTCCTCAGCTTCTTTATTCTCCATTGTTTTGTCTTCTATATCACTACTTCTCTGTGAAGCCTCATTTATCCTAGCAGTTAGAACCTTCATTTTTTATCGCATCTCACTAAGATTAGCCTTTTTTATCTCAACTTGATTAGATATCAGTTGTTTTATTTCTCCAGAAAGGCATTCTCTAGTGTCCTCTGTGTGTCTTTTAAGCCCAGCTATTATCTTGATGGTCATTCTTCTGAACTCTCGCTCCAGCCTCTTCCTTCTATCCATGCTGCTTAGGTTCTGGGCAGTCAGTACTACCTCTTGTTTTCTTTGTGGTGGTGAGTTTTTCCATCTTGTCATTCTGTCCAGAGAAGAAGAGATGAGTGAGAGAACAGAATAGAAAAATATCAAGAATGACCCCAGATAAATACATGCTAAACAAATCAGAAGAGACCCGAAGCCAATTTAAAGGTTAACAAAGGAGATAATAGAATTAGAGAGATCAAGAGAGCAGAGCAGTACACCGATACTATGTGAATTTTGGTCTTTTTGTTAGAAAAATAGTGAAAGGGAATAAAGCGGAAAGGAGAGAAAATGAGTGAAAATATCAGGGACGGTGACAGAACATGAGAGACTCCTAATTCTCGGAAACAAACACGGCATGGTGGAAAGGGAGGTGGGAGAGGGGTTGGGGTGACTGGGTGATGGGCACTGAGGGGGGGACACTTGATGGGATGAGCATTGGGTGTTATGCTATCTGTTGGCAAATTGAACTCCAATTTAAAAAAATAATAAGATATCAAAAACAAAAACAAAGATTTATCAACACTCGACAAATAAGAAACCTAACTTTTTAAATGACAAAAATTTTGACAGCTCAATGAAGATATACAGATGTTAAATAAGCTCAACATTATCAGTTATTAGGGAAATGTATATTACAACCATAAATGTATATATTTATACACATATATATGTATTTATGTGTGTGTGTGTGTGTGTGTATACATATATACACCATACCCATCCATGGCTACGATAAAAAAACTGATCATACTAAGTACTGATAAATATAGATGGAGGAGTTAGAAACCCTCACACACTGCTGGTGGGTTTAGAAAATAGTACAATGACTTTAGAAAACAATTTGGCAGTTTCATAATAAGGCAATATGAAGAGACAGGAGACTTAAGAGTGATGGATATGTTAACTGTCTAAATTACAGTTATGGTTTCACATGTGTATATATATGACAAAACTATCAAATTATATACTTCATACACGTGAAGTTTACCTAACTAGGGCTGTTGGAGAAAGAAAGCCTCTATTATATGAAAAACCATCTAAGACAGTGGCTGAGACATGGATGGAAAGATGGATATGAAACCATACAAGATGAAGCTAGTGGCCTATGGTCTTTCACCTCATAGCATTAAGTAGTAATAGCTAAGCTTTAAGCAAGGGGGTAACGTGATGAAATGTAAATTTTTAAAAATGTATAGTAATTATGGTTGCAGTGTACACCAAGATCCTGAGAGGTGGAATGGCAGGGAAAACAGTCCTGAGGTTAGCTCAGTAATCTAGGAGAAAAATAATGGTAACCTGACCTTGGGTGAAGACACAGAAGAGAAGCAGAGTTCACAAACACATCAAGTGTGCCATTCCCACGTGGACAACCATAATGGAAATTATAGTTCTTTTTTTTTTTAATTTTTATTTATTTATGATAGTCACACAGAGAGAGAGAGAGAGAGAGAGAGAGAGAGGCAGAGACATAGGCAGAAGGAGAAGCAGGCTCCATGCACCGGGAGCCCGACGTGGGATTCGATCCGGGTCTCCAGGATCGCACCCTGGGCCAAAGGCAGGCGCCAAACCGCTGCGCCACCCAGGGATCCCTGGAAATTATAGTTCTTTGGCTGAGAGTATTCAATAGTTCTCTATTTTAATATAAAACATACTTCTGAGATGAGTAGCTCTATAACTCCTCAGTGTTGTGTGGCGCAGCGCTAGACAAGATGTGCACATATTACTACAACCATATATACAGAAAAAGGCTTTATATTTATACGACGGCCCTACCTTTACAATCCATGCCAAGTTCAATGAGCAACAGGGAACTCTTATAATCAGAGTATTGCAACTTGCAATCCTCTGAAGCTGCTTCAGATGACTGAGTTAAGTCATCAAGATGCTCATCATCAAGATGCTCCGCAGAATTCACTTGCTTTTTGACCTACAAATAAATAATATTATTTCAAAATGTCATCCTAATATTTATAAAATATACTAAGTGTAGAAAGATGACAAATATCCATCTTTTTATAAAAGCAAAAACATAGGTACTTTTTAAAAGAACTGATTTTTATCAAAAAGACCTTTATCAATAATTGGTGTTTCTGAATAATTTTTTCACAGCAGATGTCTATACAACAAAGGAAAATTTTCATTTTTTCACTATGCGTTTCATAAAGTAACTTTTTTTTACCATGGAATAATGTTTCTGATAAATATGAAATATCAAAATAATATAATAAAAATATATCATGAATGAAATAGAATTATAATATAATAAAAATATATCATAAATGAAATAGAATTATATATTTTGTTTGTCTACCTTGTTCTTTTCCTTAGATGTTTTCTTTGCAGGTCTAAAAAGAGGAAGGATTCTTTTCAGGAAAATATTAAATACTTGAAATACAAAGAATATTTAAAGCATATTTAAGCAATATTAATAGCAATATTAACAAAGTATTAAATTTAGATCAAAATTGCAAAAGTAAAGGAAAATCATAATGTTACTTACATTATTTGATAGGGGTAAATATACCACATTTTTTGTTGTCATTTTCAATAAAAACAAGTTTTCACTAAATCAATTTGGAAAGTGCAAACTGTTTTTTTAATGACATAAGCCCTTTTTAAATAATCGTGATATTAGTGTTTTGAAGTTTTACTGTGCAACTACTATGCATTATTTGGGACAGTTTACATATCCTAAAGGGTTTTTAGGCCTTACACAAACCGTATGAAGTAGGCAATTATACTGGGTATCTTTTCACAGGAAGCAAATGAGGCACAGAAATTCTAAGGAACCTCCCCAAGCCCATACACCTGGTAGGAGCAGACCACCCAGAACTCAAGTCCAGGAAATGTCCCTTCCAAACATGTGTTTTAAAATATGTGGTAAAAGTAAGTTAAGTATTTCTAAGTAATGTGATACCAATTGAATCTATAGTATTATTCCATTTCTAGCTATAATTATTCTAGAAATAATTTCTGAATCTTACATACATTTTTAATTTTTTATTTTTTTAAAAGATTTTATTTATTTATTCCTTCACTAGAGAGACACACAGAGAGAGACAGGCAGAGACATACAGAGGGAGAAACAGGCTCCCCCACAAGGAGCCTGGTGTCGGACCCCAGGATCACGCCCTGAGCCCAAGGCAAGACACTCAACTGCTGTGCGACCCCGGCATCCCACACACATTTTTTAATTAAAACACTTCATACCTAGGCAGTATTGAAAATCTACTTTCAATAAACTAAAGATTTAATTCGTCTAAAGAAGTTCATTAATGGGCATTCCTTTACTCATTCAAATGTTCATTCATGGATTCAACAATTACTCATGAAGCACACAATATGTGTCAATGACGCTGCTGGTACAGTAACCGTGGCTCTTGTAATTTAGAACTTTATAATCCAAAAGTAATAATCTATGATAGATGAATAGTTTTTCAATTGTAAATAAACATATTGTAAATAAACAAAACCATTCCCCTTTCCCCAGAACGTAAACAAATATTAACTTAATATAATCAGATACTCCAAAGCCCCTCACAAAATCATAGCTATTCATGATACTGTCAAAGGTACTGAATACCTTCAAACCTATCAAGAAATGATTAGTTCTATTCAGAATCGCCTATGTGTCTGTATATTTACTATTTTATATATATATATATTTTTTTCAATCGATGAAGGATAGTATCTGAATATTCAATTATATGAGAATACTGCACGATGGAACTGATTCTAAATAAACAACCTCTTACCACAAAACTCATATCCTGATCTGGGATCGAGTTCTGCTTTGGGCTCCCCACAGGGAACCTGCTTCTCCCTCTGCCTATGTCTCTGCCTCTCTCTCTGTCTCTCACAAATAAATACATGAAATCTTAAAAAAAAAAAGTCACTCCTCCTCATCCTAACCTATCAAGTGGTGTTTTTGATATACTTGAGTATTTCTTCCCTCAGCCTGTACGACACTATATTACAGTGTTTTACTTATATAATAATCATAGTTAACGTTCCTTCAGAGGGAAATAAAGAATTTATGGGATTTTACCTTCTTTCATCCTAATCCATTTCACTTAGACTGTTGTCATTACTCACTCGTAGTAGACTACCAGTTAGGGAATCGGCCTCCTCAAAGCCTGGTGTAATCACAGATGCTTTTGATGCCCACTTTACATTTTTATCTTTATTTCCATGATAGACAAACCAGGATCATTACTTAAAACAAAAATCCAATTAAAATATCCATTAGAAAGCCAATATTTTCTAATAATTTTACTGGTAAGGAATAAAAATATTTTTTTGTAAACATCTGTTACCCATCTGAATTCATTTATTAATTCATAGAACAGTATGAAGTGCAACCATATGCAAGGAAATACACATATACAATTATGATACAATGTCATTTGTGGGGACAAAACTGCCTGTGTAGGACCTGTGGAATCAAGTGCCATTCACCAAGGCACGGGGGAAAAGTCTCATCTGCCCATGCATCGGGTAACAGGCATACGCACTACACACCCAGCTGTGGATCCGGCAAAAGCCCATAAATTGGCGCCACCCTCACCCTCACAGCCACCATCTGGGAGCCCCTGGAAAACACTTAGATAATCACCCATGGGGGTAGAGAGTCTTCGTGGAAAACCAGCTTTCCTGTAGAGAAGTTCTAGCACATCACCAGAGCAAAACAATCAGGTTTGGACACATGGGAGCGGTAGTCATTAAAGACTGGAGGAGGTGACTGCTACTTCAAAGGCAAAGACAGCAATGCAAAAGGATATGACAAAATCAAGGAAATATGACACCAACAAAGGATTACAATAATCTTCCTGTAATCAATCTCAGACACGTGGAGATCTGTAATTTATCCAAGAAAGATTTCAAAATCTCAGTCTTAAGGAAATTCAAGGAGCTACCAGAAAACACAAAAAGCCAATTCAGGGGTGCCTGGGTGGGTCAGGCAATTAAGTGTCTGACGCTTGATTTCATCTCAGGGTCATGAGATTGAGCCCTGCATCAGGCTTACACTCAGCACAGTGTCCCTCTCCCTCTGCTATTCCCCCCTAGCTCACACACTTTCTCTCGCTAAAATAAATGAATAAAATCTTTAAAAAACAGTTAATTCAATAAAATGAGGAATACACTACATAAACAAAATGAGAAGTTTAATGAATAGCTGGAAGGGCTTAGTCAGTTTAAGTGTCTGACTTGGTTTTGGCTCAGGTCATGATCTCAAGGTCGTGGAATCACCCCCAGGTCTGCTTGAGATCCTCTCTCCATCTCTTTCTCTCTCTCCCCACTTGCTCGCTCTTTCTTTCTTTCTTTCTTTCTCTCTCTCTCTCTCTCTCTCTCTAATAAATACATTTTTAAAAATAATTTTAAAGGGACAAAGAAAAAGAAAATGTTTTGGTAACTTGTGCATACTTTTAGCCTAGTATCTAATCCTAATACAAAAAGCTGATTTACCAACAGAAAATTATATTTTTTTTCATGGACTAAATACATGCAAGAAAATATTATGAGCATATAGCTATGTAAATTTACAAAAAGACTGAATTTTTCCATAGGAGATTATCAATACTGAAAAAAAAAAACAAAACCAGCAATTACTGTTTTAAAACTGCCATACAGATAACTCTTCTAGTTAAATTAAACATCCAAAAAAGATGGATCTTCCTGAAAGCAATTATTAAACAATTCTTCTCGACCCAAATTTCAGAAGTAAATCTGTAATTATGGATACGAAATAGCTTTCATTTTGAAAACAGTTAATAGAAGCAACTTTTAAATAGAAAACAACTGGTTAAAGACACCTCAAAGTTATGTTGGCGGGGGAATGCTAACATGCAGCCATGGTAACGAGAACCCATCAGAACCAGTTTTAAATGTTTGTAATGATCAATGCCATCTGTCCTCACTCACTAGCCAACCAATGTCAGCTTCTCCCTCATGAAGTATAGCCAATGTGGGACAAAATCACTCCAATACGCATGCCTTGAGTGCCAACCAATCAACAGTCTTACCCAAATTACCATGGTGCTTCAGATGATGACAAACCACTTAATTCTCTGAAAAGTCTCCCAAGTCTTAAACTCCACTTTTCCTGAAACTGTATATAGAAAGTGAAGACTACTCTGTCAGAAAAGACTGTAAGTGGCCAGCATAGCTCCCTCTTATTAGTCAGCAGTAAATTCCGACTTCACCTTTATATTTCAGATATTGAGGGCTCATATCCTCTGGCAAAAATGTTTAAAGTCCTATAATAATTTACCACCACATTTCATTTTCCTTAATGAAACATAAATGAAGTTTGCTCTTCCTTTGTTCCATTCTACTATAATTAAAACTAACATAAATACCAGTAAAAGAATAAGTAGCAAGTAACCACAAGATTAGGCCCAAGTAATCCACAAAATGCAGATAACGGACAGGTTAAATTGTCAGAATGGATCCATGCCAGCCGTTCTTTCTGTTTAAGTGAGAATTGGTATTATGTTAAAAACAATACACACGGTTTAGTTAAACTCCATTCACTCAACAAACATTTATTGAATAGCACTATATATGCTAGAATGTTCTCTAAGCACTGAGGACACGGCCATGAACAGAAAAAACCCTACTCACGAGCATAGTAAACATAGTAACAATAAACTACCTAGGCAAACTACACAGTATGAGAGGAGAAAAACTAAAGCAGAGAAATCAAATTTCAATGTGTTGTAGCAAAAGGGGTGGTCGAAATACTAGTCAGGATAAACCAAGAAGGGCCTTGCTGAGAAAGTGACCTTGAAGCAAAAACCAGGGAGAAAAAGAGGGAGCAAGGAGTAAGCCATGAGGATACCTGAGAGAAAAGCACTCCACAGAGAGTTTATAGCAAGTACAGAGGTATGCCTGAAGTGTTTATAATGAGGGTGGGGGGTAAGAATAGTGAGAAATTCAAGTGTGGCTGAACAGAAGGAAAGGGATAGAAAGTAGTTCAAATCAGAGAGACAGAGGGAGGAAAGGATAGGGAGGGACCCGAGATGAACAAGTCACATAAGGCCTTGTAGCTATTAGAAAGAACTTGAGTGAATGGGAGGCCATTAGGTTTTGAGCAGAGGAGGACATAATCTGACTTATGTTTTAATAGATCCACTGTGTTTAGAATTAATGGAAAGTGAATTTTCGAAGATTATATAATATGAAGTCACTATTGAAAAATTTGATGTGGTGCATGTTGAAATATATGCTCTTTAAAATGGAAGAATAAGGGGCGCCTGGTTAGCTCAGTCGGTAAAGCGTCTGCCTTCGGCTCAGATCATGACCCTGGAGTCCCGGGATCAGCCCCACTTCAGGCTCCCCGCTTCTCCCTCTGCCTCTGCCGCTCCCTGCACTCACACACTCTCTCTCTCAAATAAATAATCTTAAAAACATTTTTAAAGGAAAAATAATAGCCTGTATGCAAAGTGCCTGAAAAAGAAGATTCACTGCATTAACAACCTCTTGGTTTATAGCATAGGGATCAAATGTTTATACAGAATATGGGACAAGTTGCCATGTGAAATCTCTTCGTAGTAATATTCAGATCAATTTGAGAGTCCAACATTTGAGCACTCGTGCATTGGGAACCAAAACCAAAAACCTAATAATTAGCAGTTTTGTTGGTAATAAGGTAGAGTGCCAGTGTAGCAGGTAACTTCCTTTTGCAACTCAGCAGATATTAAAAGTATTCTAAAGTTATTGTAAGACATCAAACCAAACACTTTAAATATACTTTGGGGGATCCCTGGGTGGCTTGGCAGTTTAGCGCCTGCCTCCAGCCCAGGGTGTGATCCTGGAGTCCCGGGATCGAGTCCCACATCAGGCTCCCTGCATGGAGCCTGCTTCTCCCTCTGCCTGTGTCTCTGCCTGCCTCTCTCTCTCTCTGTCTCTCATGAATAAATAAAAATAAAAATTAAAAATTTTAAATTTGTTAAACAATCAAAACCCTGCAGACCTAAATTCATTTTCTCAGATAGTTACATGCTGCATTATTTTATAGGTGTGAAAACTTACTTCCTTATGGATGGAGAGTTAGACTCCCTCCAAGTTTTTGATAGATAATCTTAACATATATATGTAACATGTTTAAGTATTCTTAATATATCTGTCAAATTTTATAAATATAATAATATATAATAAATGTTCTTAGAATATGTGTGTCTAAGTGTTGACACAAGTCATGTTTTCCTATAGGATCTACTCCTGGCAATGAAGCCGTTGGGATATAGGGACAGCATATGTGAAATATGAAATGCACTGCTACATCACTCTTCAGAAAGGATTTGTCAATTTTCTTCCTCTCTCTCTCTTTTAAAGATTTTTATTTATTTATTCAGGAGACACAGAGTGAGGCAGAGACATGGGCAGATGGAGAAGCAGGCTCCTCATGGGAAGCCTGATGCAGGACTCGATCCCACGACCCCGAGATCACAACCTGAGCCAAAGGCAGACGTTCAACCACTTAGCCACTCAGGTGCAACGGATCTGACAATTTTCACCTAACAGTGTATGAGAATGACTTTTTCCTTACATTTGCTAACCTAGGTTATTTTTTTTTTTTAGTTAAATATTTATCACTATGCCTGCAAAACAATTTGATACCTTAAGGTCTTTGCCTTTTTCTGTTTAGCACCCTGGGTGGAATATCTCTACTAAAAATATAAAATGTGTTAAACATGAACATTAGTTCCAAACAGAATTTGTTTTATAGAAAAATAATAATTATCTACTGTTTAAATATTGCTATAGGCTTACCTATCAGAATCTTCATTCTGCGTAGTAGGAAACAGGTGGTTATCAGTTTCTCCAGTCTTTCTTTGTTGAATTAGTCCAGCAGCAGGAGCAGCAGCAGCAGCAACAGCAAGAGCAGTACCAAGAACAGGAGCAGCAGCAGCAGCAGCAGCATATATGTTTTCTGCTCCTTCCATTTTATTACTCGTGTGCTGCTTCCTTTCTTTTCCAGTCTTGAATGGAAATTTGATAGTTACAACTTCATTCATTAAAAAGAACTTTTTTCATTAATTGTATCATTTGACTCTTTAATGTAATTTTAATCAATAAAACTATCTTGCACTTAACTTTATCATTACATGTAATTGCAATTTTTGGAAATTCTGCTTCATTTCTGTTGGAATAGAACAACATAATTTTCCAGAATTCCAAAAAGGACTTTCTTAATTTTGTGTTCATATCTACACTTTGCCACCTAACATTCCCAACTTCTCCCCATCTGACCAGCAGATATAAAGAAATAAAAAGACACAAAAATCTGTCCTCTTCCGTCTTTACCATCTGGATTTTGCTTACACCGACAGATTCAAAGGATGTGACATTGTGATGCTCCAGGAACAAAGACGAAGCTTTCCATTTCTGCACTGAGCTATTCTTTCCCCAACTGCCTTTTATAATTCTTTTTTCATTTGGATCCCAGGGCTATCAAAAAAGTCACAGTGTTCATTAAAATATGTGAACCAAAGTTCACCACAACATAAAAGGAGCAAAACTGATATTAGTGTAGAATTTTGGGAAATGAGTAATGCTCCCCAAATTTCACATTCCATAACCATAAAATTTTATAGCTAGAGGGTATAAAAGTAATTATCAACTTTAATCCCATTTTCTATTGATAATGGGAATAAAACCAAAAAAGGTTACATGATTTGTCCAAAGTTCCTAAAGTGGCATTACCTAGCATCAAAGAGATGATACAATTCCTTGATGCTGAATCAAATAAATGACCCAACAAGTTTATTAATCAGCTATGCTAAAAGTGTGACTTTGGCACAGTAATTTAATACCTTAATTGGGGATGAGGCGCTTAGCTAATTTTTATTTTAATGGAGGATATCTCTAGATTTTGTTTATTTTTCACCTCAAACATCAGTTTTCTCCCTTAGAGTCAAATACTGAAGGTTTGCTGAAAATCTATGCTACCTACATGATAAAAGTCGTATGTGTCAAAATATATCATACTTTATTAAACAAAATGTAAAGGTTTGATTCAACAAAAACACCTGAGAATGATGATTAAACAAACACATATATGTGTATACACACACACACACACACGTGGTCACCTGGGTGGCTCAGTCAGTTAAACATCTGCCTTTGGCTCAGGTCATGATCCCCGGGATCTGGGATCAAGACCCGTGCATCAGGCTTCCTGCTCCGCCAGGAGCGTGCTTCTCCCTTTCCCTCCTACACCTGCTCCCGTTTGTGTTCTCTCTCTCGGTGTCAAATAAAATCTAAAAAAAAAAATTTTTTTTTTTTTTTTTTAATGTAGAGGAGATGCCTGAGTGGCACAGTTAGTTGGGCCTCCAGCTCTTGATTGTAGTTCAGGTCATGATCTCCTGGTCATGGGATTGAGCTCCGCTTCAGGCTCCACGCTCACTGGGGAGTTTGCTTCTCTCCCTTTCTCTCTCCCTCTACCCCCTTCACCCTGCTCACACACTCAAATAAATAAGTAAATAAATAAGTAAATAAATAAATAAATCCTAAAAGAAAAAAAGGAGTCTGTTTTTAAAAACATGGGAGAAAAAAACTGGTGATAATGCAAATATTTGTTCTCAAAAAGTGGTCGTGTTGGAATTTGAAGTTCCAAGAGTTTGAGGAAAGCAGAGAAGACTACACATACTGAAGCAATAAACAGAAGCAATAAATAGATTGGTTTAGATGAAATATTTGTTTATATCCCTTCCCTTAGTTATTGCTTCTTTTCCATGGTATGTATTCATTTATTTTAAAGATTTTATTTATTTATTCATCAGGGACACACACACAGAGAAGCAGAGACACAGGCAGAGGGGGAAGCAGACTCCATGCAGGGAACCTGATGTGGGACTCAATCCCAGATCCCGGGATCATACCCTGAGCCAAAGGCAGACACTCAACAGGTGAGCCACCCACCCAGGCATCCCAACTTCTTTTCCATTTTATTGTTTATAGAAGTGCAACTTATATTTAAGCCAATAGATAAAAATCCTAGATATTATGATATATTTTTTAAAGATCTATGTATTTTAGAGAACAAGACTGATAGCATGAGAGAGGCACAGCGGGAGAGAGAAACTCAAGCAGACTCCATGCTGAGCACAGAGCCTGACGTGGGGCTCCTCTTCACAACCCTGACATCACAACCCAAGCCAAAAACAAGACTAGGACTCTCAACTGACCGTGCCCCCCAGGCACCCCAAGATAATCGCATTTTTAAAGCAATTTTCTCTACGGTTACTCTGGTTCATGAGGTCACAGGGTGCATAGCGAAAAGAGCTTCCCAGTTCACACGCCACTTGGGAAACTGAAAAGAAACTTAAGGAACACAAATCTTATGTTTTCCTGCATTCCTATCATTTAGATAGCAGAAATAATATTATTTCTGAACACAATTATATATTCAGATGACCCCATTTTATACATGAGCTTTTTTCTTAAGCGGAAAATCAAAATGGCTCAGATAATTGACAAAGACAAAAAAATCAAAAGAGCAGCAGCAAAGTGAATCTCTCTACCTCTTTTTGAAGTTCAACTTTCTCTTTTTCCAAAGCCAGGAGTTCTACTTGTAACATGCCTTTCTCATTCTTAAACCTTTGCAGATTTTGCATATCTTGCTGTAATTCTTCTTTTTGATATACTTTTGATGTTCTGAAAGGACGTGGTGAAGAACTCACATTTTCTAATGCAGGTTCCGTAGTTTTATAGTTATTAGTACTGTCATTATCTGCATCTAATGGCTTCTGGAAAGAGTCTTGTATTGGTTTTGTTTTCTTGTAAGTGTTTGTAATAGCAGAAGTATCATGCCTTTTCTTCTGAATCATTTGTTTCGCCACATTGGAGTGGGCAAGCCGCAAATCAAAAAGGCTTTCTGGGTCACTATATGGAGGGATATATCCAGTGTCTAATTTACTATTGGTGGTATTTTGGTTCAAACTTTTGGCCATCTGCATGTCAAACTCTTGGTCTTCTTTCACTTCAAATGTAACTAGTGGGTTCCTTAGTTTTTTATTTTCTGGATCGCTATCAAGACTCTCATTTTTGTTAAAAACATGCTCACCTGGTTTGTTATCATTTTCATGGGAAGAGAGCTTAGAAGATGACTGGCAAGCATAGTCTGGGGACCCAGAGTATGAATGAGAGAGAATAGCATTTTCGAGACTAGGCTCTTTTTGTTCAGGAAAGGCCTGAGGTACTACAGAGACAGACACTCCCAATTCATCTTTTTCCTCACAATCAAGTGTAACTTTTGTCACATTAGGAGGTATTTCCTTTACGTCTGCTTCTTTAGAATTACCACGTAGTTGTTCTAACTTAGGATGAGTAATAATTTGGTACTTTTCACAAGTTTTACCAATCTTCTGCTTTAACTCTCTGCTCATGCGTTTCACATTATTTTTCCAATCTAATTTGCCTTGTTTCATCTGTATCTCCTCATACTTCTTGTGCACACGAGGATGTTCTGAATGTACAGATCTATCACCCTGTCTATCACATTCCATATTCATTTCTGGTTCTCGAGCCATATTTTGCAGTTGCACAAGTGGAATGTTAATTTGCTTGGTTTGGCTTTCAGATGTCTTTTCAGCCAGGATACATGTTTGTAAAATAACTTTATCCTTAGGTAATCAAATACGGACAAAGAAAAATAGAAAATAATTAAAATTTAGTTATTAGCTGTTCCTAAGTCACTGGATTATAACTAAGAAGTGAGGACAGAAGAAAAGCATAAATCCATTCACTTATATTTTGTCAGGTTTTTCTTAACTAAACAATTCAATACAGTTACATCTACCAAAAAATGAATCAGATGATTTTTAATGTTACAAACTTAAAAACACTTTATTCCCTTGTATCTTAAAGAGTGAGCCCCGACAATGCATTTCAGGAGTTTTTACAAGTTTGAAACCTAGATAATAGGCAAACTATATTTTTGGGGGGCAAATATCAATTAACATCAAAGAAAAATAAATTCCTATATTTTAATTTAAATTATATACTATGATAGTGTTAGACATCGCTATAGATTATCTGCTTGTATCCAGCTCTAATATATGGTAATGTCCACTGAGAGTGGATAAGAAAAATATTAATAATATGGATTTCCTGTGCTGAAATAACTGAAAGAGTTATTGTTTATAATCCAACTACAAAGGTCCCATCCTGGAAGGTGTGATTCTACATAGGCGATCGTGCTGATTTCACGACCCCATTCTCTCAAGTCAACTACACAGAGATCACAAAGCAGAATAAATCTTTAATCTTGGCATTTGTAACTGGAAATAGAGAACTAGACACTTTGAACCACTGAGAATAATCACTCCTTGTACATGAGTCTAAGTCAGTAGTCATCATTGTTATACTGCTCATAATTTCAACTGCTTAAACATGACTCAATATTTGATGCTACCTTCTTTATCATGTAAAGAAGTTACAAAAATAGAAGAAGCAAAGAATATTTAGAATTATTTTTGTCTCAAAAGATTTTTTTTGCCTAAATTCCAAGGATGAAGTTTAGCTAAACTTAGTTACTAAAAATCATAGCATTTTAAGTTTTGTAACTCGTAAAATTTTATAAAAACTAAATATTAAATTATACTCTATTGACTTCAATATATCCACTCAAAGAGTTTCACTTGAAACATGTAATATTAGAAAAGCAGGGAAAACAATATAAAATCAGAAATTTAAATTTAAAGCTTTACATACCTGGGGGTGGTTATTTTCACTTTTATCAGGCCTTTCTTGCTCTTGCTTTTGCTGTGATGCCACTTCTAAGTCTGGTTCTGATGACAAATCTATATATTTAGTTAAAATGGACTACTTAGAATGGTTAGATAAAAGCTATTACCTCTATAAAAATAGAAAATATCATTTATCACTGAAGAGTTTAAATTCATCTTTAGCTGAATATTTAAGAAATACTTCTAATTATCTAAAATTTCAACAAACCATTTGAGAAATACTAAACGTCACCAGGTTAAAGGCACACAAACATCTCCAAGATTCATTCACAAATTCATCCACTAACATCCATGAACAAAACAATCAGAAACAAAAGTTTAAAATCCAGTAGAAACATATAAAATCACAAGAGATTATTCTCGACTTTGTAACAGTACCTCTTAAACAACACCTGAAGCTTCAACCACAACGTTATTCATCATTTCCAAAATTATTAGTACTTTTCATGTCTTTATCAGTGTATATCCTCTGGGATACACTGGACATACATCCTATGGGTATATGTGCCCAATAAGTAAACGTTTCTGAAATTATTTTCCTCTACTACTTGACAAATTTCCTTGCATCTTTTAGGACTCAGACTGCTGTGTAAAGTCATCCTTGATTATGGCTATCCTTTCTCAGATAAAAATGCATCTCTTTCTTTGGGGTTACCTTAATACCTTACAGCTTTTTCTAGTGCACCTTCACCACCTGAACTGTAAACTACTTCTTTATGTGTCTAGTTCTTTTGCTCCTACACTGTAGGGGACAATCTCGATGAGAGAGAGAGAGAATCTTGAGCGGGCTCCACCCCCAGTGCTGAGCTCCACCCGGGGCTCCATCTCACAAGTCTGAGATATGACTGGAACTGAAATCAAGAGTTGGACACTCAACCGAATGAACCGCCCAGGCATCCCTGTAGGGGACAATCTCTTAAATCATCTTTCAGTCTTCATGTTACTTAGTACTTATAAAAGTAAAGTCTTTATGTTACTTAGTACTACTTACTGAGTTCCCACTAAGTGATAGATAGGGGACCGGGTTTAAAGAAGCACGTAGATGTAAGGTGTCAGGAATAGCTTTCCTAGACATAATGCCTAAACTGAGACTGCAACAGTGACGTCAGACAGATTCAAAGGGATTAGAGGGCAGAAAATGGGGAGACCATGCAAGGCTGTAGTAAGACAAGGGAGAGAAGCACACAACAGGGTAAATATTTGTCTAAAATAGAGAGATTACAGAGGAAGACATCACTAGCAGTTCAGGATACCAGAGATAAGGGCAGACGGTATAAAGGGCTAAAGATGAAGACTTAGGCAGAAGTCAAGATTATGAAAGCTTTGTATGTAATTTTAAGATGCCTGGACATAAATATGTTTTCAACAGTGGTTCACGGTCGTATATGCATTTGAGACAGATCACTCTAAAAACTGTGGGGAGGGATGAGTGTGAGGGGTACTGTGATCAAAGACAGGAGATGAATTAGAAAGTGTAATGCAAAACAAAGATGATACACACCTGAACTGACAGAATGGTTCCAGAAATATTCAGAATATAAAATCATCAGGGCTCAGTACAGAATAAATCTGTATTAAGTGAATCAACAACAATCTTGGCATAAGGGAAAAGAGATATATTTTACATGAACTGTTTTATGTTGCTTGCATGTATTTTGTAATCGTTTTTGTTTCACATTTTCCTGTGGTACAGGAGCCTATAGGCGTTTTCTTTTTAAAGTCCTGTTTCTTGGATCTACCAAGCTCACAAAGAAGTAACAGCAAACAAATCACTTGTATAGATCAATACACTTGGATTTACAGCCTATACTCACTACTCCTGGAGATAACTGAAAATCTTTAGAAAATGAGTTAATTCTAGAAGAAAGAAAATAACAAAACTACAGGGGTGAAAAAATATTATACGATATGTTAGTACAGACGTGATCATATGACTGATAAAGGACACTGGATTAACTGATACATTAAGTAGAACACATGTTAGATGTGGTTAATCAACTGAAAATCTTAGTAGAATTAGAACTGACTTTCCATATATTCTTTTTAAATGATATTTGATACTTAAAACCAATATTCCTTGGGAACTCTTTACTCATTTAAAATAATAAAACAGCACCTGGGTTGTTCAGCCAGTTAAGTATCCAACTCTTGATTTCAGCTTGGGTCATGATCTCAGGGTTGTGAGAGACTGAGTCCCGCAGTGGGCTCCGTGCTGAGTGTGGATCCTGCTTGGGATTCTCTTTCTCCTTCTGCCCATCCCTCCCTCCTTACTTTCTGACACTCTCTAAAAAAGTAAAATAAAAATAATCAAACAAGGAGATGGACTATGCCTACACAGCTGAGAAGAGGACACTATGTAGTAAATTCTCAATGATTCCAATTACTGCTGGGAAAGTCAACTCCAAAATAAAGTCATAGCGAATATAGGAAATATCTTAATATTCTGTTTGGGAAGGTGCTTTTGTTTGTTACAGTGAATATAGTGTGACCAATACTTATGAATTTAGAGCTATAAAAATAAAGCTAAGAAACTACGTCGTGAGTAAACAATCTTTACATCTCTACCTAGTTTTCCCAACTGGTCCCCAAATTCTAAATCTAATCCCGCTACCCACTCTCAAGTGAAAGCTGAATACGAGCCTAAAAGAAATTATTTCCTCCTAATTCTCTTTCTTATTTATATGTGGCTTTGGTTAGAGGAAGAATGCAAAAATGTCTTGCTGAAAGATGCTCTGTTTGGTGGTAGGTTGCATGAAAGGAGTAAACACAAAGTAAATTTTACCACAAAATTATTTTTGAAAAATCAGAACTATGGTGAAATCATGAGGACACTGAACTCTCTCTGATTCTTTACCTTTTTTGCTCTGTTTTCTAGTAGCAGTGATTCACACAGGCCATGGAGCATAGAATTCTCTAACTGAAACATAGCTCCAATATTAATATTTTATCTATTAAGGTCATCTGTCCAAATTCTGTGGATGCTGACTCATTTTTGATCATTGGTTGTGATACAAATGGGCATTTATTATCAACTTTCAAATCCCCAGTTCTTTGACAAGTCTCATTACTGAGGGACAAACTAGAATCACAATCAGAAAAATCTGAAAACAAAGTTTCCTTTATTAGAATGTAAACAACAATACAAACTTAACAAATCTGTACAAATTCTTTTGTTAGAGAAACAGCCACAAGGCCTGCTCTTCTCCCAGACACACTACTTACTACTCATTCGTAGCTAATTATATTTTTATATGTCCTATACTTGGCATTCACACAGATGAATTTAACTCTCTCTCATTTTCTTTTTTATTCTCTGTTATTACACAGTTTAATTCACTCACCAAGCTCTATTACATATTCTATATTCCATAAAAGCTCTGTCCATTAATAATTAAGAGTCTTCAAGGTCTGAATGTTTTTAGTAACAAAACTGATGTCTAATCATTTATTTTATGTTTAAATATGCATTTTGTGTTCTAAAGACGTGAGATTTAAAAAACTTGTGATGAATGGTACTACTTTAATAATAATGAGATGGTCTCTCCTCAATGCACCAACATCCTCAGAATTTAATTTTTGGACAAATATCATATTTATATGAGAAATCAAAGACTTGGGTAATATAATCCTTTCCATGTAAAAACAAAATAAGTCTCAGTCCACACTGAGATCCAAAAACAGAAACAGAAAATGCCATGAAACAGCCATGAAACAGAAAATGAATATATAACAAAACTATTGTCCCTTTGTAAACAAGATTGGTCTGATTTAAACCTTTTAAGACAAGGGAAACAAAAAAGCAAGAAATGCAGAAATGAAACTTTAATGCCCATTTCATCACAAGGGCCCCTTTATCATTTTGCATCCATGAACCCTGTACATGGTTTAAATCAGTTCTCCCATGTCATCTGAGAATCCCCAGAGTCCCAAGATCCATCGATTCACAAAATCCAAGAGGTGAAAACTATCTTCACAAGCATACTAAATGCTATTTGACATTTCCACTCTCATTTCCTTATTAAGTGTACAATAAAGTTTTCTAAAGATAAAATGTGTGATAGCATTGCAACTCGCATGATCAGTGGATCACAGCTCTAATGGCTAACAACATGAGATTGTGTATCCTTGTGTTTTAAATGTTTTAATTTCTAAGATTGTAAATATCAACAGATATAACCCACTTAAGCAGACGTTCTTTGGAATGCTCAATAATTTTTAAATAGTAGAAAAGAACCCTAGGCCGAAAAGGTTCAGAATTACTTTTTTAAAAGATTGTGTCTACCAAATATTAAGATACAACTAATTCCGTCCCACATTTCTAATAATCAAAGTCACCACACACACACACACAATCAGAACAAGTGTTTGGCTTAAAATGATCAATATAACAACACAAAGATGAAATGAAGTTTTAACTTCATTTAACACAACTGACATGTTAGCAAGTGAAGCTTTACTCTGGGTAAAAGTCAGAATTCAAATAAGTATGGTGAACACCAGAAAAATCTTAGAGTCTAATAATTAACTTCTGGGAACCCCTTAGAAGTAAAGGAATTCCAAACCAGGGACATTAGGGTTTCAAAACTTAAAAGTAGAAACTTGAACTAAAGCTTACATTTTTAAAATCTCTTTTTCTTATGCTTGTAAATATCTTTTGTTCAAACGTGGATATCAGCAATGACATCTACCTTATTTATGTCACATCCTTCGATTAAATTTGTCTCACATACACACACACACACACACACACACACACACACACAAAGAAGAATTTGGTATAAGAAGACGATGGGCATTTCAACAGTTTAGTGCACATCTTTCCACAGGTATATTTGTACTGTAAAATTTACCTGATCTGGGTGTTTGTTTATCACTCGTTGCGACTGCTTCATTAGGAACAGAATCTTTCACTTTAGTGGTAGACTGGATGGGTATTGAAACAATATGATTAAAACAATGTGCATTTCATACAATCTGTAGTTAAAAATTCAAAATAAAAATACAAAAGCTTTACCTTCCAGTGAAGAAGATCTTTTCCAGGAGAATCTAAAACACAAAAGGGACATGTAGTTAATTATACGTAAATATGAAAGCCAACTATACATTCATGCAGTTAGGATTAAGCTGAATCCTCATGCTTGGCTTTGAAAGTGATTACATTAGGCTTTGGTCTTGATTCTAGAGACAGGAAGGTGGATTAAGACAGCAACAAGACAGAAATAGGAACCCATTATAAATACTATAAAAAATAGAAATATATGTTCAACATAATATGCAGTTAGGATTCCAAAAGTAAGATGATGTTTCAAATGAAATAACTAAAACAGAAATCACTAAACGTTGCACATATACCAACGTGAACATGCTGATTGATGGGGGAGAAAAGCAATCTTTAATCAGAGGAACAAATGAGGACTCTGAGAGGATAAACGTGAAAGCTGAAGGCAACAGCACATCCTGATTGCAGTACAGCAGAATCATCGATACCATTCTACTACAAGTATTTACCATGTTCTTCAATTTGTCCCATAATTTAGGCAGTACGCAGTTATGATGAATGCATAATTTATTGAATGCGTAATTTATTTGTCACCAAAAACAGTGTTATGAATTGATCAGCCTGGATATACTTGTAGGATAATAGTCAATAAAAGTATTCGTTTTTGTCTATACCCATGTGGGCCACTGGTATGCCTACATTTCTTGTATCCTCTAGTTTAGCCATGTTAAAGTTTCTTGACCCATGCACGCAAGAAGGTATATAAAACACATCTAAGAAATAATGTATAATAAGCTTTCAATATGGAACCATGACTATCAAACTGAAAAAAAATCAATTTAATTGCCACCGAATTTTTAGATACTAAAAATCTTTTGTATTTCAAAATCAGTGTCATATTTATTGATAGTAACAATTTTAACATTTAAGGAATGGACCCTATGATTTCTTTATTTTCCAAAATTAGTTTGATTTGGTAGACTATGTCAGTCTTGAAAAGGTTTCTTTGAAACAGTTATCATCCCCCAAAATGAGCTATCTGAAAAAGAGAACACCCATGCTTCCATATTCAAATTAGTCTCATTTGAATAATGAATATTGAAGCAACATATATCTTTGAGGTCCAATAGATTTGAGGAAGATGAATGGTGGCTATGTTTTATCCCAAGTCTAGCACTCCATTTGCTCTCAGTATTCTTTGTGGAGCAGCTGTGATCTAATCTGTTTCAGTAGAAATAAACTCAAGGTATCTAAAAAGTGAGTTCTCGGGCAGCCCCGGTGGACCAAGGGTTGGTGCCACCATCGGCCCAGGGTGTGATGCTGGAGACCCAGGATCCAGCCCCACGTTGGGATCCCTGTATGGAGCCTGCTTCTCCCTCTGCCTCTCTCTATGTCTGTCATAAAAAAAAAGTGAATTCTCTAGAGTTTCCTCACCAACTCCAAAATTTCCTAGCTAAGACTTCTTTCATTTTTCCCTCTTTCCCTTCACTATCCCGTCTTCAAAAGTAATTTCTGGGGGCACCTGGGTGGCCCCAGTCAGTTGTGAGTCTAGCTCTTGATTTCAGCTCAGGTCATGATCTCGGTGTCCTGGGATTAAGTCCCATGGTGGGCTCCTCACTCAGCAGGGAGTCTGCTTAAGGACTCTCTCTCCCTCTCCCTTTGCCCCCTCCCTGCTCACTCACTCTCTAACATAAATAAATAAATCTTTTTAAAAAGTAATTCATGATCTATGGTCTTGATTTTTTTTTTGCTTTTACAACCGTTTTATGGATTTTCTCCACCACTTCTTTCCTCTTTGTTTAGCAATAGTATCTTACATCTATGCCTTCTATTTCTGTATCTCCTGCTCCCCTCTGGTTATAAACATGTTCAGAAATAAAAACAAAATAATGCTTTTTCTTGACCTTGTTATGTCTTGAACTATCCAACAGCTCTTCCAGATTTCTCTACAGGAAAGTCTATACCCATGCTACTGAGCACATGACCCAAGGACCACAGACACTGGCATCACCTGAGAGGTCAAAATGCAGATTCCAGACCTGATGTTCAGTGTGCATTTTTAACAAGGTCTCAGGCAATTCCCTACAATTTGAGAAATCCTGGGTCATACTGAACGCTGCCGCTGTATTACTTTACCTTAACCTTCTAGGATCAAGCCTCAAGTTCATCACTATCAATTCTGAAAGTGAAGATGTATTAAAAGTCATAAATGTTCTAACGGACTTTTTATCAGGGCTAAAGCTTCCTTGATCTCCACCTAATTGACCCTGCTCTCTTTTTCCTTCCAATTCTTTTTCATTTTTTGCACGAAATGATACTAACTTATGAAGTACCACCATTTTATATGACATTGAGGTACACATTAATTTATTTAAAAGATGTTTTCATTTATTTGACACAGAGAGCGCGTGCACAAGCAGGCAGAGCAGCAGACAAAGGGAGAGGGAAAAGCAGGCTCCCAGCTCAGCACGGCTCCATCCCAGGTCCCGGGGATCATGGCCCAAGGCAAAAGCAGACCTTCAATTGACTGAGCCACCCAGGCACCCCTAACATACATACATTTATAGCTGACTAGGACATAGCTCTACATAATCAGCTAGGTCAATCCATAATGTCTTCCCAACAGCGAGAAAAACTGTTAAGAGTGGGAAAATTTTGGTATACTACTCTGACAAGTTTTGGTACTGGAAGCTCACCTGATATCCCCACATTTCAAATAATTTGCTCCTCCTTTTATTTTTTTAAAGATTTTATTTATTTATTCATGAGAGACACAGAGAGACAGAGGGAGAGAGAGACAGAGACAGAGAGAGGCAGAGACACAGGCAGAGAGAGAAGCAGGCTCCATGCAGGGAACCTGATGTGGGACTTGATCCCGGGACTCCAGGATCATGTCCTGGGCTGAAGGCAGGCACCAAACCACTGAACTACCCAGGGATACCTTGCTCTTCCTCCTAAAAAAATTCTCTCATTTGACCACCTTCCACTATAAAGCGTTGCTTATATTCCTCCATTTACTCCCTGTACTCTCAGCCATTCTCATCATTCCCTCTTTGCTCTTTTCCAACTATTTCCAGGCATTCCTTAGGTCTTGGAATACCTGGAAATGGAACCAGTAATTTAGCTCCTTTAGCCGTACTCTCAATTTAATCTGCAGCTGACACCTGATAAAATATAGAACTCCCCTCCTTTTCTCATCTTTCTCCTTTCTATGCATGTAATAGGTGATTTTCTTTGGAAATTAGGATACATGAGAATTTCTGTTTTAAATCAACATTCTGTCAAATGACTTTTTATAAAATACAATTCTTACCTTCTACTTGTTCACTGAATATACTTTGCCCTTGTTGATCTGCAGCTCCAGGTAAACAATCAACAGATTTCTTTGGAAGTCTTGCAGAAATACTCTGTTAAAATTAACATCAATAATGAGTTGCATAAAGATTTCCAAATCCTTTTCTAAGAAAATATTCAAATGTTCTACTTTAATCACAATCAGACATACAAATAAGAAAAGCATGTATTGAAAACCAACACATTTAAAAACCTCATCTATGCTATCTCAATTAAGTGCACCTTTTCATCTTCATTTGGCCATTAACTCTAACTGAACATGGAAGGACAGAGTAAATATTTTCACAGACAAGAAGACTGACTTATAAGTACATTTCAACAAGGAAATAACAAAACACCTAACTCTACTTTGTGTTTTCCACCAGGATAAAAGGACAGTAAAACTATTGAAACAAATTCTTTAATAAGTACATTTGCTATAAATTTAAACTGTTCCTAATGGCAGAAAGTTTTTTAGACTTAAAATAAGATACTTGGCATGATAAGAAACCTCGGAGTACATCATGTTGAGTATAAACAGAACACTGTGGTAGCTGCTGCTTCATTTAGATAAACAAAGGCTTGGAATTTTCATTGGTAGGAAAAAATGGTTGAATGAAATGGCAAAGTAGGAAGAAAAACTTTTCTTGAAATTATGTCTAAATAATATCAAAAGATTTTAGATATAGGTATGAAATGCTTCAAAAAGTATAGTAAGCTTTCAGAAAGGAAGAATAAGAACATTCATTGAGGGCAACCCTGCTGGGACCCCTCTCACTCCTAAGAGCTTTCTCTGTATCTTTACTGAATAAACTTCTTTCATTTTACTCACACACATAAAAAGAACATTTACTGATTAATCACCTAAATGGTACCAGGCATTTGTTTTAGTACACAGTTTCTTTTCTACACACAAAAATAACAATGATTATAACAATGGAGTGGGTCTTCCTGCTTCCCGGTCACTTCTAAGACATTAGAGTAAAAGGAACAGATGTGTTCCATGGTCTCTCTGTCCAGAATGTCCTTCTTCAAGACATTCTTGCGACTGATCCTTCCCACCCGTCACTTGGCAGCTCTGGCACACTCAGAGAGACTTTTTCTCACTACCAAAATTCCACTCCCATTCGCATCCCCATCCTAACTACAAATGCCTCCAATATTCCCTAAACTAACATTTCCATTTTTTTTTTACATGAAATGCTTACAGTGACTTATAATGGATCAGAGTTTCCTTATTTTTCTGCTCCTACCACTACAACCTGTACAGCCTGGTCATAGTTAGTATTCAGTAACATAAATGTATTTAAGGTCGAAACACTGAAAATCATCTCACTGAGGGGGTGCCTGGGTGGCTCAGTCAGTTGAGCATCTAAATCTTGATCTCAACTCAGGTCATGGGTCTCAGAGTCGTGAGATCGAACCCCACATTGGACTCTGTGTTGAGCATGAAGCAAAGTTAGGATTCTCTCTCTCCCTCTCCCTCTGCCTCTGCTCCTCCCTGCCCGCTCACATGTGTGTGCGCACTCTCTCTCTCTCTCTAAAACATAATCATCATCCTCATCTCACTGAGAAGGTCTAAGTACCAAATCTTGAAGAATGCAAGGGCTGAGGGTATTGATGGCCAGACAGTCAAATATCCACAAATGACTTTTGATTCCCCCAAAACTTAGCTACTCATCTCTTATTTCCTACTTTAAGAGCAATTAGACTTAAAAATAGGAAACGTATATATGAAAAACCAAAACATTTCAATAAAAGACTCATATATATGCTCTCTAGATCTAAGCTACTTCTTAACCCTCATTTGGCCCTGAGCATGGAAGGTCAAGTAAATTATAACCTGATGTTGACCTTACCAATAACTGAAAGGCAATGAACAAGCTTTGTATATTATATGTACTATACACTGTATCCTTAAAATATAAAGAAAAGGTTATTAAGAAAATCATAAGGAAGATAAAATATATTAAGAAAATACTTATCGAGAAGCATCTGTAAGTGGACACACAGTTCAAGCCCATCTTTTTTTTTTAATTTTTATTTATTTATGATAGTCACAGAGAGAGAGAGGCAGAGAAATAGGCAGAGGGAGAAGCAGGCTCCATGCACCGGGAGCCCGATGTGGGATTCGATCCCGGGTCTCCAGGATCGCGCCCTGGGCCAAAGGCAGGCGCTAAACCACTGCGCCACCCAGGGATCCCAAGCCCATCTTGCTCAAGGGCCAACTGTACACCTACACAATGTCTCTAATCACAGGCTACTGAAACTTAACATACCCCAAATTACAAATCCACCTGTACACTCTAACTTTCCCATTCTTTTCTTAACACTTGCCATTTTACTGTCCTTCAGAAATCTTCACATTTAAAAACCATGCCCTCTATATTTAGTAAGTCACTCAAATACTGCTGTGATCATTTTTTGTCTCATATTTCTAGAGCATTCTTTACAGCTCACAAAGTGGGTGATCACCTTTGTTACCACATTTGGTCATGACACACACCCAAGGGGTAAGTATTAGTATCATTTTTATGAATGAGGTCACTGACATTCAAACAGGTTAAACAAGTTTTTCTGAGATCCCACAGCAAGTAAGTGACAGAACCAGGATGGTAGCACATCTTTTGACTTCAAATACAGTGCTCACACCATTGTAGAGCAGCTGCCTCTACTAAGACATAGGCCCGTTTTACCTTCTTCCATAGGTGTCACCATAGAATAGGTCATAATTACTTTATACTATGTTACTATAAGTAGGGCAGCCACAAAGATACTCAATGCATGCTATTTTAACTATCCCAAATGTTTTTACCTTTTAAAGTACCACTAAATCATGGGGACCTCGATGGCTGAGTCAGTTCTGGGATCAAGTCCCAAGTCATCAGCCTCCCTGCTGAGGGGGGAGCCTGCTTCTTCCTCTCCCTTTGTCCCTTACCCTGCTCATGCATGTGTACTCTCTCTTAAATAAATAAATAAATAAATAAATAAATAAATAAATGAATAAATAAATAAATTCTTTACAAAAATAAATGAACAACGTACCACTAAACCACATTGTTATTATACTCCCACTGCTCCTTGTAGATCTACCTGACAATCCAAATATAATACTTTTAGGGTGCCTGGATGTCTCCGTTGGTTGAGCATCCAATACTTGGTGTCAACTCAGGTCATGATCTCATGGTCATGGAATCAAGCCCTGTGATGGGCCCTGCACTCAGACTGAAGTCCGCTTCAGATTCTGTCTCCTTCTCCCTCCCACTCACTCTCTCAATAAATAAATACATAAAAGCTTTTAATAAACCTTTACATATATAGTTAATATATAAATTATGATATTATACATTATGCATAATACACAAACTATATATAAATGTGTTATATATAAAATAGAATATGGAAATTATATGATACACATATATGCTAATAAATTTAATGTATAAACATAATATATATGATTTATACTTCTAAAAAACTATAATCCAAACTCTGTCTAGATCACATTAGAAGTTTTGCACATCCATACACACCACAGAATCATACATTTCACCATAGGTTGACCTAGAGTTTTTCTTTAGCTTTTTAGATAACTTTAAAACCCAAACTTGGGATATCTGGGTGGCTCAGTGATTGAGCATCTGTCTTCAGCTCTGGACGTGATCCCAGAGTCCTGGGATTGGGTTCCACGTGGGGCTCCCTGTGTGGATCCTGCTTCTCCCTCTGCCTCTCTGTGTGTCTCTCATGAGTAAATGGATGAAATATAGAAATAAAAAAAGATTCCTTAACACAATTTTTAAAAAGATTTTATTTATTCATGAGAAACACACACACACACACACAGAGGCAGAGACACAGGCAGAGGGAGAAGCAGGCTCCCCATAGGGACCCCAATGTGGGACTCAATCCCTGGACCCTGGGACTGTGCCCGGAGCAGAAAGCAGATGCTCAACCACTGAGCCACCCAGGCGTCCTGATTCCTTAACACTTCTAAGCTCAGTTTTCTGCCATACTACCACACACCTTTCACTAAGTTAAGCTTGCAAATTAGCAGAACTCTATTACTATATTTATCACATAATTATCAATTACAGGTAAAAGGTATAAGGAATTTATTTTTATGGGCAAATGCAGACATGATATTTTTTTATTTTTTTATTTTTTTAAAGAATTATTTATTTATTTATCTATGAGAGACACACACACAGAGAGAGGCAGAGACATAGGCAGAGGGAGAGGGAGAAGCAGGCTCCATGCAGGGAGCCTGATGTGGGACTTGATCCCGGGTCTTCAGGATCACACCCCGGGCTCCAGGCGGCGCTAAACCACTGCACCACTGGGGCTGCCCAGACATGATATTTTAAAATAATAAGAAGACGGTACCTCAGAATCCCAAGGTGAACTATCTTCTCCTCGTCCTAAAGCTGATATCCTATCTGTAAAATATAGTCACAAATACATTAATGAGAACATGTATTACTATGAATTCTAAACACATATATAAGCGCATCCACATTCACAAATATTTCAATAAACCCCCCCCCAAAAAAAAAACAAAAAAAACCAAATATTTCAATAAAATAAAAGTAATAGGAGATAAGATTTTCAGAGGGATGAAACATTTTCAGGAAGAAAAAGTTCACAGTAGTTTGCGATACTTAGATAGTAAAAGAAAAATAACTTCGTGAAATGAAGTGGATAACATATTTGGATCTACATACTTTCATATTGTTTTTTACTAGCATGTAAGCATAGAAAAAAACTCATAGAGGTTCACTAACTTAACACTCATATGATTTTTGTGTGCTCTATCAGCAGAAGTCAAATTGTCATTAACTGCTTGCTCAAATTGTCATTAACTGCTTGCTCTTGTGGAGGACTTTCAATAATATCAATACCATTGTCCTTTTTTCCAATTGCCAGCTTCGTTGCTCCTTCCTATAACACCACCACCACCACCACCACCACACACACACACACACACACACACACACACACACAAAACAGCTTCAAAAAACATCATATTAATCCACCTACTCTCTCACTCCTCAAAAAGACAAATACATACTGTATCTGTCAAGTCATAGGCACTATCCTAGGAGAAGATGGAAATATAAATAAAAGAGGGAGTCTGCCTTATATGCTACTAGGGGGACAGATGGACAAAAACAAATAAGAACAGAAGAGGATCATTGTCTAGTTCTAGAAGTGAAGTGAATAGAGTTCAGTGAAGGCACAAGGAGAAAAATGTTGTATATGGGAAGCTCAGGAAATGCTGCAAAGATAAGGCTTATATCTTGAAAGACAAAGTATACAAGGAGTGTGTGAAGGGCATTCTAGCAAAGGTAGAACGATCAAAAGGATGAAGTAGGAAATAACATAGTAAGTGACAGTAGCTCAGAATGTGGCAAAACTAGGACACAATTATTGGGAATGGGATAAAGAGATATAATTGGAAAATCAGGACTGAACTGAAAAAGACAGAGTCATGCTAAGATATGAACTTTCTCCTTCAGGTATTGGGGAATCCACTAAATAAGCAGGAGTTACATCATCACATATATATTTTAGAAATGTCACTCTAGTACCAATGTAAAGATGAACATAAAGGAACCAAAAGAGAAGAGTATTTCAAAATTATAGATGAGAAAGTGAATTATGGTAATAAGAGGTGAAAAATTGTTAAGCAAGTAAAGATACTGCATGTGGTGGAGTGACTGGATGTGGTTTTTAAGATTTATTTATTTACTTTTGGAGAGAATGAGAGAGTGTGTGCCCATGCAGAGGGAGGGACAGAGGAAGAGGAAGAGAATCCTCAAGCAACCTCTCCACTCTGCACAGAGCCAGACACAGGGCTCAATACCGGGACCATGAGATCATGACCTGAACCAACATTAAGAGTCAGATGCTTAACCAAGGGAGCCACCCCAGTCACCTGGATGTGATGTCACCTAATTTTAGGGAAGTTTAGAGTCCAGGATTTTTTTTCTGCTTCAGTGTTCCAATGGTGCTTTATATTACGGTGGGGAAAACAAATGACAAAGCAGATTTAAAAGTCAGGAAGAGCAAAGAGTCAGAAATAATGTCTTCAGTCTGGGACTTCATCAAATCTGAAGCACCCAGGGGACTTATTAAGAAAGTTTTAGATAAATACATTTGGAGTAGAAAAAAATGACAATACTCAGGAAAACCACATGATGTTAAAAAGTCATCTATAAAACATACTAACCTGGGATCCCTGGGTGGCGCAGCGGTTTGGCGCCTGCCTTTGGCCCAGGGCGCGATCCTGGAGACCCGGGATCGAGTCCCACATCGGGCTCCCGGTGCATGGAGCCTGCTTCTCCCTCTGCCTGTCTCTCTTCCTCTCCCTCTCTCTGTGACTATCATAAATAAAAAAATTAAAAAAAAATAAAATAAAACATACTAACCTGATATAATTAATGTCAACCTACACAAAACTCTGAAATTTTCAAAATAAAAATAAAAGAAGGAAAAAAAATAAAACAAAATAAAAGAAAGGGGGAAAAACCATGGGATTCAGTACTTCACTTATATACTTCAACATTACTTTCTAGAACAGAAAAAAATACTTTTATTAATATACACAAGTAATGAGCACCTGGATGGCTCAGTTGGCTAAGCCAACTTGATTTCGGCTCAGGTCATGATGTCAGGATTGTGACATTGAGATTTACATCAGACTCCACACTCAGCAGGGATCCTGCTTCTCTCCTTCTCTCTGCCCCTCTCCCCACTTCTGAGATAAATAAATCTTTAGAAAAATGCATATATACGTGGGCATGTATTCATTTCTGCACTTTTAAGATAGATACTGAATCCCAGGTCTCCAGGATCAGGTCCTGGACTGAAGGCGGCGCTAAACCACTGAGTCACCCAGGCTGCAACAATATTCCTTATAAAAAAATGAAACTTAAAAGCTAAGATTTAAGTTGTAGAAGAGAAATATTTTAGGGATTACAGAATTTTAAGGCACTTTATGAGAAAAATATAAAACCCCACTTTAAAATTCACATGGTTTCTTATTCCACTGTGAATAGCATACTAATAGCTTTAATTTCCTATCTACATATATAGGATGGTACTTAAAGGCTGGAGAAAGAATCTAATATTAAAATATTAATAATCATGATCATCCAAATTAAAGGTTTAAAGTCTCCAAAGTCATGAATGATTATCAAGCAGGACATAATATTCCATATTCACGGGAGAGAAGAAAAGGCCTTAAACAATCAAATCACTTGTATTTCTGAGTTTCAGATACGAAAGAATTCACAGGTTAAATTTAACAATTTTTGGTGGCACCGGGCTGGCTCACTCACAAGAGTGTGTGACTCGTAATCTCAGCATCTGAGTTTAAGCCCAGCATTGGGTATAGAGATTACTTAAAACAAAATTTAATCTAAAAAATACAAAACAGCGAGTGAAGCCGAGGGGAGCCGACAGCTCCTGAGAAGGCGAGGGGTGTGTGTGCATCCGCCTCTTACTCCTCTCCCTGCAGCCCTCCCTCGAGGCTGGCAACACCTGGGCCCCTCCGCCACCCGCCTGCCTGGGTGGCCTGGCAGGACCTCGCGCCCTGCCCTCGTGGTCGGCGCCACCGCCCCTGCCCCTTGTCCCATCTAGGCGCTGCGGCCAGTCCTGCCCCTCCGGCGCCCACGGCCGGGCCCATGTGCAGCAGTGGCAGCGGCGGGGGCAGGGATCGCTTGGGACTCCCCTTCACTGGGTGCGCGGCCCACCCCGTCGCGGGCCTGCCACCTCCCCGCCCCAGGAAGCAGAATGTGATGAACACGGTGAAGGGAAAGGCGCTGGGAGTGGCTGAGTACCTGACCCAGGTCCTCAAGGAATCAAAATTTAAGGAAACTGGTGTTATCACCCCAGAAGAGATAACTTTCAAATCATCCTGAAAACCTACCAATTTGGTCTGAGATTTAAAGAGAGAACTGAAGTGACACAGTGAGAAAACTCTGCCCTTCTATCAAGTACAACTTGTTTATGGCCACTCTGCACTGAGCAAAATGACTAGAAGGAAAAACTCATCTAAAAAGAAAGAATCAGACACATTCCTCTCCCCCACAGTGTTACAAAATTTGAATTACAATTCAATGTCAGAGAGCCAATAAAGAAGCACAATTATAAAGCTACTGGTGGCTCAAGAAAAAAAGCATAAAGGATTCAAGAGACTTCATGACTGCAGAATTTCGATCTCATCAGGCCGAAATTAAAAATCAATTAAATGAGATGCAATCCAAACTGGAGGTCCTAACGATGGATAACGACGTAGAAGAATGAGTGAGTGACATAGAAGACAAGTTGATGGGATCCCTGGGTGGCACAGAGGTTTGGCGCCTGCCTTTGGCCCAGGGCGCGATCCTGGAGACCCGGGATCGAATCCCACGTCGGGCTCCTGGTGTGTGGAGCCTGCTTCTCCCTCTGCCGGTGTCTCTGCCTCTCTCTCTCTCTCTCTGTGTGACTATCATAAATAAATAAAAATTAAAAAAAAAGACAAGTTGATGCCAAGGAAGGAAACGGAGGAAAAAAGAGAAAAACAATTAAAAGATCCTGAGGACAGGTTAAGGAAAATAAATGACAGCCACAGAAGGAAAAATCTACATTTAATTGGGGTTCCAGAGGGTGCAGAAAGGGACAGAGGTCCAGAAAGTGTGTTTGAACAAAACCTAGCTGAGAAGTTCCCTAACTTGGGGAGGGAAACAGGCATTCAGATCCAGGAGATAGAGAGATCACCACCTAAAATCAATAAAACCTGCTCAACACCTTGACATTTAATAGTGAAGCTTGCAATTCCAAAGATAAAGAGAAGATCCTTAAAGCAGCAAGATACAAGAGATCCCTAACCTGTATGGGGAGAAGTATTAGGATAACAGCAGACCTCTCCACAGAGACCTGGCAGGCCAGAAAGGGCTGGCAGGATACAGTCATGGTCCTAAATGAGAAGAACATGCAGCTGAGAATACTCCATCCCCATCAAGGCTCCCATTTACAATAAAAGGAGAGATAAAGAGCTTCCAAGATAGGCAGGAACTGAAAGAATATGTGACCACGAAAGCAGCTCTGCAAGAAATACTAAGGAGGACTCTGTAAAAGAAAGAAGAAGTCCAAGGAAACAATCCGTAAAAGCAGAGACTGAACAGGTATCATGATGACACTAAACTCGTATCTATAGTAACTCTGAACGTGAATGGGCTTAATGACCCCATCAAAAGGCGCAGGGTTTCAGACTGGATAAAAGAGCAAGACCCATCGATTTCCTGTCTACGAGAGACTCATTTTAGACCTAAGGACACCTACAGCCTGAAAATAAAAGGTTGAAGAACCATTTAACATTCAAATGGTCCTCAAAAGAAAGCAGGGGTAGCTATCCTTATATCAGCTAAATTAAAGTTTATCCCAAAGACTGTAGTGAGAGATGAAGAGGGACATTATATCATACTAAAAGGATCTCTCCAAAAAGAGGACCTAACAATCAGGATATTTATGCCCTGAAAGCGGGAGCTGCCAAGTATATCACTCAATTAATAACGAAAGTTCAGATATACTTAGATATTAATACACTTATATGTGGAGACTTGACTATAGTGCTTTCTGCAATCGACAGATCTTCTAAGAACAACATCTCCAAAGAAACAAGCGCATTAAACGATACACTGGACCAGATGGATTTCACAGATATTTACAGAACTTCACATCCAGACGCAACTGAATACACATTCTTCTCAAGTGCACATGGAACTTTCTCCAGAATAGGCCACATACTGTGTCACAAATCAGGTCTTAAACGATACCAAAAGATTGGGATTGCCCCCTGCATATTTTCAGACCATAATGCTTTGAAACTAGAACTAAACCACAAGAAGAAATATGGAAGGATTTCAAACACGTGGAGGTTAACGACAATCCTGCTAAACGATTAAAGGGTCAACCAGGAAATTAGAGAAGAATTAAAAAGATTCCTGGAAACTAATGAGAATGAAGATACAACCGTTCAAAATCTTTGGGAACAGCAAAAGCAGTCCTGAGGGGGAAATACATCGCAAGACCAGCATCCGTCCCCAAACTGGAAAGAACTCAATGCAAAAGCTAACCTTGCACCTAAAGGAGCTGGAGAAGGAACAGCAACTGAAACCTTCAACCAGCAGAAGAAGACAATTAATAAAGATTCGAGCAGAACTCAATGAGATAGAGACCAGAAGAACTGTGGAACAGATCAACAAAAACCAGGAGTTGGTTCTTTGAAAGAATTAATAAGACAGATAAACTATTAGCCAAACTTATTAAAAAGAAGAGAGAGAAGACCCAAATTAATAAAATCATGAACGAGAGAGGAGGGATCACCACCAACACCAAGGAAATACAAACGATTTTGAAAACTTAGTATGAGCAGCTTTATGCCAATAAATTAGGCAATCGAGAAGAAATGGGTGCATTCCTGGAAAACCACAAACTACAAAACTGCAACAGGAAGACATAGAAAAGCTGAACAGGCCAATAACCAGGGACGAAACTGAAGCAGTCATCAAAAACCTACCAAGACACAAAAGTCCGGGGCCAGATGGCTTCCCAGGGGAATTCTATCAAACGTTTAAAGAACAAACCATACCTATTCCACTAAAGCTGTTATGAAAGATAGAAAGGGATGGAGTACTTCCAAAGTCGTTCTATGAGGCCAGCATCACCTTAATTGCAAAACCAGACACAGACCCCACCAAAAAGGAGAATTATAGACCAATACCCTGATGAACACGGACGCAAAAATTCTCAACAAGATACTAGCCAACAGGATCCGACAATACATTAAGAAGATGATTCACCATGACCCAGTGGGATTTATCCCCGGGATGCAAGGCTGCTTCAACACTTGTAAAGCAATCAATGTGATTCATCACATCAGCAAGAGAAAGAACCAAGAACCACATGATCCTCCCAATAGATGCAGAGAAAGCATTTGACAAAATACAGCATCCATTCCTGATCAAAACTCTTCAGAATGTAAGGATAGAGGGAACATTCCTCAGCATCTTAAAAGCCATCTATGAAAATATCGTTCTCAATGGGGAAACACAGGGAGCCTGTCCCCTAAGATCAGGAACAAGACAGGGATGTCCACTCTCACCACTGCTATTCAACAGAGTACTAGAAGTCCTAGCCTCAGCAATCAGACAACAAAAAGAAACAAAAGGCATTCAAAGTGGCAAAGAGGAAGTCAAACTCTCCCTCTTTGCAGATGACATGATACTGTGCATAGAAAACCCAAAAGAGGGCAGCCTGGGTGGCTCAGCGGTTTAGCGCCTCCTTCGTCCCAGCGCCTGGTCCTGGGGACCCGGGATTGAGTCCCGCGTCCGGCTCCCTATGTGGAGCCTGCTTCTCCCTCTGCCTGTGTCTCTGACTCTCTCTCTCACTGTATCTCATAAATAAATGAATAAAATCTTTTTTTTAATTTTTTTTTTTATTTATGATAGTCACAGAGAGAGAAAGAGAGAGAGGCAGAGACATAGGCAGAGGGAGAAGCAGGCTCCATGCACCGGGAGCCCGATGTGGGATTCGATCCCGGGTCTCCAGGATCGCGCCCTGGGCCAAAGGCAGGCGCCAAACCGCTGCGCCACCCAGGGATCCCCTGAATAAATAAAATCTTAAAAAAAAAAAAGAAAGAAAAAGAAAACCCAAAAGACTCCACCCCAAGATTGCTAGAAATCATACAGCAATTTGGGATTGTGGCAGGATACAAAATCAATGCCCAGAAATCAGGTGCATTTCTATACACGAACAATGAGACTGAAGAAAGAGAAATGAAGGAGTCAATCCCAATTACAATTGCACCCAGGAGCATAAGATACCTAGGAATATACATAACCAAAGAGGTAAAGTGTCTCCACCCTCAAAACTACAGAACACTTCAGAAGGAAATTGAGGAAGACCCAAAGAGATGGAAAAATATGCCATGCTCATAGATTGGAAAAATTTCAATGCTACCCAGGGCAATTTACACATTTAATGCAATCCCTATCAACATACTATGGACCTTCTTCAGAGAGTTGGAACAAATCATCTTAAGATTTGTGTGAAATCGAGACCCCTGGGTGGCGCAGCGGTTTGGCGCCTGCCTTTGCCCCAGGGCGTGATCCTGGAGACCCGGGATCGAATCCCACATCAGGCTCCCAGTGCATGGAGCCTGCTTCTCCCTCTGCCTGTGTCTCTGCCTCTCTCTCTCTCTCTGTATCTGTCATAAATAAATAAAATAAAAAAAAATTTGTGTGAAATCAGAAAAGACCCCAAATAGCTAGGGGAATATTAAAAAAGAAAACCATAGCTGGGGGCATCACAATGCCAGATTTCAGGATGTACTACAAAGCTGTGGTCATCAAGACAGTGTGGTACTGGCATAAAAACAGACACATAGATCAATGGAACAGAATGCAGAATCCGCAAGTGGACTCTCAACTTTATGGTCAACTAATATTCAACAAAGCAGGAAAGACTATCTACTGGAAAAAAGACAGTCTCTTCAATAAATGGTGCTGGGAAAATTGGACAGCCACCTGCAGAAGAATGAAACTGGACCACTTTTTTACACCATACACAAAGATAAACTCAAAATGGATGAAAGATCTAAATGTCAGACAGGAATCCATCAGAATCCTAGAGGAGAACACAGGCAACACCCTTTTTGAACTTGGCCACGGCAACTTCTTGCAAGATACATCCCTGAAGGGAAGAGAAAGCAAAGCAAAAATGAATTATTGGGACTTCATCAAGGTAAGAAGCTTCTGCATAGCAAAAGAAACAGTCAAGAAAACTAAAAGGCACCCTACAGAATGGAAGAAGTTATTTGCAAATGACCTATCAGATAAAGGGCTAGTATCCAAGATCTATAAAGAACTTAGTAAACTCAACAGCAAAGAAACAAACAATCCAATCATGCTATGGGCAAAAGACATGGACAGAAATTTCACAGAGGAAGACACAGACATGGCCAACAAGCACATGAGAAAATACTCCGGATCACTGGCCATCAGGGAAATATAAATCAAAACCAGAATGAGGTATCATCTTCCACCAGTGAGAATGGGCAAAATTAACAAGGCAGGAAACAACAAATGTTGGAGAGGATGTGGAGAAAGGGGAACCCTCTTTCACTGTTGGTAGCAATCTGAACGGGTACAGCCACCCTGGAAAACTGTGTGGAGGTTTCTCAAAGAGTTAACAATAGAACTGCCCTATGACCCAGCAATTGCACTTCTGAGGATTTACCCAAAGGTACAGATGCAGTGAAATGCAGGACACCTGCACCCCAATATTTATAGCAGCAATGTCCACAATAGCCAAACTGTGGAAGGAGCCTCGGTGCCCATCGAAAGATGAATGGATAAAGAAGATGTGGTCTATGTATACAATGGAATATTACTCAGCCATTAGAAATGACAAATACCCACCATTTGCTTTGAGGTGGATGGAACTGGAGGGTATTATGCTGAGCAAAATAAGTCAATTTGAGAAGGACAAACATTATATGTTCTCATTCATTTGGGGAATATAAGAATTGGTGAAAGGGAACATAGGGAGAGGGAAAAAAAAATGAGTGAAAATATCAGTGAGAGTGACAGAATATGAGAGACACCTAACTCTGGGAAATGAATAGGGGTAGTGGAAAGGGAGGTGGGGGGGTTGGGGTGACTGGGTGATGGGCACTGAGGGGGTCACTTGGCAGGATGAGCATTGGGTGTTATGCTAAATGTTGGCAAATGAACTCCAATTAAAAAAAGTTAAAAAAAAAACATAAAATGACAAGAGGCAAGCCACTTTATATTTTAAGAGTAAATAATACACAACACTGAACTCAGAGCAGGAAAATTAATTTTACAAGAGAGTACTTTACCTTGGTACCAGAACTTAAGTCCTCATGTTTTGAAGGCCTTGAATCATCAGTATCAGCTTTGCGGGTACGACTTTACAGCAAAAATAGAAAACAAAGACAAGTTCATTTCTTTAAAAAGAAAAATCGAGTAAAAGTCAGCTGTTTATTAATGAAGTTTCTTGACATACGAAAATTTAGCCTCGTTTTGGTTAAGCTTTTATTTTTAATTCTAGTATCCTTAACATACAGTGTTACATTAGTTTCATATATACAATATAATGATTTGGTAATTCCATACATCACCCAGTGCTCATCATGACTAGTGCATTCCTTAATTCCCATCTCCTATTTCACCCATTCCCCTACCAACATCCCCCCTGGTAACCATCAGTTTGTTCTCTATAGCAGTCTTCTTCTTGGTAAATCTGTCTTTTCTGTCTCCTTCGCTCATTTTTATTTTGTTTCTTACATGTTACTTAGGAGTGAAATCATATTTGTCTTTCTCTGACTTACACTGCTTAGCGTAATACGCTCTAGCTCTCACCATGCAAATGACAAGATGTCATTCTTTTCAATGGCTGAACAATATTCCATTGTGTGTGTGTGTGTGTGTGTATGTGTGTGTGTATATATATGTATATAACCACTTTTTATTCACTAATCCATCAACATGCACACTTAGGCTGATGATTGCAAATAATGCTGTAGTAAAAACATGAGGTGCATGTATCCCTTTGAATTGGTGTGTTTGTCATATCTGGGTAAATACATAGGAGTGCAACTCTTGGATTGTTAGTTTTGTTTTTAACTTTTTGAGGAACCGCCATACGGTTTCCCATGGTGGCTGTCCCAGTTTGCACTTCCACCAAAAGTGCAACAGGGTTCCTTTTTCTCCACATCCTCACCTACACTTGTTTCTTGTGGTTTTGATTTTAGCCATTCTGACAGGTGTGCAGCGCTATCTCATTGTAGTTTTGATTTGCATTTCCCTGATGACGTGTGATGCTGATCATCTTTTTATATATCTGTTGGCCAACTGGACATCTTCTTTGGAAAAATGTCTGATACATTCTGATCATTCTTGACCTGGATTGTGTTTTGGGTGTTGAGATGTATCAGTTCTTTAGATTCTTATACTAACCTTTATCAGATATGTCATATGCAAATGTCTTCTCCCATTCTGTAAGGTTGCCTTTTAGTTTTGTGGATTGATTCCTTCACTGCAAAAGCTTTTGATTTTGATGTAGCCCCAACAGTTTATTTTGCTTTTATTGCTCTTGCCTCAGGAGACATAAAAACAAACAAACAAACAAACAAAAAAACCTGGCTACAGCTAATACCAGAGAGATCATTGCCTGTGCTCTCTTCAAGGATAAAATGGTTTCATGTGATATATTTATATCTTTAAACCATTTTGAATTTATTTTTGTAAATGGTGAAAGAAAGTGGTCCTGTTTCAATCTTTTATATACCCATTCAGTTTTCCTAGCATCATTTATTGAAGGAGACTGCCTTTTCAAACCATTGGATATTCTTTCTTGCTTTGTCAAAGATTAATTAACCATATCATTATAGTTTATTTCTGGATTTTCTATACTATTCTACTGATATTTGTATCCATTTAATGCCAATACTATGCCGTTTTGATTACTACAGCTTTGTAATATAACTTGAAATCTAGCATAGAGATATCTCCAGTTATGTTTTTCTTTTTCCAATATTGCTTTGGCTATTTGAGGTCTTCAGTGGTTCCATATAAATTTAGTGTTGTTTGCTCTAGTTCTGTGAAACATGTCGATGGATTTTAGTAGGCATTGCATTAAATTTGTAGATTGCTTTGGGTCCTATACACAGTTTAACAATAGGTGCTCTTCCAATCTATGAGATGGAATTCTTTCCACGTCTTTGTGTCATCCTCAATTGCTTTCACCAATGTTTTCAGAATACAGGTCTTTCAAAATTTGGCCTCTGTGTTATTTTTTTAACATGTTATTTATTTATTTATTTATTTACTTATTTATTTGAGAGAGAGAGAGAGAGAGAGAGAGAGTGTGTGTGTGCACAGTAGGCAGAGAGGCAGGTGGAGGGAGGGGAAAGAAGCAGGGCCCCTGCTGAGCAGAGAGCCTTATATGTGGCTCTATCCCAGTACCCTGACATCATGACCCAAGCCAAAGGCAGTCGCTTAACCGACTGAGCCAGCCAGGCGCCCCTTGGCCTCTGTTTTTAAAAAGGGTTTAGTTATCTATTTTGCTTTCACCTCTCCTAACCTGTGAAATGCCCAGTAAAGGCCCAGTTTTAGTTCCCATAACTAAGTGTGACAGGTGAGGAATTCTCTGAAATGTCTGACAGCTAACTGGACAAAAGTTAACCACCATGAATTATCACCTTCCACCTGTCAGAATGGCTAGAATCAAAAACACACACTAAAAAATATTGGTGAGGATGCAGAGACTAAGGAATACTCGTGAGCTGGTGATGAGGATAGAAATTGGAGCAGCCACTGTAAAAAACAAAATGGAGTTTCCTTGAAGAAGTACCAATAGAAATACCACATGATCCAGTAATCCACTACTGGGTACTTACTTACCCCCAAAAAAGAAAACACTAATTTGAAAAGACATATGTACCCCAATGTTTACTGCAGCATTATTTACAACAGCCAAGATATGAAAGTAACCCATGTCCATCAACAGATGTATAACACACACACACACACACACACACACACACACACAGAGCAATATTACTCAGCCATAAAAAAGAATGAAACCTTACCATTTGCAACAATGTGGATTACCTGGAGGGTATTAAGCCAAGTGAAATAAGTCAGAGCAAAATAGACAAATACTGTATGATTTCACTTATATGTAGAATCAAAAAAGCAGAACAAATGAACAAACAAGCAAAAAGCAGAACCAGACCCATAAGTACAGAGAATTCTGTATTGCCAGAAGGGAAGTGGGTGGGGGACAGACAAAAATGGGTGAAGGGAAGTGGGAGGTTCAGCATTCCAGGTATAGTAAGTCACAGGGATAAAAGTACAGCATAGGGAATATAGTCAATAGAATTGTAAGAGCAATATGCAGTAACACATGGTAGCTACACTTGTGGTAAGCATGGGGTAACAACATAGACCTGCTGAATCACTATGTTGTACACATGAAACCAACATAACGGTGTGTCAACTATACTTAAATTTTGAAAAGGAACTATCTACAGATGTTAAAGAACAAATTTATATGTTATTACTTGGAATACTATTCCCGAAGAGATTAAAAGATTAAAAATTATAAAATCCAAGTTTCACAAGTCCTGCCTTATTTACGTCCACATAAACTAGCAAGACCTTAAAAATCAAGGGCACTCAGATACCCAAGAAGAGAGACTGCTATAAAAATAGTCCTGATATCTGTGCCTCTATTTACCCACACACTGCCTAATATTTTCTTTTTGTGAGCTACCACTCCTGGATCACTCCTCTGCAGGGCTCAGTGGCACTCTCCAACGTTTAAGTCTTTAGCCTGCCAAGGCACAGATTCCCAAAACAAGGAAAGGCTCAAATGACCAAGAATAGGAGCCATTTCCTGCTCCTGGAGAACCAGCTAAATGGAGTCTGAGTCATCCATGCAGTCATCTCAATGTAGGCACCTTACCAACTACCCAAATGAAGCTCCGTTATTGATCTGACAGCTAGTCCTACCCCACCAAACCCTACACATACATGGGAAGGGCATCAGAGAATTACGAAAAGAGGTGGAGCGATCACAAGACCCTGTGACCTTGGGCCATACATTTACATAGTTCAGAATCTCCATTCCCCCCATTATTTGAAAGGATCTAACCCGCCTTCTGTAAGGTGGGGTAGAAGTCGATGATGTCCCATTCCTATTTGCTGTAAATACTCTTGCCAGTGGTTCAACTGATTTTAATGTTTCTCAACAGAAACTCTGAAGTAGGGCAGCCGGATAGCCCAGCGGTTTAGTGCCACCTTCAGCCCAGGGCATGATCCTGGAGACCCAGGTTTGAGTCCCAAGTCAGGCTCCCTGCATGGAGCCTGCTTCTCCCTCTGCTTGTATCTCTGCCTCTCTCTCTCTCTCTCTCTCTCTGTCTCATGAATAAATAAAATCTTTTTTTAAAGGAAAAGAAACCCTGAAGTATGCTAGTTCCTTCAATTAAACCAACAAAAAGAGGGATCCCTGGGTGGCGCAGCGCTTTAGTGTCTGCCTTTGGCCCAGGGTGCGATCCTGGAGACCGGGATCGAATCCCATGTTGGGCTCCCGGTGCATGGAGCCTGCTTCTCCCTCTGCCTGTGTCTCTGCCTCTCTCTCTCTCTCTCTCTCTCTCTCTCTGTGTGACTATCATAAATAAATAAAAATTAAAATAAATAAATAAATAAATAAATAAATAAATAAATAAATAAACCAACAAAAAGAAATGCTGCTCAGGACTCTCTTGAACGCTCTATTTTATTTTATTTTATTTTTTTTTGAACGCTCTATTTTAATATGCTTTTATAAACAACAACCAATATCTTGTGTTCTTTCTTTGTGTAATTGACCTTTGTCTATCTTGTCATAAACTCCAATATTCTGTCATCATTTCTAAAACTCTTTTTCCTATTCAACCCAGTGTGGTTCTTCTTGAAACATGCCCTCTCCTGCTAATTCCCGTCTCATGTACACTAGACCCACTCCCTATCTTTATATTATTAAATCAAAGATGAGAGAAAAGGGAAAAAATCTAAATTTAAATCTCATTTCTGTCAGTTATCAAATTCAAGTAAGTCACTTTAATCCCTTTTCAGTTTCAAATTCTCCACTTCAACAACCACTTGGTAAGGATGTTAAACATGGGTTACAGCATCAGAGAGTATTTTGATTAACACATCTCTAAGATTCTTTAAAACCCTGAAATTCTATCTGCTTTTCATTTTGTCTTTAGAAAAATGGAGAATCCTTAGCTGCAGAAATGATAAAAAGTAATGGAATAAAAGAAACAGCAAGAAAATTGGAGAAGAAAGTTTAAAAAAATCAAGAAAAGAGTATAGAAAGGACATGGAGAAAAGCAAAAAAAGTCTACAAAAAAAGAAAAAGCTTCACAGAACTTATCAAGGGTGCCAGCCTAAAGGGAAAATTAGACTGAGAAGTCAGTAAATAGACAACTGTTTAGAAATACCCTCTAAATAGATGATAAATTTAATTAACGTTACATGGTCTATACCTAGATTACATATCCTTCACTTTCAGAAAAATCATTCATCTCAAGGAGAGCAGACGTCACTATATCTAAGAGCTTGCCTGATTAGGGCTTGCTTATGTAAAAGCTATGGTACTGTGGCCATAGGTAACTGAGATCCACTCCAAAATCTTTGACAGTAAAAACAAGAAACTAGTTACCACTGCAATAATTACCTCTAGCTATCACTAGTTGTGTCAAATATATTAGGAAAATGCTTGGACTTGCCTGGTTCTTAAGAAAACTCCAAATCAGAGTTAACATGTAATGAAATTTGACAATCTGGGATGATCTAAGATCTGTATCTTAATTCCAGTGCTGCTGAGGGGCAAAACATGTATGTGGGAGCCACGCAGGCTAACATTCAAATCATGGGTCTGCTACTCATTAACTATGGAATCCTGGGTCAGTTTATCCATCTCCCTGAACTACAGCTGACTAGTTAATAAAAAGTAGGCTATAACAGCACAGCTCCTTGGTGAAACTATTGCAATGACTAATAAGTAATAAGTAAGACGTATTAAGCACATAATACAGTGTCTAGCCCAGAAGACAACGCTCAACAAATCCTTTCCTCTCCACTTCCTTGGTTAACACATCATTTTAAAAAAAATCCATAAAAGTCCTACCTGCTTAAAGAGACTTCTTCAGACTTCTTAGCCACTAGTAAAGAAAGCAGGAAAATACATTTTAAGTCAACAATAGAAAAATACAGAATATTAAAACTGTAAGACAGATGATGACTTGTTCAAAAGTATTCCTTTGGGACCACACCTGGAAACCACACTACAGTGGATATTAATTGTACTATTGGTAGGCAGTTAATGCATTAAGAAATCTCATTTTCTCCTCTATATTTACCAATGCAAGAAAGAATTCTAGTTATCAGGATGTGGTACATACAAGTGGATGTTTCTAATGACCATTATTGTAACCAAACCAAACCCTATGAGACTGACAGGAAATGGTATCATTAGCAGAATCATTATCATAAAGTGACAATGGCAAACTTAAATAGCATGATTTTCCTGGACTTCCACTACTAGGAGCAGTTAAAACAGACTATACATATTTAGCTGGAACACAACGGAACCTCTCCAGCTCCTCAGTTGAGACTGCTAAGTTCAGGATGAAATGCCTCATCACAAAGTTCGGCTCGGCTCCGGTCACAATCTTGGGGTCCTGGGTGGAGACCCTCAGGGAGTCTGCTTTTCTCTCTCCCTCTGTCCTTCCACCTCGCTTGTGCTATCTTTCAAATAAATAAATAAACTCTTCTCAAAACCTTTTCTAGAGAAAGACATAAGGCCTAGAAAAAGAACATTTTTTTTTTATTTTTTTAAATATTTTTTTTCTTTATTTATTTATGATAGTCACACAGAGAGAGAGAGAGAGGCAGAGACATAGGCAGAGGGAGAAGCAGGCTCCATGCACCGGGAGCCCGACGTGGGATTCGATCCCGGGTCTTCAGGATCGCACCCTGGGCCAAAGGCAGGCGCCAAACCGCTGCGCCACCCAGGGATCCCAAGAACAACATTTTAAATGGAATGAATTGAGCCTCCTGACTTGTTCAGTAGAGAGGGCTGAAAATTTCAAAATGGACTGATACTTGGCTAAGGAAATAAAAGCTTCCTTTGTCTTCCAGTATCTTTAACTTGGTATTCTTCAATCTATCCTCCACACGAGACACCTGCAAACTATGGCCACAGGCCAAATCCAACCTGCCATCTGGTTCTGTAAATAAAGTTGTAATGGAGCACAGTCACATCTATTTCAATACATATTGCTATGGCTACTTTCACACGACAATGGCAGAGTGTGAGACCCCAGGGCCTAAAATATTCACTATCTGGCCCTTTTAAGAAAAGCCTGGTGATCCCCATTTTATGCCATAACCAAAGGGCCCTAATTCAAATCTAATCTGATTACTCTTCTATTTCAAATTCTCCTATCAATCCCTGCTGGCTCCCTCCCCAACAGCCATTCCATATTCTTCATTCTTGCTGGAGAACCACAGCTTTATTTGGATAGTTAGTGTCCCAATACACAAAGAATGTGGTCTCGCCCCAGCTGCAAAAGGAGAAAGGATTATTCTAAGCTAATCACAGTACCTGACTTACCAGTGACTGGTTTAGGAACAAGCAAGTCATGTTACCTAGCCTATAAAATGTTAGGGGAAGTTTACTGCAAGCTGCTGAGTTTTCTTCCTATATAAAAGAAACACAAAGACAAACACAGTTCTTCTGGTCATGGATATTGTCATGTGAAAATATGCCTGAAGCTGTTGCTAATTAGCCAAGCAGGAAAAGAGACAGGGACTCCTGGGTGACTCAGCGGTTGAGTGTCTGCCTTTGGCTGAGGCCCTGATCCCCGACTTCCCCGATCAAGTCCCATGTTGGGCTCCCTGTCTGGAGCCTGCTTCTCCCTCTGCCTATATCTCTGCCTCTCTCTCTCTCTGTCTCTCATGAATAAATAAATTAAAATCTTAAAAAAAAAACACAACACAAAGACAGCTCTATTCTATTATGAGCACCTTGAAAGACCAAAACTCTCTTCCATCTTTGCTTCCTATAACTTGCAAAACCAAAGCCAACCTAAAGAATTTCTGTGATAGAGATCCACTAAGTCAAAGGTTTCTTCCTACATTTCAGACCATGCAACACACTAGGTGCCACCTCTGGGGAGCAACGGTAACATCTTTGTGACTGCGAACATTTTTGTGCTTTTATTATAATTTGTTGAGCCCAAGTTGCCCTTTTTGAATATTTATTATGATCATCTTTTGACTAATAACAGAGTATCTTATTTCCAAAAAACTACAGTATTATGCAACAAACAGGAGAGAACATTGTTCTAATGAAGTCAACATATCACATTCTGACTTAAGAGAAGTGAAGTCACTAATAGTGAGATTGTGTTGATGCAACAGCATCTAAAATAACCTGTGCTCCTCAACAGGCTTCCGTAGGATAGGTCATCACCTAAAAAATCAAGCAATCTCATTGGTCTTTCTGCACACTAGCTAAGTTTTGCAGTTCTTATTGTTTGCCATTTGTGTAAAGGACCAGCAAGGTATTGCAGAGTTCCAGTTTTAAGGATAATGAGACAAATCACGCTATAATAATATTTACTAAATGAAATCCACTTGTAAAAGTCAAAATACCATTTGTATAACCAGTAATTTTTATAACATGTTTATAGAGGAAACATAAAACATACTAACTTGAAAATCTTTTTTCCTTATTTACACAAAGCTATCCCATAGGATTTTAAGTCTCATAACTAATGAGGGCACCTGGATGGCTCACTGGTTGAGGTTGTGATCCCAGGTTCTGGGATTGAGTCCTACATCAGGCATCCGTATGGAGCCTGCTTCTCCCTCTGCCTCTCTCTTTGCCTCTCTCTGTGTGTCTCTGAGGAATAAAGAAATAAATTCTAAAAAATACTAAGATAAAGAATTTATTTTCAGACAATACTGCCTCATATTTTAAATTACCAAAAAGAACTTCTCAAATTCTGAATCCTAGACTATTAAGAAAGAAATTAAGAAACCAAACACCCATGCAATTTACACATCCGATTTGTTTCGTTTTGTTTTCATTGCTTTTTCATTATCAAAACTGCCTTACTCTGACTTCATCTATGTTAGGACCACCATAAGTAATTCACTCTAAAAAATCATACCTAGATCATGATTCTGTGAAGAATTTTCAGGTTTCATTTCTTCTTCATGTTCAGAAATTAGTTGGTCACTGCTACGTATAAGAAAGAGTGATAAACAATGAGACTTTTTTAATACTGATATGAAAAATATTTACCAGATATATCAAATTCTTAAGATTTTTCAAAGAATATCAGGGTTAACATCAAAACTTAAATTACCCGAATAGGTACTTCAAATTTGTTAGTTCTAAAAACTTTTATCAAGTATGTAATTATAATTAAAGGAGAAACAAAAGTAAGGTGAACCAGTCATGAGTTGAAGGCATTTTGCTCAGTAAACTAAGAGTTAGCCTGCCATAATGGAAAGTGTCTCAAATCCCAAAGTCCCAGCTCTAAAACCAGCAGCTTTTTGTTCTTAGACCAGCCACTTCTCTTCCACTCAAAGTCTTTCTCTATAAAACAGGAATCTTACCATCTTATATTACAAGGCTGTTAGGAGGATTTAATGAGGTATTATACCCAAAACGTGGTCTCTCAGGCAAGGTGATGCCCACAACTCTGGGAAGGGCAATATGAGACCTTCCATGACCTAATAAAAAAGGTATTCCACAGGAGTTAAAGCAAGCTTGGGGGGCAGCCCGGGTGGCTCAGTGGTTTAGCATGGCCTTCAGCCCAGGGCATGATCCTGGAGACCCGGGATCGAGTCCCATGTCGGGCTCCCTGCATGGAGCCTGCTTCTCCCTCTGCCTGTGTCTCTGCCTCTCTCTCTCTCCTCTCTGTGTATTCTCATGAATAAATAAAAATAAAATCTTAAAAAAATTAAAAAAATAAAGCAGGCTTCGGGTACAGATGTAGGAACAAAGGGGAAGGAAAGTCCAGTCTCTTCTTGTAGTATTATTTGAACTCCTTTAATAGTTTAGAATGGTCCTAACTAAAGTCTGCTAGCAGAAAAGACAAACAAAATCCTCGAAGGTTAATTCATCATGAAGGTCTGGGCTAATATATGGTTTCCACGTAAGGTTTTTGAGTGTGAAGGGAAGGGTGTATGGGGCTAAAGCCAGAAGGCCCAGCTGCCAGAACAGCATGCCGGTGGCTTTGGAATAGCAGCTGAGCATATAAGCATATGTAATAAACAAAAAAGGGTTGTAAGTTTGAATTCTAAGTGTGGATCACCATGAGGACTGACGAATGAGGATCAGCAAGGGCATCCTATGAGCAAAAGTCAATCATGACTGGCCTGCAGAACCAGTTTCAACAGCAATGTTGCAGGAACAGAATCAAAGGAAACCACAGAATGATGAGCATGTCCTTTTTTCCATCCAAAAGGCTTATGAAAGAGGACTGTCTCTCTGGTCTTAGGGAAACCCTTAGGTTCTCGGGAAATTCAAGGGGGAAAGTATAGGCGATAACCCACAAGGAAAAGTATAAAGTTTTCTATGAAACTGAACATCTTAGGACACAATAGTTAGTCAAAACAGACGTTGAGGTGGGTAGTTCAGTCAGTTAACCATCTGCCTTTGGTTCAGGTATGGCCTCAAGGATCCAGCCCTGTGTTGGGCTCCCAGCTCAGCAGAGTGTCGGCTTCTCCGTCTCCCTCCACCCCTCCGCCTCACTTGTGCTTGCTCTCATTAATAAATAAGTAAATAAATAAATAAATAAATAAATAAATAAATAAATAAAATCTTTTTAAAAAGCACCCAGGTATAACATTATGTGAACCCCATGCAGAAGGGTTATAGTTGGAATGAAACAGATACAGTGAGGATCCCTAAGGATAAAGGTCTCAAGAGTCCTGACATAAAGAACCCTGCACCCATTGCTACTTCTAACTAGTCTAGCCTTTTGCTTGGTTTCTGGGTGATGATAGGCTCTAACTCACTGCCATCCCAAAGTGCTGAATCAAATTATACCTTCTCAGCTGTTACATAGGAAGTAACACTATTTTACTATATTTTAAACCTCAGTTGAGAAATATCTAGCATGTTTTAAGTTATTTTCATTTTTGAAAAAAGATTTTACTTATTTATTCATGAGAGACACACACATACACACAGAGAGAGAGAGAGAGAGAGAGAGAGGAGGCAGAGACATCAGCAGAGGGAGAACCAGACTCCTCACAGGGAGCCAGACGTGGGACTCGATCCCCAGGCCCCAGGATCATGCCCTGTGCCCACGGCAGACACTCAACCGCTGAGCCGCCCAGGTATCCTAGTAATAACTAGCATTTTAATGTAAGCTTACATATTAATACTATTAATAATAGCATATTCTTCTGCAGTCCATCCATATACATCTTAGGAAAACCTTCCTAAAGAGAAGACTGACTATATTTCATGGTTCATCTTTTACAGCATATTTTACAGCAAGCATAAGGGCTATTCTAAAATAACAGAGAGATAACTTCATCCTTAAGAACTCAGAGTATTTAAGCACCTAATCTGATATACTTCATCAGGGTAATATCTCACATGTTGCTACAGAATTGACCACTAACATGTCCAAGTGTTCATTTTTGTAAATTAACCCCACGGCTAAAATGAAGGGACAAAAAAGAAGTCTCTGGTTCCACTTGGGTATCATAGTAGAAGTTGCTAATTTAAAACCCTCTGATGAACAAGAAACTATGCCGAGGTCACTGATCTGAATAGGTGAAGGGTTTTTTAAAAAAAATTCCCCATTTTGTGACATCTGGGTGGCTCAGCGGTTGAGTGTCTGCTTTTGGCTCAGGGCGTGATCCTGGAGTTCCGGATCCTGCTTCTCCCTCTGCCAGTGTCTCTGCCTCTCTTTGTGTGTCTCTCATGAATAAATAAATAAAATCATTTTAAAAATCCCCATTTCTTCCTTAAACTGGTACAGTGTACCTCCAAACCACCTGGAGGCCAGGTCGGTATAAAAGCTATCTGTAGGCTTAAAACAGTAATATTCACACTAATGATAAGAAAACAGTCATAGTTGCAGTTAGTGATGTTAAGTTAAACATGTGGTAGGCACTAAATCACATGATTATATATATATAATTATTTACACACAACCACCCTTGAAGGATATATTATTATCCTCCTTTTCATATCAGGATATGTATCTGGTGATGGTAAGTAATGTTTCCAAGGTCACATACCCAGCAAGGAGGCAAGCTAACAATTAAACCTAGTCTTCTGTGAATCTAAAGTCCATCTCTTTTCTCTTTATCACTCACCTATGATTTATCCTCATTAAAGGAAGAGTCTATTCACCTAAGGTTCTCTTTCATCCTTCAATCCATTCCAATTAAAAATGAAAATGATAAAACATACTGGACATGAAAAAGTATAAAAACTGATGAACCCAGAGTATCTGCTAATGGTAACCACTTCGGGATCATCTAACAACATCAGTATTCTTCAACAAAAAGTAATAAAGCAAAGTGTCATCCAAAAAAACAAAACAACTCCTACTTATGCTTATTGTATATCTTTTAAAGTATGAAATAGAATCTTAAAAAATATTAATAAAAGAGTTCAGATATCCAGAATTGTGTCATAAAGTAAACTACAAGTTGGGAGTCCCCATTATAAAACTAATAATATTAATATGAAACCCTTTTAATATAAAATCCGATGGCAAAAAAACTATTGCAAATGACATCAATCAATATTACAAAGAAATATGAATTCTGCTATACACTGTTCATGTTGGCCTGTCAGAAAAATTGCTTTCTACCTAAGAGATGACATCCTGACATTTTTCACTATATGACTATAACTTAATCATCTTAAGATAAAATTTATGACATGAGAAATTGTTACCACTCAAGACAAAATAGTAAGGTTTAAAAAACAAAACAAAAAAATACTCTACCTTTTAACCGTATCCCCTGAAAGTAGACGTGCTCCTTTTCCTACTAAAAATTTCACCATTTGCTCTTTGTTTTCATTTAGAGCAACTAAAACTGGTGTGAGGCCATCCTGTAAAAGTGAAAAGACAACTTATAATTTATAAAATTACATATTTGCATGCTAAATTTTAAAATTTCTATACATTCTGCTAAACTTAAAACATATACTGTAGAAAGTAAAATAAAATTAGCCCCTTCCTTCTCACCACTCTGTGTTTTCACCACCTGCTTCTTCTTTTTAAAAGACTGCTTTCTCAGGGAGCCTGGGTGGCTCAGTTGGTCAAGCATCTGCCTTCAGCTCATCAGCTCAGGTCATGATCCCAGGGTCTCAGGATGGAGCCCTACCTTGGGCTCCCTCTGCAGCAAGGAGTCAGCTTCTCCCTCTCCCTCTGCCCCTCCCCTCGTGCTCTCTCTCCTGCTTGTTTGCTCTCTGTCTCTCTCAAAAACATAAAATCCTTTTAAAAAGTAAAATTAAAAAAAAATAGACCTCCACTACCTCTTCATAGATTACCTGAAGTCATTCTACAAACTCGCTTCAAACATTGCCTGGCTCCAAGAATCTTTGCTTCTCTCACATAATATACCATGGTACACTCTATTCCACACCATCTAAACCAAGAGCTTCTCGAAGGCAGGGGTGATTTTTTTAATCTCTGTATCTCCACTCTCTAAAACATAGTAGTGAATATTTAAAATATTGTTATTGATTTTAATGGATATCTCTGGAATAGTGTTTTTTCAATTATATTCCAAAGAATACATAATTTGCAAGAAGGAAGACACTGTGCCCCAAAAGAAAGATTCAATGATCATCTATGTTTGTGAAATACTCAAAACTGCACTATACATGTAGCACAAATGAACTCCATTTACATTTGCTTATCCCCATTTGACAATTCCTTTTTTTTTTTTTTGTAGCAAACATTAATACTTGAGAAATAAGAGTTCTCAGGGATATAGCTTTAAGAACTTTCCAATAAAGGCAAGGGTTTTCTCCAGGTTGTACAAACTTGCTTGATTCTCTTCTATCAATGGTATGGGATCCCAGATGTCAACACAAAACACTGAGTCACTAAGGAGTCACTAAGGAGATGGACTCTGAATGAAAAGAGCTAGGTTTCAGGGTAGCTGGGTTGCGTAGCCAGTTGAGTGACCCTTGGTTTTGTCTCAGGGTGGTGGGATCCAGCCCCACCTTGGATTCTGGGCTCCCCTGGCACTCAGCACCAAGTCTGTTTAAGATACTCTCTCCCTCTTCCCCTCACCCAATCCCCCAAGACTATGCATGTACAAGCTGTCTCTCTAAAATACGTAAATAAAGCTTAGTAGAAATCAAAAATAGAAAAAGAATAAATAAATAAATAAAAGAAATAAGCTTCAACTGAACATTGAATGCTTAATACTAAGTAGTTCGTGGTTGGGAAACCTGAGTGGCTTAGAGGTTGAGCTCCTGCCCTCAGCCCAGGGTGTGTTCCTGGAGTCCCAGGTTCAAGTCCCACATCTGGCTCCCGGCATGGAGCTTGCTTCTCTCTCTGCCTGTGTCTCTGCCTCTCTCTCAGTGTCTTTCATGAATAAATCAATAAAATATTTTTTAAAAAAATAAATAGTCCTTGGTCAAGGAGGGCACAAATGATGAGATGAGCGCTGGGTGTTATACTTTATTGTGGCAAACTGAATTAAAATAAAATTATACATAAATAAATAAATACATAAATAAATAAATATCCTTGGACTTACTCCTATTATACAATGATAAAGCTTTATCTTAACTGTTAGAAAGCTCAGTATGAGATTTTTCTCATTTTTACCTTTTTGATTAAATTCAATTAAATAACATATAGTGTATTATTAGTTTCAGAGGTAAAAGGTTGTGATTCAGCAGTCTTATGTAACACCCAGTGCTCATTCCATCATGTGCCCTCTGTAATGTCCATCACCCAGTTACCCCAAACACCCATACCAACCACTCCAAGGACACTCAGGTTGGTTCTTATGATTAAGAGTCTCTTATGGTGTGTCTCCCTCACTCTGTCTTGTTTTACTTTTTCTTCTCTTCCCCTCTGATACTCTGTTTTGTTTCTAACATCTACATAATGAATATGACCATATGATAACTGTATTCCTCTGACTGACATAGGATATTATGCTACGTGAAATAAGTATGAGATTTGGTTTCAATTATATTAATTCTGGGACCCGTAAGGCATATCCACTTCTAAAAATCCTCTTAGTATTCCAGTTTCTACTGTGATTACTATTTATAATTATTTTGTATTTTAGGCAAAGTGTAAATCAGAAATAAAAATATAACAGCTTATCAATAAAAATAGGAATACTGGAGGAGCACTGTGTTTTTATAGATTGGTAAAATGAATTTAAATGAAAAATCTTAATAACAAAAAAATTCTAATACTGGCTTACATAGATTATTTTTAGCACAATCAATAATACTAAATAATTTAATATTCTCTGCAATATGCATAATATATCCAAATAAAATGGATTAACCTCATAGGACTGTAGATATTCCAAAAGGAACACGAATACAGTACATTTAAAGAAAAAATGGTTTTCAAAAAAAAAAACAACTTTTAAATTTTAACTTGGAAAATTCATCCTGAGGTACCGGGTGACTCAGTGGTTTAGCATGGTGACCCGGGATCCTGGGATCGAGCCCACATCAGGGTCCCCATAGAGAACCTGCTTCCCCCTGTGCCTAGCTCTCTGCCTCTCTCTGTGTGTCTCTCATCAATTACTGAATAAAGTAATGAAAAAAATAAGGAGACAAAGAAACAGAAAATTCAATCCCAATCCTAAGAAATTAACATAAAATACAAAATATATATTATAAATTAATATGGAGTGTCTTGAAAATCTTGAAATCTTTGTCAACATATACCATAAAACAGTAATTGTAAACTCAATGGTTATGGAGGCAAAGCAGGTGACACGAGTCAGTGAAGAACCTAGGCGGGGACACGAGCAAACTGGAGACACACGCCTCCTATAAAGGGACAGCCTCTGCACAGCATACCAAACAGCAGCATGGGCTCAAGGTACCAGAAGTGATCTGTAAGAAAAACTCAAAATCCAGAGTTCTACATGCGTGCCATAATTTTAAATGTTAGCTCAACTGACAGTGGAAACTAAATACATCCGGGGGCCACATTTAGTCTATAGCCTACTTGTGTTTTTCTATTTGCTGTGACTGTTTCCAATGGCCGTGCATAAAACAAATACTTGGACATCAAACCTTTCCTAAAGCATCAGGATCATGTTTTACCAACAAATTAGGCCCCACCTTCTAAGGAAAATTGCTGTGAAGACTCATTAACACCTACTGTCAGAATTTTCCAATGCTTGTTTCAACTACAATCTATTTGTATTTACTTCCCTCACATTGCTAACCGAACAGACAGGAGTTCAGAGGAATGCTGAAGCAAAGTTATTAAAACAATTACCATCTGTATTGTCACTAACTACATGCTGAATGTTTAACACAGTAGTGATTAAACACTATGCCAGGGCCCTATGAATTTGAAAGACATCCTAAGATAGTCTATCGCACAGCTTCAACTAAAAAAGAAGGTTCACGGATTTCTACTGCTGCAATTGGGAAAACCCTGCTTGTAATAATCAGAATGGTAGCAAAACACGTAAAATCTTTAAAGGGTCAGACTCTACTTATTAAAAGACTACTCATAAAGACTTCCCATCTGGGTGCCGGTGAATGACTGATAGTTGGAAGAAAAGGTAATTATTTTTCAAGCCAACGAGATGACCAATAATTTTCATCTGTAATTCTCAAAGAGATACAGACAGATGAAGGCTAATGTTGGAGAGAGTGGAAGGAAGTAGCCAGTATCCAACTTCAGAGATTTAATATTTTTACATCTCTAAATTTGTATATGTATACCTACCCATTCAGTAGTTCTTAGCCAAGAGTTGTATCAGAAACTCAAAACCCTATTTCCAAATTTCTGCGTACACACGTTATTGGATTCACTCCGTCGAAATCTTCACGGGACAGTTTTGGCTTGTAAATTCTTTTAAAGTTCCCTAGTTGACTGTGATTCACCAGCACAAGTCTAGCTGAGAACTAGTACAGTACACAACCATGCCAGTCTCCTCTTTCACCTATGTGGCCAATTCTCCCTATCACTTGAGGATTCAGCCAAAAACAGAAATGAGTCACTTATCAAACCTGCATTCAATTTCCATGGCTAGAGGTAGAACAAGGTCTAGTAAACTCAAAATGCAACTTGATTCCATTATTTACACACTCCTTATGTCCTTCCCATCAAGACATTCTAGATTTGCAAGCAGAGTTTAGACTCGTATCTAAGTGGCTATAGCTGCAAAATACTATACTGTGTTCTTTCCTCTTCTTGTCCACTTTTTTTTTAAAGATTTTTATTGATTTATTCATGAGAGATGAGAGAGAGAGAGAGAGAGAGAGAGAGAGACAGGCAGAGACACAGGCAGAGGGAGAAGCAGGCTCCTCCATTCAAGGAGTGCCATGTGGGACTCGATTCGGGAGACCACGGGATCATGCCCTGAGCCGAAGGCATATGCTCAATCACTGAGTCACACAGGCGTCCCTTTTCGTGCCCATTCAACCACCAGTTTACTGCCAATCTGATGTCCTTAGAGTCCTCCTAGAATTGATCTCTATATAAATTTACAACACACTCACTGGTTCGTAAGTAAGAATTACTATCCCTGAAAATTGAAGACTCCTTACCTAAACATAAACACTGAAGAAAAACAAACACAATCCAAAAACCTTGTCTTGATATTTCCCCTCACTTGCCAAATGTCTAAATCACTCTGCATGTTCCTGACTGCTTTCTCCTTTGCCCCTCTTTTGTCCCTCTTAAGTCAAGGCTGATAAAAGACAAACTCTGACCGTGTTAATCAATCACTTTTTGATCAAATAGGAACTTCTCAACAGCAGCAAGATTTGATATTGTAAAATACACTTGTTTTGTGTTTTAAGACAAAGCCTATTTCCAAGGCAAATTTTGCTTTCCTCTGTTGTTTGACACTAAATAAGAAAACAAACTGGGTGAGAAAACATTTTTGAAAATAAAGTTTCAGAACACATTCTGTGTTCTCAAAAATATTTGCCATAAATACATAAAAGAAACCTGTATTCTCTAATGCTTCTTTAGAGGTATCATTATTTAGGGGCAACTGAGTGGCTCAGTCCGTTGAGCATCTGACTCTTGGTCTTAACTCAGGTGATGATCAGAGTTATAAGATCCAGTGCTGCGCCAGGCTCAGCGCAAAGTCTACTTCAGATTCTTACTCTCTTTCTTTTCCCTCTGCCCCCACAACACCCCCTGCTTGTACATGCTCGCTCACTTCCTCAAAAATAAATAAAATCTCACAGCTGAGTAATACTCCATTGCGGACATATACCACAGATTACTCAACAATTAGAAACAAAAATACCCACCATCTGCTTCAACATGGATGCAACTGGAGGGTATTATGCTGAGTGAAGTAAGGCAATCGGAGAAGGACAAACATTATATGGTCTCATTCATATGGGGAATAGAAAAGAGTGAAAGGGAATAAAGGGGAAAGCAGAGAAAATGAGTGGGAAATATCAGTGAGAGGAACAGAACATGAGAGTCTCCTAACTCTGGGAACCAAACAAGGGATGGTGGAAAGGGAGGTGGGTGGGGGGTTGGGGTGACTGGGTGATGGGCACCAAGGGGGGGGCACTTGACGGGATGAGCACTGGGTGCTGTGCTCTTTCTTGGCAAACTGAACTCCAACTAAAAAAATTTAAAAAGAAAAAACTAAAAGATAAAATAAGTACATAAACCCCAGAGTGAGGTGAAAAAATAAATAAATAAAAAAGCTTAATTAAAAAAAGGAAGGCAGGAAGGAAGAAGTATTATGGTAAGCCTGGGGGGCTCAGTGGGTCAAGCATCTCTCTCTGGTTATGGTCACGATCCCACTCCTGACATCAAGCCCCGTGCATCAGGCTACCTGGCTCAGTGGGAAGGCCTCTTCTTCCCCTACCTCTGCCTTTCCTCCCTACTCATGTTTGCTCTCTCTCATATAAATACAATCTTCAAAAATAAAAAGTGTTGTTATTTAAAGCAAAAGCTTAGACAGTTATTTCAAAATATTTTCATCCAGGAAATGTTTGAGCTTCCAAATATGAAAAATCGACCCTATCTATGGCACACAACAGTGTTTCTGCAAGGGCAGCGACTGAAGGTAATGCATGTCAAAGAAAACACAGGGAGACTGGCAAGTGTGGTCATCACCAGCTCCCCATGCACACCTACCACCCCACTGAGGAACTACATAGGCTGAGCAGGATCTACTCTCCGGAATGGGAGGCCTCACCGTGGTACATGGCTGGCAGAGTGGCTACCAGCACAAGCAGATACCACCTGTAGGATGTCATGACCTGATCCCTCTGCTCTCATCTTCTGAACCTTAGGGCCTAGAGTGCCCAAGGCCTATTACAACCTGCTGCTTTCTCCTCCCATTTACATTCACCCAAGCTACTCCTCTGGGTCACGGTCTCCTACTCATCCCCAGAAGCATCCATTTCCTAAGCCCCTGCACACCTTTCGGCCTCCATCATCACCACACTCCCCTCTAGGCCTTCAATCCTTTGTGGGCTCTGAGGGCACCATCTACTCCCAGGCACAAAGGGGAAGATTTTCTTTCTGGGGTGGAAGGGTGGCTAGCAGACAGAATGTGGTCTTTCTATATGCATTACTTTTCTTTTTCACTCACTCTGCTTTGGTTTTGGAGTTGTTTCCATGATGACAGGACCTACTGTATAAAATTCAGTGTCGATGTCTTCATATATATATGTACCTATGTACATATATATGTACATATATATATAAACCTTTTGCAGCTATCTATAAATAAATAAATAAATAAGTATATATATATATATATAATGTCAAGTACGTTGTAAAAAAAAAAAGTTGACTTGTACCGTGTTTTTGGCCTCTATATTTGCGTTTTGTAAAAGCAGCTTCTCTGCTATTGAGACAATCCCTTCGTGGGCTGCATAATGGAGAGCTGTGTTGCCCTTGTTGTCTTTCACTTTAGGATCAGCACCGTGTTCCAGGAGAAGAGTTACACATGCCTCTTCTTGGCATTGTATAGCCTGTGAGCATTACAACAAGAAACAGAATGTAAATTCTGGGAATTGAAAGGAAACATGCCACAAGTTTCACCAATGAGTTATGTTTAAATGCAACAAATGTTCATTCCAAGGACTTCAATCCAATCCACCTCAGGCAGACATAGCTGTGACCACCCACCTTCACGAGAGCTGTCCTGTCTTCGCCATCACAGAGGTTAAGCTGGCAGTGCCGATCTACCAGGAGCTTCACCATATCTTCACGGCCAATGGCACAGGCCAAGTGGAGAGCAGTTCTGTGAGTGTGAAAGGACTTGTCAAGAAATTACAGTGTACCTTTTCAAAAATTGCAAATCAATTCATAGAATTGTAAATGTTAAATACTACATTATTCTCATGACTCCAAAACAAAGAATTAGTTTACTTTAGAAGAAAGTACAATATTTTTTTAGTGATTTTTCACCGCTCTATTAAAAGAGCAGCCTATCTGATTAGGAAGAGCATGACCTCAAGAGGCAGCTCAACCTGGGTTTGATTCCCACTTTAACTCTGTCACTTCACAGTGACCACTTAGCCTTATCGCAATTTCCTTATCCACAAAATGGGCATAAAATAGGCATAAAAACAGTTATCTCAGGTCACCTGTCTGGCTCACTCTGAAGAGCATGTCACTCGATCTCGGGAGCCAGGGGTTCGAGACCCCTGTTGGTTATAGAGGTCACAAAACAATAGTAATAATAAATAAAATAAAAGGTACTTATCTCACAGGACCTCTTGTGATCCTTAAATGAGGATCCATGCAAAGTGTTTAGATACTAGTTCCTACCACAAATATTATTAAAGCTATTACTACAACTTACAAAGACTCACTACAATTAGGTAAAATGATCCAATTATGCCTACTTTGCAGCTACGTTTAAGGATGAGCAAGAATACTCTATTTCAATGATTCCAAGATGCTCATTTTGTCACCTTTTAATATCTCTGACATCGGAATCCAATTTCTAATTCAAAATGTCTTAAAACTATAACTGGCATGATTTCTAAAAATTTCTTCTTGGTACATAAATAGTGGGGCATCATACAATCTACAGTGTGCCTGAAGTGAAAGAATGACATATACAACAGGTCTGTTGCACTTCTAGTCCTATGCTTGGAATTACATTGTTCAAGAACTAAAATAATTTTCAGTAGGTGAAAGCACATGACGGGTAAAAGAGACCACAATAGCAAAAGAATATTTTTAAGTAATTCTTAGTTTGCTTTTCAAGGAAGTTTGAGCCAAAGGAAACTCGGATTTCAAAGAAACAGGCACAGCTCATTTTATCTTTTTTGGAGGGGGGGATGTGGGGAAGCTCATTTTATTAAGCATTTCAATTAATAGAAAAATGTTTAGAATCATAGAAATCAAGTATTTCCAAGTACCAATATTAGTATTTAGTATTATTGCAATGTCAAAAGGGCAGGTAAAGGTAATCTTTTACAATTTCTGATCTTCAGAAATGTTTTCCTTTGACAGGAAGTTCCAAGGAAAAGCTTCAGGTGAGATTAAGTCCTAATACTTCCATTTAAAATTTCTCACCTTAGGGGCACCCGGGTGGCTCAGTTGATTGAGTGTCCAACTTTTGGTTTTGGCTCAGGATGATCTCAAGGTCGTAAGACGGAACCCCACATTAGGCTCCATGCTCAGGGTGGAGTTTGCTTGGGTTCCTCTCTCTCCCCCTGTCCCTCCCCTTTCCCATGACCCTCTCTCTCCCTTTAAAATAAATACGTCTTTTAACTTTTACAAAATAAAATAAAATCTCTCATCTTAGGAGTGCCTGGCTGGCTCAGTCAGTAGACCATGTGTCCTAAAACGTCAAGCCCCACGTTGGGTGGAGAGATTACACTTAACAATGAAAGCTTTAAAACCGGGATCCCTGGGTGGCACAGCAGTTGGGCGCCTGCCTCTGGCCCAGGGCGCGATCCCGGAGACCCGGGATCGAGTCCCACATCGGGCTCCCGGTGCATGGAGCCTGCTTCTCCCTCTGCCTGTGTCTCTGCCTCTCTCTCTCTCTGTGACTATCATAAATAAATAAATAACTAAAAAGAAAAGAAAGCTTTGAAACCTAAATACATAAAATTTCTCATCTCGTTCATACTGGGCAACATGAAATCTTTTTAAGATTGAAAAGATCCTGAGTAGACTATGTCTGCTACGTAACCCGTGTTCAGGTTCTGTTTGAGAAATAAATGGACTGAAGAATAAATACATTTGGAGAGTTCAATAGTTTTTAAAGATTTATCTATTTCTTTGAGAAAGAGAGAATACATGAGTGCGGTGAAGGGCAGAGGGAGAGGGAAACAATCTCAAGCAGCCTCCCCATTGAACATTGAGCCTGACGGGGGGCTCAACCCCACAATCCTAAGAGCATGACCAGAGCCAATATCAAGAGTCTGATGCTCAACAAACAGCCACCAAGGCACCAGGAAAGTTCAATATTTTTAAAGAAAAGTTTTGTAAAGTAAACTAATACTTTTGAAATAGCAATAAAAATTTATATTTGCTACTTTTTTTCAGAAGAGGGAAACAACAAAAGTTCTATAAGCTATCACGGTATCATTTGTATTTTTTATTTTCATGAGGATTTAACTAAAATAAAATTTTATTGTTATTTACTTATTGCTTGTTATAAAGCTGCACATAACAAAATCATATGTATATATTTAACGTATGCATAATAAAATCTACAATACAGATAAAAATATTCCCCTGAGTTCTGAAGAGGCTAAAGGTTGTCAGAAAATACCAATCCTCGCCCATCAATTTTTCTTTTTTAATAGAAAGAGGGGCACCTGGGTAACTCAGTCAGTTAGGCATCTGCCTTTGGCTCAAGTCATGAACCTCGGGGTCCTGGGATCGAGTCCTACATCATCAGGCTCCCTGCTCCACGGGGTTTCTGCTTGTCCCCCTGCCCCTCCCTGCTGCTCATGTGCCTGATTTCTCCCTCTCAAATGAATCAATGAAACCTCTTAAAAGTAAATAAATAGAAATTCTTTTTGCCTACACAAGATTCATATTCTTGCTGTTCTCCTGGATTACTTCATTGATAATAAACCTTTGTTGGAATTTTTATATACCTTTTCCTGTAGAAATCAGACTTTTTTTTTAAGAAACAAGAAAAATTCACTTACAATCCAAATGTTTCAAGATAACTAATTTTATATTTTTCACATCTTTTTGGCCAACACAAAACCATTGTCTGCTTATGTGTTTGTATCATCAAACCATTTTTCCCCTCATTTAATGATCCACTAAAGTACAGCTTTGCATGTTAATGTGTATCAATTATCTCTGCCACATTCAGTGGTCACATAGTAGTCCAGCCTATGGATACACTGCCACTTATTTATAAAGGCCATTAAATGAGTTCTTAATATACCGCTATTGTAAATAGTGCTGAGAAAAGCATATAGTATATTGTTTATCTTTAATTATTTACTAAAGATATTTTAAATTAATAAAATTCATGGGTAAAAGGAATACATATTTTTCAATTGGGACTTAACCACCGAACTATCTGAAAAGTCAAAAACAACTTTAACCAGGAGTATGAGTACCATCATTCCTTATCTTCACAAAGCCTGCAGATGGAAAATGGGATTTTACTCCTTTTTTATTTTAGATTTTTTTTTTGACACAGAGAGAGCACCAGCAGAGGGGAGGGGCTGAAGGAGAAGCAGATTCCCCACTGAGCAGGGAGCCTCACCAGGGGCTGAATCCCAGGACCCAGAGATCATGACCCTGAGAGGAAGTCAGAAGCAGCCAACTGACTGGGCCACCCAGAGACCCCCTATTTCATTCCTTTAATACCTTCCCTATAAAACATATTCTTTTGTATCTGATACACATATGTTGTAAATATTTTGCAAGGACATTCTCTTTTATTTTATTAATATTATTTTCTGATATACAGAGAGTTTTAATTTTTTATGTGGCTGAATCAACCTCCAGAACTCTTGCTTTTATTTTATTATTATTATTTTTTAAGATTTTCTTTATTTGTGAGAGACACAGGGGGAGAGAGGGAGGCAGAGCACAGGCAGAGGGAGAAGCAGGTTCCATGTAGGGAGCCCGACGTGGGACTCGATCCTAGGTCTCCAGAATCAGGCCCTGGGCTGAAGGCAGCGCTGTACCGCTGAGCCACCTGGGCTGCCCGAACTCTTGCTTTTAAAGTCATTCTTAAGAATGGTCTTGGTCAACATAAAAAATGGGCATAGAAGCGTTCATGTTTTCTTCTCTTGTACTGTATTTTGCATATTTAACATTTTTAATCTGTATTCCATCTGGAACTTATTTTTATGAGATTAAATTCTAGCTAGTTTTCTCCAAATAGCAGATATGTCATCAACATTATGAATGATTCACCTTTTCCTACTAATATGAAATGTCACCAGCATCAAGTTACAAAGTCTTAACATATACTTAGGTGTTTGGCATTTTCTTATCTGTTCCATTCATTTATCTGTCTTTTCAGCTGTTAGTCAATGAAAAATTTGAAGAAGTTTAAGGTACATTTTAATAACTGGAAGGTATTCTATAAAATTTTTTTTTCAAGTTTTCATTTTAGTTCCAGTTTGTTAACATACACCGTTGTATTAAGTTCAGGTGTACAGGGCAGCCCCAGTGGCGCAGCGGTTTAGCGCCGCCTGCAGCCCGGGGCGTGATCCTGGAGACCCTGGATCCAGTCCCATGTCAGGCTCTCTGTATGATGCCTGCTTCTCCCTCTCCCTCTGCCTGTGTCTCTGCCTCTCTCTCTCTGTCTCTATGAATAAATAAATAAAATCTTACAAAAAAAAAAGTTCAGGTGTACAATATAGTGAGTGATTGCAAAATTTTTCTTAATTTTATCACAATGAAAAGAACAGAGACCGCACGTATAATAAGCTCAGAATTTCTAAAACCATAACGTTTCTATTGCGTCATGGAATACTGATAAACACGGGAAGAGTACACATTTTCAGAAAAATGAGACTTCCTATTCACAATCAGAACCATCTACCCATTTCCAAATCTCCTTCCAAGGTCCCTCAGTAAATAATATAGGTACAAACTGTACACAGATAGAAGTCAGATACTGCCCTGTATCCAAAGCAATTCTGGGAATTACTTCTCTCAGCATGCACTCTTTAATAACATTGGTATAGGATGTCCATTAAAAACAAACTACTACATATACGTAATTTCATTTCTTTTTTTAAGATTTTAGTTATTCTGAGACACAGACAGAGAGGCAGAGACATAGGCAGAGGGAGACACAGGCTCCGTGCCAGGAACCCGACTGGGGTTCCCAGGACCCAGGATCACAACCTGAAACAAAGGCAGATGCTCACCCACTCAGCCACCCAGGCGTCCCCTTAATTTCCTTTCTACTACTGTTGAAAATCCGTTAAATCACATCAAAACTGTCTGTAAAGCGCTCCCTACGGAGATACGAAGGGGTCCAAAGGCAGCTGAAGACGTTTTGTTGCTCAGTGGGCCGGAGTAGACCCCAGGTAAGGTTCCACGACCTAGGTACGTGCTGCGGGGCCACCAGAAGAAAGACGGCCAAGCGCCCTGGGTGGTCACCCAGGGCTCAGCTCTCCAGACTCAGGCCAGCAAGGTGAGTGCCTCTCCCCGACCTCCTTGCCTCCTCCCCGCCAGCTGCAAAGTCCCTATCACCTGTTCCTCTGGTCTCCCAGCAACAGAATCCCCTGCCACTTTTGCTTTGTGGATCTTTCTGAGACCTGTCTGGGATGTGGTACCCAGGGCCCAGGTTGGCGAGTTTGGTACCACTCAGATGCCGCGGGCTGGGCGGCCCTCCGCCGCCCGATCTTGAAGCCCAAGGGCAGCTCGCCCCTCTTACCCGTGAAGCTAAACATGGTCTTCATCGCAAAGCTTTCAGGCTTCAGACACAGGTTTTCGCCGCCTCTACAGCTCAACACTTAGTGCTGGAGATAAGCCAAGCCGGCCTCGCGGCAACGTCCCAGCAACTGAGCACCGGGGTCCAAAATCTCTCTCTGCAGAACAAATGTACCCGGCAATGCAGCTAAACACAAATGCGCCTGCGCACCTCAGAAACTGGCGTCACTCGCCTGCTCACAAGGAGCCCATGGCCAAGGTGCCCAAAGCGCATGTGCCAGGAGGCCCAAGCCTCTCAAATCTCCGCGGCCCCTTGAGCTGGGCTGGCTTCCCCTCAAACGTTGCCGGGATGGCTGAGCATTATGGGACATTTGCAAAAGACTCTGGGGTGTGGAAAAGCAGTCTTCCGGGCCCCTGAGTGGCTCAGTGGTTGAGCGTATGCTTTCAGCTCAAGTCCTGATCCTGGATTTTGGGATCAAGTCCCGCACAAGACTCCCCCGCAGGGACACTGCTTCTCCCTCTCCCTGAGTTTCTCATGAATAAATAAATGAAATCTCAAGGAAAAAAAAAAAACGTAGTATTTACATACGACTAGGGCTAGAGTGCATGAAAGCACGTTCCCCCAGAATACTTCCCTAACGAATGCTCTCCCTCAGTTTATTCCTCTTCCACATCCCTCGGGACCCCTGTCAGTCTCCATGGAATGCAGCGGATGCAGCCAACAGAAAACTGTTCTCATGGTCAGACTTGGCAATGTGTATCATCAAGTGCAAGCTCACAAGGGGAGAACAATTCACATTCCCTAGATGAAATGAAAACCCGTTTCTGCATGCCTCCTAATCCTCCCATTTGGCCCAGCCTTACCTTTACATTTTCTTTATTTTTAGTTTTTGCTGCTATTCCCCAATTGAACCTTTAATCAATCCAAGATTTAGTTTGCAGTGTGGTGCAACATTTAAGTTTTGTTTTTTTGTTTTGTTTTTTTGTTTTTTTTTCTGAGAGAGAGAGAGGTACAGAGGGTGAGGGAGAGAGACGGAGGAACAGGAGCTAAAATCAACAAACACGAAAAATAAAAATAAACAGAGGCTTAACCAACTGAGCCACACAGGCTCCCGCGCCCCAACATTTAAGAACTCTTTAAAAAAATAGCTATTTGCTTCTAAATAACCCATCTTTTCTCACCTAGCTTAAAATGCCACTTTATCATAAATTCTGTTATGGTTTTCTTTTTCTGGGTTTTACACTGGATTCAATTGACCAGTTGCCTTGTATCAATCAGTACTCTAGTATTTTAACTGCTTTATACATATGCTTTAGTATCCAATGCAGGTCCATAGTTCCCCTTCTTAATCTTCTCCTTCAGTATTCTCTTGGCGATATTTACCTCTATGCTACTGGAGATATATTTTTAATCACTATGCCAAATTTAAAGAATTCATGGAGAGAATTTGTAATTAGGTTAAGAGAATTAATGTTAACAGAATCAATCTCCCTGAATCAGTGTATTTAGATGTATGTTATGTCTTTGTGCCTAAGTCTTATTTGACATCCCTCCTTAGCTTCCAGGAGGTTTTTTTTTTCCCTTATGTAAATCCTGCATACACTTCGTGATGTATTTATATCCTGGCTTTTTCTTTTTTCTAATGAAGTGATATATTTTCTGATTATAACTTCTAAGTGGTCACTCTTTTGATATCTGTATATTTATTTGGTAATGAGAATAAAGCACATTTTAAACTACATGCTTGTTAACAAAAGTTGGCAGTTTCTCGTAGATACTCAGGGAAGGCACGAATTGGATGGGAAAGATTTCACCAGAAAGATATACATCGAAGAATGGTATGATGTGGTTGAAAAAAAAATCAAGTAAAATACAAACAGGATAGGCTGTTCATATTTATGTGTATGTGATACACACACACACACACACACACACACACACAGAGGCTGTATACGAATGTCTACAGAAACTCCTTTGAATGTGGTGGTAATTGATCCATTAATTAATTACAACTGGACTACAGGCGATATTCTGGGTGAGGCAGATAGAAAAAAGCAGGAGCAAACCCATGACAACAGCTAATACAAAACTAGCTACCCCTAAACTCACCAGATTCCTATTACATTTGTTAATGATTTTAAGGATTAACCAAAGTAGGAGCTGCCCCTGACTGGCTTAGTTGATAGAATATGCAACTCTTGGTCTTGGGGTTGGGAGTTTAAGCCTCCTGTTGGGACTATAGCCTGCTTAGAAAAGGGAGGGGGTGGGGGCTTAGTCAGGCATCTGCCTTCAGCTCAGATCAGGATCTGAGGGTCCTGGGATCAAGCCCCATATCAGGCTACCTGGTCTGTGGGGAAACTGCCTCTCCCTCTCCCTTTGTTGCTCCTTATCCTTGTTTTTTCTCTCTCTGTCAAATAGATCTCTCTCTCTCTCTCTCTCTGTCAAATAGATCAGTAAAATCTTTAAAAAAAAAAAGAAAGAAAGAAATTGACCAACAAAACCTAACAGAAGCCACTGTTGGCACAAGATGCACCAGCAAAATTGGGAAGTTTGGTGTCTGTTTTTACAGCAAGACAAACGCATAGATAGAAGTGTAGGCACTTATTTCAGAGGCCATTTAATGCCATTTTGTGCATGTAGGTCGCATGATTTGACAAGAAGTAGTTTGGAATGAGCAACCGAGAAACTAAGGGGGTCTGCATCTTCAGAAACTGCTGCTGGAATGAGCTACAGAACTCTGGAGACCACTAGGGTCCCTTCTGAGAGGGTGGCTAGTTCCAGGGCAGATCATGTTCATTGGTGGAGGAGCAATGAACAAAAACAAAGGAACAACAACAAGAAACCATTTCTTGGCCCTATTCAGCTTAGCTAGACCAAATGGTATTGGTGCGTGTGAATGATTGCAACTATGAGCATCAAGCATTTGTCTCTTACAGGTGCCAGCTAGAAAATTATCTTTTGTCCCCTTAGAATTCCCCAGGGTGACTTATGAGACCAGTAGAGGCTCTCTGTAGTGACAATTGACTAGAAGACTGACATTTCCTAACGCAACCTGCGATGAGAGGCAACGGCATTACTAGGCTATAAGGAGACAGGAACTCCACACCAGGACTCCAGGTAAGTTGAACAATTTGGTTGACTGTAGTGTTTTTGTATAGATCAGAGATACTCAAAGAGTATATGGTAGTCCAACTCTGAGCTTCTTTGTTCCTTGGTCGAATGCTAGGTGGATCCCCCAAAGACTTTCTCACAATCACCTGAAACCTAAGATTTCCAATTCCCAGACTTCTGTGGAAAACCATTTCGGATCTAGAACAGACATCCTCTAGAAAGTTCCTGATTAGAACTCCCATCCCCATGAGTCTCATGTATGTCCTGGTTCAACTTTGCTGCATACTCATTTGGTAGTTATACCAATGAAAATAACAAAGTGTTAGAGTAATGTATCTTTTATGATGAAAAGCAACTGAGATATGAATGCTTTACCAAATCCCTTAGCTCAGGTTTTCCAATTCTACTTCAGGGCTGTCATGTCTCCTCCTTTTAAGAGTTGCCAAGAAATTCACCACACACTTTCCATAGGGGCACCTGGCTGGCTCAGTCCATTAAAAGGCTTCGTTAAGGGAATCCCTGGGTGGCTCAGCGGTTTAGTACCTGCCTTTGGCACAGGGCGAGATCCTGGAGTCCCGGGATCGAGTCCCACGTCAGGCTCCCTGCATGGAGCCTGCTTCTCTCTCTGCCTGGGTCTCTGCCTCTCTCTCTCTCCTCTGTGTCTTTCATGAATAAATAAATAAGATCTTATAAAAATAAGGCTTCTTTAGCTCAGGTCAGGATTCAGGGGCCTTGGGGTTGCCCTGCCTCCAGCTCTCTGCTCAGCAGGGAGTCTACTTCTCCCCCTTCCTCTGTCTCCACCCCTATTTGTGTTCTCTCACACTCAAATAAATAAAAATCTTTTAAAAACAACCAACAGTTTTTCATAACTGTTTATTCATTCCTTTGGATATCTCTTCCCTTGCAGTCCACTCTATCTACCGAGGAAAACTGAATTTATGTCGTAATTAAACTATGATGAGAATTTGAGGGCTCCAGTGTGTTGAGGATGATCTGGGCCATGGTCTACTAAAAATCCCTGACCTGGGAGAACCACCTCAAAGGGACCACAAAATTAAATCAGAAACGTGTACTGAAAACCTGTATTCTGGCATTGTGGGAGTCAGTGAGGGAACAACAAACATGACATTGCGGTGTTCATGGAGTAGAGGCGAGTTTAATGCCACATTTAGGGTGAGCACAAAGGGCCTACGGAGTCATGTAAAAATAAGGGTAGTGACTCAGGGATGGATGCACAGGAAGAAGCAATATCAAAGCTAAAACTTAACGAGTAGGGGTTAGCCAGTGAGAGGGAGAGAAGCACATTCCAAAAAGAAGGGATAGTGTATCAGTGAGGATCCAAACAAGAGACAAACCACTTAGTAATTTCAACAGGGAACGTTTAATATAAAAAATGATGAACTATAACAGGAGATCAACTATAAAGATGAGAAAAGAAATCCAAATACCCTAAGGTGCAAGATTACCCAAGAAAGGTTACCCAAATGGGTAAATCCCAAGGCTGGGATTCAGGTCTCATTGAAGGAGATGTCGGAACTGCAGTCAGAGTTGCCCGGCCAAAGCTAGTCCGTGCTACTCAGCATGCAAACAGGAACTACCCTTCAGGAGTGCAGGGAGTCCTGTCTGATAAATGGATGTATAGGGAGGGTCAGGGAACAATGAGCCCACCGACCAGCAGAGCAGTGCAAGGCCTCCAGTGTATCATATGCACATGCAGAAGGATGCAACAAACCCCGTAGGGATACAGCAGAGTTAAGACTAAGGACTGGATGCAGAGAGTGAGTAGGGTGTCAACAGCATTTGCTAGGGGCATGGTATCCATTTTAGAAAGGTCACTGGCTGAGGCCCGGACTGCATGCTCTGGAGTGCACAGCTGGGAAGACTACTTCTGATGCTGGTGAAGCGGGGGCGGCAAGGGAGGAAGAGAAAGGAAGGAGATAGGAAGAAGAGAAGAAGAAGGAAAGGAGGAGGAGAAGGAGACGGAGAACACAAAGACGATGAAGATGAAGATGAAGATGAAGATGAAAGAAGACGAAGAAGAAGAAGAAGGGAAGCAAACCGGAACATGGGCCAGGGCCAGCACTCAATCTCCAGGCTAACAGGAACAACCCTCTGGGACACAAATGAGTTGAGGTTGGTAATTGGATGCGCAGAGGAAGTCAGACATACAGGACTCAAACTTCTCTGCCATCCATCGTGCTTCAATCACACCTTCTTTAGCAACTTTGGACCCCCCCTCCCAAGTTAGCTCTTCTGTGGTACTGTCTTCAGACTTCTCTGTCCCACCTTCTCATTACTATCTCATCATTTAGTAATTCTTTATATTTACTTCCACTGTTTAAAATACTATGTCATATCTGTCTTCCGATTGGACCCAGACTAATATAGAGGCCAGGGAGTTGCACTCTTTGGATTTGTCTTCTAGAGGATCTACCATAGAGAGCACAGTTGAACTGCAGCTCAAAATATAGACAGCTGCTACATTTTCATATCCACTGTAGCACTCACACCAAGGCCTTGTGTCTCTGCTAGGCTGTGTCCAGCCAATGACTTAGCACAGAAGGAATACTAAAACCAAGTCATTTCTGTCTCCCGTAGGACCTCTCTACAGGCAAGCTTCTGATGGGGACTCAAGATCAGAAAACCCCGAGGGCCTGTGCTCTGATTCTCCAACAGGGGCTTGCCCTGAGATCCACGGTACAACTTTTCCCCACCACTGACACCATGAATAGCATAGGGTCTACTGGATCCTGTGACCAAAGCAGTGAGGACTCCTAAGCACAGCCTGCACCTGCTGCACAATTCATCTGCTCTGAGACCACTGAAGTCTTGCATTCCTTAGTTTCACCAAGGTGTATGGATGAAACGAGTACTCAATGTAGGACAAGGTTTCCCAACCTTGTACCATGGACATGGTGGATTGTTGTGGAGGCCTCTCTTGGGTATGTTTACCAGCACTCCTGACATCGACCCACTAGATGCCAGCAACATCCTCAGTTGTGAGGATCGGAAATGTCTCCGGACGAATCTATTGTTAGCAGTGTCTATAGCTAATAATACTGCATTGTATACTTAAACTTTGCTAAGAGGGTAGAGCTTATGTTAAGTGTTCTTACCAATTAATTGATTAATTAATTAATGAGACCAGGAAGAGACTTTGGGAGGTGATGGGTAGGACTATGGCTTTAAGGCATTGATGATTTCACAGAGGTCTATACTTATCCACAAACTCACTGAATTCGATACATTAACTATGTACAGCTTTTGACATGTCAAAAAACAGGTCTCCAGACACTGCCAAATGCTCCCTGAGGAGCAGAATTCTTCTCCCACCACCCCACCCCCAACGCATTGAGAATTAGTGGCGTAAAATATGCTACCTCCAGAACCCAAAGAGGTCTCCCAGTTTCTGTCTTTGTGAAAAGGTATTCAAAATGTGGCAATTTTTCTTTCACTCCTGCGAGAATATCCTGGCATGCCCACTGGATGCCTCAAAACTTCACGGATATGTCAATTCATGCCGTCTTACCAAGGGCCCAAAGCGTTATAGCCTCTTACTGATCCTCATGTCAAATTAGCATGGTGTCAATATGATAGGCCAATGAGATATTCTGGGGATGTTCAAATGGTCTAGCTCCATGAGTTAATAAAACGCTGAGGCAAATTAAATGAATGAACACTTTGCCTATACTCTATGAATATGAACTATTTCTGATTCACTAGCGGACTAGAAAAGAATGCATTTGCCAAATCAGTGGTGACACATACCATGTACCTGACGTCTTATCAATCTGTTCTGGAAGCAATAAGAGGCGCACAATAACTATGACTGGAATTACTCTTTGTTTAAGTTGACAGTAACTACAGATATTTGCCACAATCTATCTTGTCTCTGAATGGGCCAGACTAGTGAATCAAGCAGAAATGTGATAGAGCTCACCAGCCTTTCATCCTTTAGCACTATCCCACTGCACCTCTGCTAGGGTTGTTTTTGGTATACCCTACCAAATGAAGGCTTGGAGACAGTTTCAGAGGTTTCTGCTTGGACTCTCTAAATTTTTTTTTCTCAGTTATATTTCCTTATTCAGGAGAGACACAGAAAGAAAGGCAGAGACATAGGCAGAGGGAGAAGCAGGCTCCCTGCTGGGAGCCCTATGTGGGGCTCAATTCCCGGACTCTGGCATCAAGCTCTGAGCTAAAAAAGAAAAAACTCACAATTTCAACAAGAAACACTTTTAGCTACTGTAAAATCATACAGAAAAAAAAAAACTATTGCAAATGACATCAATCTATATTACAAAGGATTCTGAATTATACTATACAATGTTCTTCACCTTGTCCTGTCAGAGTAATTGTTTTCTACCTAACCGATCACATGCTGACATTTCTCACTATACTTATAAATACTCTTCTTATTAATAAGTTAAACTTTCATCCTTGAGAAATTGTTACCACTCTCGACCAAATACTAAGATTCACCAAAAAAAAAAAAAAAAAAACCTTACCTGTTAGTGTAGTCAACTGCATTTATATTTGCTTCTTCTAATAAAAATGCCACCATTTTCTCTTTTTTTTCATTTACAGCAACTAGAAGCGGTGTGAGGCCATCCTGTAGGAGTGCAAACAAAATTTATAATTTACAAAATTACATATTTGGATAATGAATCGTAAAAATTCTGAACGATCCTGTAACTTAAACATGTAACATAGAAAGTAAATAAAATTAGCCCTTTCGTTCTCAGCCCTCCATGGTTTCACCAGCTGCTCCTTCTTTTTAAAATACTGCTTTCTCACGGAGCGTGGGTGGCTCAGTTGGTCAAGCATCTGCCTTCAGCTCATCAGCTCAGGTCATGATCCCAGGGTCTCAGGATGGAGTCCCACCTTGGGCTCCCTCTGCAGCAAAGAGTCAGCTTCTCCCTCTCCTTCTGCCCCTCCCCTCCACTCGTGCTCTCTCTCCTGCTTGCTCACTCTCTGTCTCTCTCAAAAACATAAAGTCTTTTTAAAAACTAAAATAAAAATAATAAAATAGACCTCCTCTTCCTCTTCAACAGATTACCTGCAGTCATTCCACAAACTCGCTTCAAACATTGCCTGGCTCCAAGAATCTTTGCTTCGCTCACAATATATATCATGGTATACCCTAGTTATTTTCTTCTGCACCATCTAAACCAAAAGATTCTAGAGGGGAGGGGTTATTTTTTATCTCTGTATCTCCACTCTCTAAAACACAGTAGTAAATATTTAAAGTATCGTTACTGATTTTAATGGATATCTCCGGAGTAGTGTTTCTTCAATTATATTCCAAAGAACACATGATTTGCAAGAGATACTGTGCCCCAAAAGAAAGATTCAATGATCATCTATGTTTGTGAAACATTACAAAACTGCACTATACATCTAGCACAAATGAACCCCATTTACATTTGCTTATCCCCATTTGACAATTCCTTCTTTTGTAGCAAACATTAATACTTGAGAAACAAGAGTTCCCAGGGATATAGTTTTAAGAACTTTCCAATAAAGGTAAGGGTTTTCTCCAGGTTGTACAAACTTGCTGGATTCTCATCTATCAATGGTATGGGGATCCCAGATGTCAACATAAAACACTCCAGCTCCAAATGAGTCACTAAGGAGATGGACTCTGAATGAAAAGAGCTAGGTTTCAGGGCAGCTGGGTTGTGCAGGCAGTTGAGGGACGCTTGGTTTTGTCTCAGGTGTGATCTCAGGGTCGTGGGATCCAGCCCCACATTGGATTCGGGGCTCCCCTGGCACTGAGCACCAAGTCTGTTTAAGACACTCTCTCTCCCTCTCCCTCTCCACCTCCCCCACCCCCACAAGCCTGTGCATGTGTGTGCTGTCTCTCTAAAATGCATAAAGAAACCTTTTAAAAATTAAAAAGAAAAGTAAATAAATAAAAATAAAAGAAAGAAGCTTCAAATGAATTTTGACCACTTAATACTAAATAATCTTTGGTTAAGGTGGGCCCACAATGAGATGAGCACTTGGTGTTATTCTTTATGTGGGCAAATTGAACTCCAATAAAAAATTGTGGGTTTTTTTGTTTAAAATAAAAAATAAGAACAATAAAATATTAAAAATAAATAACTAAATAAATAGTCCTTGGACTTTCTCCTATTATACCATGATAAAGTTTTTTCTTAACTGTTAGAAAGCTCAGTATGAGATTTTTCTCATTTTTACCCTTTTATTCAAATTCAGTTCCATACAACATACTATTAGTTTCAGAGGTAGAAGTCAGTGGTTCCTCAGTCTTATGTAACACCCAGGACTCATTCCATCATGTGCCCTCCTTAATGTCCATCACCCAGTTATCCCATCCTTCCACTCCACCCCTCCAGTGACCTTCAGTTTGGCTCCTATGATTAAGAGTCTCTTAGGCTTTGTCTCCCTCAGTCTCTCTGGTTTAAGTTTTTCTCTTCTTCCCCTTCTCCTCTGTCTTGTTTCTTAAGTTCCACATATGAATGAGATCATATGATAATTGTCTTTCTCTGACTGACTCAGGGTATTACGCTAAGTGAAATATGTCAATGAGAATTTATTCTCAACTATACTCATTCTGAGAACCTAATGCACATCTACTTCTAAAAAAACCTGTTTGTATTCTAGTTTCTATTATCATTGCTATTTTTGATTATTTATAATTTAGGCTAAGTGTAAATCAGAAATAAAAATGTCATGACTTACCAATAAAAATTCTAATACTAGATGAGCACTGGGTGTTTACATGTTGGGAAACTGAGATTAAGTAAAAACTATTAATCACAAATTCTAATACTGCTTTATACGGATTATTTTTAGTATAATAAAAGCTACTATGTAAATTGAGTATTTAGGGAATAATACCAAGGAGAAAGAGAATACTGTCTGGAATATGCATAATCTATCCAAGCAGAACCAGGATTAACCTCACATGGCTTACAGATATTCCAAAAGGTACATGATTACTGTACATATATAGAAAAAATGTTTGTAAAAAAAACGACTTTCAATTCCTAACTTAGAAAATTCATCCCGAGGCACCTGGGTGACTCAGAGGGTGAACATCATGATCCCAGGGTCCTGGGATCGAGCCCATATCAGGGTCCCCATAGAGAACCTGCTTCCCCCTGTGCCTAGCTCTCTGCCTCTCTCTGTGTGTCTCTCATCAATTACTGAATAAAGTAATGAAAAAAATAAGGTGACAAAGAAACAGAAAATTCAATCCCAATCCTAAGAAATTAACATAAAATACAAAATATATATTATAAATTAATATGGAGTGTCTTGAAAATCTTGAAATCTTTGTCAACATATACCATAAAACAGTAATTGTAAACTCAATGGTTATGGAGGCAAAGCAGGTGACACGAGTCAGTGAAGACCCTAGGCGGGGACACGAGCAAACTGGAGACACACGCCTCCTATAAAGGGACAGCCTCTGCACAGCATACCAAACAGCAGCATGGGCTCAAGGTACCAGAAGTGATCTGTAAGAAAAGCTCAAAATCCAGAGTTCTACATGCGTGCCATAATTTTAAGTGTTAGCTCAACTGACAGTGGAAACTAAATACATCCAGGGGCTACATTTAGTCTATAGCCTACTTGTGTTTTTCTATTTGCTGTGACTGTTTCCAATGGCCGTGCGTAAAACAAATACTTGGACATCAAACCTTTCCTAAAGCATCAGGATCATGTTTTACCAACAAATTAGGCCCCACCTTCTAAGGAAAATTGCTGTGAAGACTCATTAACACCTACTGTCAGAATTTTCCAATGCTTGTTTCAACTACAATCTATTTGTATTTACTTCCCTCACATTGCTAACCGAACAGACAGGAGTTCAGAGGAATGCTGAAGCAAAGTTATTAAAACAATTACCATCTATATTGTCACTAACTACATGCTGAATGTTTAACACAGTAGTGATTATGCACTATGCCAGGGCCCTATGAATTTGAAAGACATCCTAAGATAGTCTATCGTACAGCTTCAACTAAAAAAGAAGGTTCACGGATTTCTACTGCTGCAATTGGGAAAACCCTGCTTGTAATAATCAGAATGGTAGCAAAACACGTAAAATCTTTAAAGGGTCAGACTCTACTTATTAAAAGACTACTCATAAAGACTTCCCATCTGGGTGCCGGTGAATGACTGATAGTTGGAAGAAAAGGTAATTATTTTTCAAGCCAACGAGATGACCAATAATTTTCATCTGTAATTCTCAAAGAGATACAGACAGATGAAAGGCTAATGTTGGAGAGAGTGGAAGGAAGTAGCCAGTATCCAACTTCAGTTAAATCTCTTCCAGAGATTTAATATTTTTACATCTCTAAATTTGTATATGTATACCTACCCATTCAGTAGTTGTTAGCCAAGAGTTGTAACAGAATCTCAAAACCCTATTTCCAAATTTCTGCGTACACACGTTATTGGATTCACTCCATCGAAATCTTCACGGGACAGTTTAGGCTTGTAAATTCTTTTAAATTCCCTAGTTGACTGTGATTCACCAGCACAAGTCTAGCTGAGAACTAGTACAGTACACAACCATGCCAGTCTCCCCTTTCACCTATGTGGCCAATTCTCCCTATCACTTGAGGATTCAGCCAAAAACAGAAATGAGTCACTTATCAAACCTGCATTCAATTTCCATGGCTAGAGGTAGAACAAGGTCTAGTAAACTCAAAATGCAACTTGATTCCATTATTTACACACTCCTTACTTCCTTCCCATCAAGACATTCTAGATTTGCAAGCAGAGTTTAGACTCGTATCTAAGTGGCTATAGCTGCAAAATACTATACTGTGTTCTTTCCTCTGCTTGTCCACTTTTTGTTTTTTTTTTAAGATTTCTATTTATTTATTCATGAGAGTCTGAGAGAGAGAGAGAGACAGGCAGAGACATAGGCAGAGGGAGAAGCAGGCTCCTCCATTCAAGGAGTGCCATGTGGGACTCGATTCGGGAGACCATGGGATCATGCCCTGAGCCGAAGGCATATGCTCAATCACTGAGCCACACAGGCGTCCCTTTTCGTGCCCATTCAACCACCAGTTTACTGCCAATCTGATGTCCTTAGAGTCCTCCTAGAATTGATCTCTATATAAGTTTACAACACACTCACGGGTTCGTAAAGTAAGAATTATTATCCCTGAAAATTGAAGACTCCTTACCTAAACATAAACACTGAAGAAAAACAAACACAATCCAAAAACCTTGTCTTGATATTTCCCCTCACTTGCCAAATGTCTAAATCGCTCTGCATGTTCCTGACTGCTTTCTCCTTTTCCCCTCTTTTGTCCCTCTTAAGTCAAGGCTGATAAAAGATAAACTCCGACCGTGTTAATAAATCACTTTTTGATCAAATAGGAACTTCTCAACAGCAGCAAGATTTGATATTGTAAAATACACTTGTTTTCTGTTTTAAGTCAAAGCCTATTTCCAAGGCAAATTTTGCTTTCCTCTGTTGTTTGACACTAAATAAGAAACAAACTGGGTGAGAAAACATTTTTGAAAATAAAGTTTCAGAACACATTCTGTGTTCTCATAAATATTTGCCATAAATACATAAAAGAAACTTGCCTTCTCTAATGCTTCTTTAGAGGTATCATTATTTAGGGGCAACTGAGTGGCTCAGTCCGTTGAGCATCTGACTCTTGGTCTTAACTCAGGTGATGATCAGAGTTATAAGATCCAGCGCTGCGACAGACTCAGCGCAAAGTCTACTTCAGATTCTTACTCTCTTTCTTTTCCCTCTGCCCCCACAACATCCCCTGCTTGTACATGCTCGCTCACTTCCCCCCAAAAAATAAAATCTCACGGCTGAGTAATACTCCATTGCGGACATATACCACAGATTACTCAACAATTAGAAACAATAAATACCCACCATCTGCTTCAACATGGATGCAACTGGAGGGTATTATGCTGAGTGAAGTAAGGCAATCGGAGAAGGACAAACATTACATGGTCTCATTCATACGGGGAATAGAAAAGAGTGAAAGGGAATAAAGGGGAAAGCAGAGAAAACGAGTGGGAAATATCAGTGAGGGGGACAGAACATGAGAGACTCCTAACTCTGGGAACCAAACAAGGGATGGTGGAAAGGGAGGTGGGTGGGGGGTTGGGGTGACTGGGTGACGGGCACCAAGGGGGGGGCACTTGACGGGATGAGCACTGGGTGCTGTGCTCTTTGTTGGCAAACTGAACCCCAACTAAAAAAATTTTTAAAAAGAAAAAACTAAAAGATAAAATAAGTACATAAACCCCAGAGTGTGAGGTGAAAAAATAAATAAATAAAAAAGCTTAATTTAAAAAAGGAAGGCAGGAAGGAAGAAGTATTATGGTAAGCCTGGGGGGCTCAGTGGGTCAAGCATCTCTCTCTGGTTATGGTCACGATCCCACTCCTGACATCAAGCCCCGTGCATCAGGCTACCTGGCTCAGTGGGAAGGCCTCTTCTTCCCCTACCTCTGCTCTTTCCTCCCTACTCATGTTTGCTCTCTCTCATATAAATACAATCTTCAAAAATAAAAAGTGTTGTTATTTAAAGCAAAAGCTTAGACAGTTATTTCAAAATATTTTCATCCAGGAAATGCTTGAGCTTCCAAATATGAAAAATCGACCCTATCTATGACACACAACAGTGTTTCTGCAAGGGCAGTGACTGAATGTAATGCACGTCAAAGAAAGCACAGGGAGACTGGCAAGTGTGGTCATCACCAGCTCCCCATGCACACCTACCACCCCACTGAGGAACTACATAGGCTGAGCAGGAGCTACTCTCTGGAATGGGAGGCCTCACCGTGGTACATGGCTGGCAGAGTGGCTACCAGCACAAGCAGATACCACCTGTAGGATGTCATGACCTGATCCCCCTGCTCTCATCTTCTGAACCTTAGGGCCTAGAGTGCCCAAGGCCTATTACAACCTGCTGCTTTCTCCTCCCATTTACATTCACCCAAGCTACTCCTCTGGGTCACGGTCTCCTACTCATCCCCAGAAGCATCCATTTCCTAAGCCCCTGCACACCTTTCGGCCTCCATCATCACCACACTCCCCTCTAGGCCTTCAATCCTTTGTGGGCTCTGAGGGTACCATCTACTCCCAGGTACAAAGGGGAAGATTTTCTTTCTGGGGTGGAAAGGTTGCTAGCAGACAAAATGTTGCCTTTCTACAGGCATTACTTTTCTCTTTCCCTGCCCCTGCCTTAGTTTTCCAGTTGTTTCCAGGATGACAGGACCTGCTGTATAAAATTCAGTGCCGATGTCTTCATATATATGTGTACATATACAAAGAAAACATTTGCAGCTATTTTTATTTATTTACTTATTTATTTATTTATTTATAATGTAAAATACGTTGTAAAAAAAAAAAGTTGACCTGTACCTTGTTTCTGATCTCCATATTTACTTTCTTTAAAAGTAGTTTCTGTGCTATTGTGACATTGTCCCCTAATGCTGCATAATGGAGAGCAGTGTTGCCCTTGATGTCTTTTAGATCAGGATTAGCACCATGTTTCAGCAGAATATCTACACATGCCTCATCTTGGGATTGTACAGCCTGTGAGCATTACAACAAGAAACAGAATGTAAATTCTGGGAACTGAAAGGAAACATGCCACAAGTTTCACCAATGAGTTATGTTTAAATGCAACAAATGTTCATTCCAAGGACTTCAATCCAATCCATCTCAGGCAGATATACCTGTCACCACGCACCTTCAGTAGAGCGGTCGTGTTTTCAACATCACGGAGGTTTAGCTGGCATTTCCGATCTACCAGGAGCTTCACCATATCTTCATGGCCATTGGCACAGGCCAAGTGGAGACAACTCCTGTGAGTGTGAAAGGGCTTGTCAGGATTACAGTGTACCTTTTCAAAAATTGCTAATCAATTCATAGAATTGTAAATGTTAAATACTGCTTATTCTCATGACTCCAAAACAAAGAATTAGTTTACTTCAGACTTCTCTGTCCCACCTTCTCATTACTATCTCATCATCATTTAGTAATTTTTTATATTTACTTCCACTGTTTAAAATACTACGTCATATCTGTCTTCCGATTGGACCCAGACTAATATAGAGGCCAGGGAGTTGCACTCTTTGGATTTGTCTTCTAGAGGATCTACCATAGAGAGCACAGTTGAACTGCAGCTCAAAATGTAGACAGCTGCTACATTTTCATATCCACCGTAGCACTCACACCAAGGCCTTGTGTCTCTGCTAGGCTGTGTCTAGCCAATGACTTAGCACAGAAGGAATACTAAAACCAAGTCATTTCTGTCTCCCGTAGGACCCCTCTACAGGCAAGCTTCTGATGGGGACTCAAGATCAGAAAACCCCGAGGGCCTGTGCTCTGATTCTCCAACAGGGGCTTGCCCTGAGATCCACGGTACAACTTTTCCCCACCACTGACACCATGAATAGCATAGGGTCTACTGGATCCTGCGACCAAAGCAGTGAGGACTCCTAAGCACAGCCTGCACCTGCTGCACAATTCATCTGCTCTGAGACCACTGAAGTCTTGCATTCCTTAGTTTCACCAAGGTGTATGGATGAAACGAGTACTCAATGTAGGACAAGGTTTCCCAACCTTGTACCATGGACATGGTGGATTGTTGTGGAGGCCTCTCTTGGGTATGTTTACCAGCACTCCTGACATCGACCCACTAGATGCCAGCAACATCCTCAGTTGTGAGGATCGGAAATGTCTCCAGACGAATCTATTGTTAGCAGTGTCTATAGCTAATAATACTGCATTGTATACTTAAACTTTGCTAAGAGGGTAGAGCTTATGTTAAGTGTTCTTACCAATTAATTAATTAATTAATTAATGAGACCAGGAAGAGACTTTGGGAGGTGATGGGTAGGACTATGGCTTTAAGGCATTGATGATTTCACAGAGGTCTATACTTATCCACAAACTCACTGAATTCGATACATTAACTATGTACAGCTTTTGACATGTCAAAAAACAGGTCTCCAGACACTGCCAAATGCTCCCTGAGGAGCAGAATTCTTCTCCCACCACCCCACCCCCAACGCATTGAGAATTAGTGGCGTAAAATATGCTACCTCCAGAACCCAAAGAGGTCTCCCAGTTTCTGTCTTTGTGAAAAGGTATTCAAAATGTGGCAATTTTTCTTTCACTCCTGCGAGAATATCCTGGCATGCCCACTGGATGCCTCAAAACTTCACGGATATGTCAATTCATGCCGTCTTACCAAGGGCCCAAAGCGTTATAGCCTCTTACTGATCCTCATGTCAAATTAGCATGGTGTCAATATGATAGGCCAATGAGATATTCTGGGGATGTTCAAATGGTCTAGCTCCATGAGTTAATAAAACGCTGAGGCAAATTAAATGAATGAACACTTTGCCTATACTCTATGAATATGAACTATTTCTGATTCACTAGCGGACTAGAAAAGAATGCATTTGCCAAATCAGTGGTGACACATACCATGTACCTGACGTCTTATCAATCTGTTCTGGAAGCAATAAGAGGCGCACAATAACTATGACTGGAATTACTCTTTGTTTAAGTTGACAGTAACTACAGATATTTGCCACAATCTATCTTGTCTCTGAATGGGCCAGACTAGTGAATCAAGCAGAAATGTGATAGAGCTCACCAGCCTTTCATCCTTTAGCACTATCCCACTGCACCTCTGCTAGGGTTGTTTTTGGTATACCCTACCAAATGAAGGCTTGGAGACAGTTTCAGAGGTTTCTGCTTGGACTCTCTAAATTTTTTTTTCTCAGTTATATTTCCTTATTCAGGAGAGACACAGAAAGAAAGGCAGAGACATAGGCAGAGGGAGAAGCAGGCTCCCTGCTGGGAGCCCTATGTGGGGCTCAATTCCCGGACTCTGGCATCAAGCTCTGAGCTAAAAAAGAAAAAACTCACAATTTCAACAAGAAACACTTTTAGCTACTGTAAAATCATACAGAAAAAAAAAAACTATTGCAAATGACATCAATCTATATTACAAAGGATTCTGAATTATACTATACAATGTTCTTCACCTTGTCCTGTCAGAGTAATTGTTTTCTACCTAACCGATCACATGCTGACATTTCTCACTATACTTATAAATACTCTTCTTATTAATAAGTTAAACTTTCATCCTTGAGAAATTGTTACCACTCTCGACCAAATACTAAGATTCACCAAAAAAAAAAAAAAAAAAACCTTACCTGTTAGTGTAGTCAACTGCATTTATATTTGCTTCTTCTAATAAAAATGCCACCATTTTCTCTTTTTTTTCATTTACAGCAACTAGAAGCGGTGTGAGGCCATCCTGTAGGAGTGCAAACAAAATTTATAATTTACAAAATTACATATTTGGATAATGAATCGTAAAAATTCTGAACGATCCTGTAACTTAAACATGTAACATAGAAAGTAAATAAAATTAGCCCTTTCGTTCTCAGCCCTCCATGGTTTCACCAGCTGCTCCTTCTTTTTAAAATACTGCTTTCTCACGGAGCGTGGGTGGCTCAGTTGGTCAAGCATCTGCCTTCAGCTCATCAGCTCAGGTCATGATCCCAGGGTCTCAGGATGGAGTCCCACCTTGGGCTCCCTCTGCAGCAAAGAGTCAGCTTCTCCCTCTCCTTCTGCCCCTCCCCTCCACTCGTGCTCTCTCTCCTGCTTGCTCACTCTCTGTCTCTCTCAAAAACATAAAGTCTTTTTAAAAACTAAAATAAAAATAATAAAATAGACCTCCTCTTCCTCTTCAACAGATTACCTGCAGTCATTCCACAAACTCGCTTCAAACATTGCCTGGCTCCAAGAATCTTTGCTTCGCTCACAATATATATCATGGTATACCCTAGTTATTTTCTTCTGCACCATCTAAACCAAAAGATTCTAGAGGGGAGGGGTTATTTTTTATCTCTGTATCTCCACTCTCTAAAACACAGTAGTAAATATTTAAAGTATCGTTACTGATTTTAATGGATATCTCCGGAGTAGTGTTTCTTCAATTATATTCCAAAGAACACATGATTTGCAAGAGATACTGTGCCCCAAAAGAAAGATTCAATGATCATCTATGTTTGTGAAACATTACAAAACTGCACTATACATCTAGCACAAATGAACCCCATTTACATTTGCTTATCCCCATTTGACAATTCCTTCTTTTGTAGCAAACATTAATACTTGAGAAACAAGAGTTCCCAGGGATATAGTTTTAAGAACTTTCCAATAAAGGTAAGGGTTTTCTCCAGGTTGTACAAACTTGCTGGATTCTCATCTATCAATGGTATGGGGATCCCAGATGTCAACATAAAACACTCCAGCTCCAAATGAGTCACTAAGGAGATGGACTCTGAATGAAAAGAGCTAGGTTTCAGGGCAGCTGGGTTGTGCAGGCAGTTGAGGGACGCTTGGTTTTGTCTCAGGTGTGATCTCAGGGTCGTGGGATCCAGCCCCACATTGGATTCGGGGCTCCCCTGGCACTGAGCACCAAGTCTGTTTAAGACACTCTCTCTCCCTCTCCCTCTCCACCTCCCCCACCCCCACAAGCCTGTGCATGTGTGTGCTGTCTCTCTAAAATGCATAAAGAAACCTTTTAAAAATTAAAAAGAAAAGTAAATAAATAAAAATAAAAGAAAGAAGCTTCAAATGAATTTTGACCACTTAATACTAAATAATCTTTGGTTAAGGTGGGCCCACAATGAGATGAGCACTCGGTGTTATTCTTTATGTGGGCAAATTGAACTCCAATAAAAAATTGTGGGTTTTTTTGTTTAAAATAAAAAATAAGAACAATAAAATATTAAAAATAAATAACTAAATAAATAGTCCTTGGACTTTCTCCTATTATACCATGATAAAGTTTTTTCTTAACTGTTAGAAAGCTCAGTATGAGATTTTTCTCATTTTTACCCTTTTATTCAAATTCAGTTCCATACAACATACTATTAGTTTCAGAGGTAGAAGTCAGTGGTTCCTCAGTCTTATGTAACACCCAGGACTCATTCCATCATGTGCCCTCCTTAATGTCCATCACCCAGTTATCCCATCCTTCCACTCCACCCCTCCAGTGACCTTCAGTTTGGCTCCTATGATTAAGAGTCTCTTAGGCTTTGTCTCCCTCAGTCTCTCTGGTTTAAGTTTTTCTCTTCTTCCCCTTCTCCTCTGTCTTGTTTCTTAAGTTCCACATATGAATGAGATCATATGATAATTGTCTTTCTCTGACTGACTCAGGGTATTACGCTAAGTGAAATATGTCAATGAGAATTTATTCTCAACTATACTCATTCTGAGAACCTAATGCACATCTACTTCTAAAAAAACCTGTTTGTATGCTAGTTTCTATTATCATTGCTATTTTTGATTATTTATAATTTAGGCTAAGTGTAAATCAGAAATAAAAATGTCATGACTTACCAATAAAAATTCTAATACTAGATGAGCACTGGGTGTTTACATGTTGGGAAACTGAGATTAAGTAAAAACTATTAATCACAAATTCTAATACTGCTTTATACGGATTATTTTTAGTATAATAAAAGCTACTATATAAATTGCGTATTTAGGGAATAATACCAAGGAGAAAGAGAATACTGTCTGAAATATGCATAATCTATCCAAGGAGAACCAGGATTAACTTCACATGGCTTGCAGATATTCCAAAAGGTACATGATTACTGTACATATATAGAAAAAATGTTTGTGAAAAAAAACGACTTTCAATTCTTAACTTAGAAAATTCATCCCGAGGCCCTGGGTGACTCAGAGGGTGAACATCATGATCCCAGGGTCCTGGGATCGAGCCCATATCAGGGTCCCCATAGAGAGCCTGCTTCCCCCTGTGCCTAGCTCTCTGCCTCTCTCTGTGTGTCTCTCATCAATTACTGAATAAAGTAATGAAAAAAATAAGGAGACAAAGAAACAGAAAATTCAATCCCAATCCTAAGAAATTAACATAAAATACAAAATATATATTATAAATTAATATGGAGTGTCTTGAAAATCATGAAATCTTTGTCAACATATACCATAAAACAGTAATTGTAAACTCAATGGTTATGGAGGCAAAGCAGGTGACACGAGTCAGTGAAGACCTTAGGCGGGGACACGAGCAAACTGGAGACACACGCCTCCTATAAAGGGACAGCCTCTGCACAGCATACCAAACAGCAGCATGGGCTCAAGGTACCAGAAGTGATCTGTAAGAAAAGCTCAAAATCCAGAGTTGTACATGCGTGCCATAATTTTAAATGTTAGCTCAACTGACAGTGGAAACTAAATACATCCGGGGGCCACATTTAGTCTATAGCCTACTTGTGTTTTTCTATTTGCTGTGACTGTTTCCAATGGCCGTGCGTAAAACAAATACTTGGACATCAAACCTTTCCTAAAGCATCAGGATCATGTTTTACCAACAAATTAGGCCCCACCTTCTAAGGAAAATTGCTGTGAAGACTCATTAACACCTACTGTCAGAATTTTCCAATGCTTGTTTCAACTACAATCTATTTGTATTTACTTCCCTCACATTGCTAACCGAACAGACAGGAGTTCAGAGGAATGCTGAAGCAAAGTTATTAAAACAATTACCATCTGTATTGTCACTAACTACATGCTGAATGTTTAACACAGTAGTGATTATGCACTATGCCAGGGCCCTATGAATTTGAAAGACATCCTAAGATAGTCTATCGCACAGCTTCAACTAAAAAAGAAGGTTCACGGATTTCTACTGCTGCAATTGGGAAAACCCTGCTTGTAATAATCAGAATGGTAGCAAAACACGTAAAATCTTTAAAGGGTCAGACTCTACTTATTAAAAGACTACTCATAAAGACTTCCCATCTGGGTGCCGGTGAATGACTGATAGTTGGAAGAAAAGGTAATTATTTTTCAAGCCAACGAGATGACCAATAATTTTCATCTGTAATTCTCAAAGAGATACAGACAGATGAAAGGCTAATGTTGGAGAGAGTGGAAGGAAGTAGCCAGTATCCAACTTCAGTTAAATCTCTTCCAGAGATTTAATATTTTTACATCTCTAAATTTGTATATGTATACCTACCCATTCAGTAGTTGTTAGCCAAGAGTTGTAACAGAATCTCAAAACCCTATTTCCAAATTTCTGCGTACACACGTTATTGGATTCACTCTGTCGAAATCTTCACGAGACAGTTTAGGCTTGTAAATTCTTTTAAAGTTCCCTAGTTGACTGTGATTCACCAGCACAAGTCTAGCTGAGAACTAGTACAGTACACAACCATGCCAGTCTCCTCTTTCACCTATGTGGCCAATTCTCCCTATCGAGGATTCAGCCAAAAACAGAAATGAGTCACTTATCAAACCTGCATTCAATTTCCATGGCTAGAGGTAGAACAAGGACTAGTAAACTCAAAATGCAACTTGATTCCATTATTTACACACTCCTTACATCCTTCCCATCAAGACATTCTAGATTTGCAAGAAGAGTTTAGACTCGTATCTAAGTGGCTATAGCTGCAAAATACTATACTGTGTTCTTTCCTCTTCTTGTCCACTTTTTGTTTTTTTTTAAGATTTCTATTGATTTATTCATGAGAGATGAAAGAGAGAGAGAGAGAGAAAGATAGAGAGACAGGCAGAGACACAGGCAGAGGGAGAAGCAGGCTCCTCCATTCAAGGAGTGCCATGTGGGACTCGATTCGGAGACCACGGGATCATGCCCTGAGCCGAAGGCATATGCTCAATCACTGAGCCACACAGGCGTCCCTTTTTGTGCCCATTCAACCACCTGTTTACTGCCAATCTGATGTCCTTAGAGTCCTCCTAGAATTGATCTCTATATAAGTTTACAACACACTCACTGGTTTGTAAAGTAAGAATTATTATCCCTGAAAATTGAAGATTCCTTACCTAAACATAAACACTGAAGAAAAACAAACACAATCCCAAAACCTTGTCTTGATATTTCCCCTCACTTGCCAAATGTCTAAATCGCTCTGCATGTTCCTGACTGCTTTCTCCTTTTCCCCTCTTTTGTCCCTCTTAAGTCAAGGCTGATAAAAGACAAACTCTGACCGTGTTAATCAATCACTTTTTGATCAAATAGGAACTTCTCAACAGCAGCAAGATTTGATATTGTAAAATACACTTGTTTTCTGTTTTAAGACAAAGCCTATTTCCAAGGCAAATTTTGCTTTCCTCTGTTGTTTGACACTAAATAAGAAAACAAACTGGGTGAGAAAACATTTTTGAAAATAAAGTTTCAGAACACATTCTGTGTTCTCATAAATATTTGCCATAAATACATAAAAGAAACTTGCCTTCTCTAATGCTTCTTTAGAGGTATCATTATTTAGGGGTAACTGAGTGGCTCAGTCCGTTGAGCATCTGACTCTTGGTCTTAACTCAGGTGATGATCAGAGTTATAAGATCCAGCGCTGCGCCAGGCTCAGCGCAAATTCTACTTCAGATTCTTACTCTCTTTCTTTTCCCTCTGCCCCCACAACACCCCCTGCTTGTACATGCTCACTCCCCCGCAAAAAATAAAATCTCACGGCTGAGTAATATTCCATTGCGGACATATACCACAGATTACTCAACAATTAGAAACAAAAAATACCCACCATCTGCTTCAACATGGATGCAACTGGAGGGTATTATGCTGAGTGAAGTAAGGCAATCGGAGAAGGACAAACATTACATGGTCTCATTCATACGGGGAATAGAAAAGAGTGAAAGGGAATAAAGGGGAAAGCAGAGAAAACGAGTGGGAAATATCAGTGAGGAGGACAGAATATGAGAGACTCCTAACTCTGGGAACCAAACAAGGGATGGTGGAAAGGGAGGTGAGTGGGGGGTTGGGGTGACTGGGTGACGGGCACCAAGGGGGGGGCACTTGACGGGATGAGCACTGGGTGCTGTGCTCTTTCTTGGCAAACTGAACTCCAACTAAAAAAATTTAAAAAGAAAAAACTAAAAGATAAAATAAGTACATAAACCCCAGAGTGTGAGGTGAAAAAATAAATAAATAAAAAAGCTTAATTAAAAAAAGGAAGGCAGGAAGGAAGAAGTATTATGGTAAGCCTGGGGGGCTCAGTGGGTCAAGCATCTCTCTCTGGTTATGGTCATGATCCCACTCCTGACATCAAGCCCCGTGCATCAGGCTACCTGGCTCAGTGGGAAGGCCTCTTCTTCCCCTACCTCTGCCTTTCCTCCCTACTCATGTTTGCTCTCTCTCATATAAATACAATCTTCAAAAATAAAAAGTGTTGTTATTTAAAGCAAAAGCTTAGACAGTTATTTCAAAATATTTTCATCCAGGAAATGTTTGAGCTTCCAAATATGAAAAATCGACCCTATCTATGACACACAACAGTGTTTCTGCAAGGGCAGCGACTGAAGGTAATGCACATCAAAGAAAGCACAGGGAGACTGGCAAGTGTGGTCATCACCAGCTCCCCATGCACGCCTACCACCCCACTGAGGAACTACATAGGCTGAGCAGGAGCTACTCTCCGGAATGGGAGGCCTCACCGTGGTACATGGCTGGCAGAGTGGCTACCAGCACAAGCAGATACCACCTGTAGGATGTCATGGCCTGATCCCCCTGCTCTCATCTTCTGAACCTTAGGGCCTAGAGTGCCCAAGGCCTATTACAACCTGCTGCTTTCTCCTCCCATTTACATTCACCCAAGCTACTCCTCTGGGTCACGGTCTCCTACTCATCCCCAGAAGCATCCATTTCCTAAGCCCCTGCACAGCTTTCGGCCTCCATCAACACCACACTCCCCTCTAGGCCTTCAATCCTTTGTGGGCTCTGAGGGCACCATCTACTCCCAGGCACAAAGGGGAAGATTTTCTTTCTGGGGTGGAAGGGTAGCTAGCAGACAGAATGTTTCCTTACTATATGCATTACTTTTCTCTTTCCCTCCCTCTGCCTTGGTTTTGGAGTTGTTTCCATGATGACAGGACCTGCTGTATAAAATTCAGTGTCGATGTCTTCATATATATATGTGCTATAGTACAAATATATCTACATATACATGTTGAAAAACCTTTTGCAGCTACATTTATTTATTTATTTACTGATTGATTTACTGATTTATTTATTTATTTATTTATTTATTTATTTATTTATTTATTTATTTATAATGTGAAATACGTTGTAAAAAAAACTTGACCTGTACCTTGTTTTTGGCCTCTATATCTCCTTTATTCAAAAGCAGCTTGCATGCTATTGAGATATTTCCCTCATAGGCCGCATAATGGAGAGCGGTGTTGTCCTTGAAATCCTTAGTATTTACATCAGCACCTTTTCTGAGAAGAATATCTACACATGCCTCTTCTTGGCATTGTACAGCCTGTCAGCATTATAACGAGAAACAGAATGTAAATTCTGGAAACTGAAAGGAAACATGCCACAAGTTTCACCAATGAGTTATGTTTAATTGCAACAAATGTTCATTCCAAGGACTTCAATCCAATCCACCTCAGGCAGACATAGGTGTGACCACCCACCTTCACGAGAGCTGTCCTGTTTTCTCCATCACAGAGGTTTAGCTGGCATTGAGAAAGTACCAGGATCTTCACCATATCTACACTCCCAATGGCACACGCCAAGTGGAGAGCCGTCCTGTGAGCATGAAAGGACTTGTCAGGAAATTACAGTGTACCTTTCCAAAACATTCAAATTAATTCACAGAATTGTAAATGTTAAATACTGTATTATTCTCATGACTCCAAAACAAAGATTTAGTTTTCTTTGGAAGAAAGTACAATATTTATTAGTGATTCTTCACCACTCTATTAAAAGAGCAGCCTATCTGTTTAGGAAGAGCATGACCTCAGGAGGCAGCTCAACCTGGGTTTGATTCCCACTTTAACTCTGTCGCTTCACAGTGACCATTTAGCCTTATCGCAATTTCCTCATCCACAAAATGGGCATAAAAATAGTTGTCTCAGGTCGCCTGTCTGGCTCACTCTGAAGAGCATGTCACTCGATCTCGGGAGCCAGGGGTTCGAGACCCCTGTTGGTTATAGAGGTTACAAAACAATAGTAATAATAAATAAAATAAAAGGTACTTATCTCGCAAGACCTCTTGTCGTGATCCTTAAATGAGGATCCATGCAAAGTTTTAGAATACTAGTTCCTAGCACAAATATTATTATAGCTATTACTACAACTTACAAAGACCCACTACAATTAGGGAAAACAATCCAATTATGCCCACTTTGCAGCTACGTTTAAGGATGAGCAAGAATACTCTATTTCAATGATTCCAAGATGCTCATTTTGTCACTTTTTAATATCTCTGACATCGGAATCCAATTTCTAATTCAAAATGTCTTAAAACTATAACTGGCATGATTTCTAAAAATTTCTTCTTGGTACATAAATAGTGGGGCATCATACAATCTACGGTGTGTCTTAAGTGAAATAATAGTGACATATACAACAGGTCTGTTGCACTTCTAGTCCTATGCTTGGAATTACATTGTTCAAGAGCTAAAATAATTTTCAGTAGTTGAAAGCATTATGAGAAGAGAGGACTAAAAGAGCCAAAGAATTTTTTTAAAGCAACCCTTACTTTAAGTTTCAAGGGATTTTAAGTCAAAAGAAACTCAGGATTCAAATAAACGGGGAGAGTTCTTTTATTTTTGGGGGGGTGGTGGGAAGCTCATTTTACTAAGCATTTTAATTAATAGAAAATGTTTAGATTCATAGAAATCAAGTATTTTCAATTACCAATATTAGTATTTAGTATTATTGCAATGTCAAAAGGGCAGGTAAAGGTAATCTTTTACAATTTCTGATTCAGAAATGTTTTCCTTTGACAGGAAGTTCCAAGGAAAAGTTTCACGTGAGATTAAGTCCTAATACTTCCATTTAAAATTTCTCACCTAGGGGCACCCGGGTGGCTCAGTTGACTGAGTGTCCAACTTTTGGTTTTAGCTCGGGATGATCTCAGGGTCATGAAGACAGACGCCCACATTAGGCTCCATGCTCAGGGTGGATTTTGCTTGAGATCCACGCTTTCCTTCTATTCCTCCCCTCCCATGACCTTCTCTTTTTCTTTTTACAATAAATACATCTTTTATCATTTACAAAATAAAATAAAATCTCTCATCTTAGGAGTGCCTGGCTTGCTCAGTCTGTAGAGCATGTGTCCTTAAATGTCCAGCCCCATGATGGGTAGAGAGATTACTTAAAAATGAAAGCCTTAAAACCTAAATACATAAAATTTCTCATCTTGCTCATACTGGGCAACATGGAGTCTTCTTTTTTAAGATTTTATTTATTCATGAGAGACACAGACAGAAAGCACAGACATAGGGAGAAGCAGGTGCCTCACGGGGAGACCAATGTGGGACTCGATCCCAGAACTCTGGGATCACTCCCTGAGCCAAAGACAGATGCTCAACCACTGAGTCACCCAGGAGTCCCTGAAGTCTTTTTAAAATTGAAAAGATCCTGAGTAGACTATGTCTGCTACATAACTTGTGTTCAGGTTTGTCTGAGAAATAAATGGACTGAAAGGATACATAAATTTATTTGGAGAATATAAATAATAGTGAAAGGGAATAGAAGGGAAGGGGAAAAATGGGTAGGAAATATCAGAAAGGGAGACAGAACATGAAGACTCCTACCGCTGGGAAACAAACTAGGGGTGGTGGAAGGGGAGGAGGGTGGGGGTGAATGGGTGACGGGCACTGAGGGGGGCACTTGACGGGATGAGCACTGGGTGTTATTCTGTATGTTGGCAAATTGAACACCAATAAAAAATAAATTTATTATTAAAAAATTCATTTGGAGAGCTCTGTAGTTTTTAAAGATTTATCTATTTCTTGGAAAAAGAGAGAATGCAGGAGTGCGGTGAAGGGCAGAGGGGCAGAGAGATAGGGAGACAATCTCAAGCAGCCTCCCCATTGAACATGGAGCCCAACAGGGTGCTCAACCCCACAATCCTAACATCATGACCAGAGCCAAAATCAAGAGTCTGATGCTCAACAAACAGCCACCAAGGCACCAAGAAAGTTCAATATTTTTAAAGAAAACTTTTGTGAAGTAAACTAATATTTTTGAAATAGCAATAAAATGTGTATTTGCTATTTTTTAATTTTTTTTCAGAAGAGGGATACAACAAAAATTCTATAAGGTTTTGCAATACCATTTGTATTTTTTATTTTTTATTTTTATAAGGATTTAACCAAAATAAAATCATTAACCGTTCACTTATTAGATGTTATAAAGCTGCACATAATAAAAACATATGTATAGGTCATCCCCCGTGGCGCAGCGGTTGAGCACCGCCTGCAGCCTGGGGTGTGATCCTGGAGACCCAGGATCGAGTCCCACGTCGGGTTCCCTGTAATGGAGCCTGCTTCTCCCTCTGCCTGTGTCTCTGCCTCTCTCTCTGTGTGTGTCTCTCGTGAATAAATAAATAAAATCCTTAAAAAAATAAATAAAAATAAATAAAACCGTATGTATATATTTAATGTATGCATAATACAACCTACAATACAGATAAAAATATTCCCCTTAGTTCTGAAGAGGCTAACGGTTGTTAGAAAATACCAATCCTCTCCCATCAATTTTTTTTGAATAGGAAGAGGGGCGCTTAGGTGACTCAATCAGTTAGGCATCTGCCTTTGGCTCAAGTGTAGGGGTCCTGGGATCGAGCCCTACATCATCAGGCTCCCTGCTCCATGGGTTTCTGCTTGTTGTCCCCCTGCCCCTCCCTGCTGCTTGTTTGCCTGGTCTCTCTCTCAAATGAATCGATAAAATCTCTTTAAAGTAAATAAGTAGAAACTATTTTTTGTCTACACAAGATTCATATTCTTGTTCTCCTGGATTAGTTCATTGATAATAAACCTTTCTTAGAATTTTTATGTATCTTTCCTATAGAAATCACAGATTTTAAGAAAATGAAAAATCCACTTAGAATCCAAATGTTTGAAGATAACTAATTTTATATTTGCACATCTTTTTGGCTAACTCAAAACCATTGTCTGCTTATATGTTTGTATCATCAAAACAATTTTTCACTCATTTAATGATCCAAAGTACAGCTTTGCATGTTAATGTGTATCAATTATCTCTGCCACATTCAGTGGTCACATAGTAGTCCAGCCTCTGGATACACTGCCATTTACGAATACAGGCCATTAAGTGACTCCTTAATACACTGCTATTGTAAATAGTGCTGAGAATAGCATATTGTATATTATTTATTTCTAATTATTTCCTAAAGATATTTTACATCAATAAGCTTCATGGCTCAAGGAAATACTTATTTTTCAATGTGGTACATAACCACCAAACTATCTGAAAAGTCCAAAACAACTTAAATTTTAAGTAGTTTAAGTAACATCATTCCTTATCTTCACAAAGCTTGAGATGGAAAATGGGATTTTATGCCTCTTTTTAAAATATTTTATTTATTTGAAATTAAGAACACCAGCAGAGGGGAGGGGGAAAGAGAAAAGCAGACTCTCCACTGAGCAGGGAGCCTCACCAGGGGCTAAGCTCCAGGACCCAGAGATCATGACCCTGAGAGGAGGTCAGAAGAGGCCAACTGACTCAGCCATCCAGGGGCCCCTATCTCATTCCTGTAATAACTTCCCTGTAAAACGAAGATGTTCTTTTTCTCCAAAACATATGTTGTAAATATTTTGCAAGTACATTCTCTTTTATTTTGCTAATATTACTTTCTGATTCAGAGGCGTTTTTTTTTGTGTCTGTGGCTGAATCAAACTCCAGAATTTTTGCTTTTAATGTCATGAGCCCCTCTACTGCTCGCCCCGACTCCTCCCGCCCGCCTCAAAAGCCCTGTTACCTGTTCTTCCTGTCCCTTTTATTTAAGTCATGTAAACCAAAAACCAGCAACTGCTGTATCTCCTGCATTTTTTCTGTATCGCCCTCAATCACAGCTCTGTGGATTCCCCGGAGATCTTGATATCTGATGTGGTATCCGGGACCGGGGCTGTGGAAGCTGTCAACAGTCATAGTCATAGGCGGCGACCTGACCCTCAGAGGCCTGAGGTTGAAGCCGAAGCGCAGCAGGCCCCACCCATTCCGCGCTGTAGATCTCTTTTTCATAATGAAGCCGACAGGCTTCAGTGACACAGGTTTCACCGCCTCTAGTGCGATACACTCCCGCGCCAGCAATAAGGCAAGTGGGCCTCGCCTCAATGTCTCAGGGACTAAGCCCAACGACTTAGAATCTTCCTACGCAGAACCAGTGTAACCTAGCAACGCTGCTAAATGCGAATGCGCCTGCGCACCTCAGAAGCTGGCATCCCTGCGCATGCGCACAGAGGGCAGTGGCCAAGGGTGCCCAAAGCATATATGCGAGGAGGCCCAAGCCTCTCAAATCTCTGAGATCCCCTGTGAGCTGGCTGGCTTCCCTTTAGAAGTTGGTGGGATGACTGAGAATTTGGGGACATTTGCAAAATCCTCTGGGGTGTGGAAATGTAGTCTTCTGGGCCTGTGAGTGGCTCAGTGGTTGAGCATCTGCCTTTGGCTTCGGTCATGATCCGGGGTTCCTGGGATCAAGTCTTGCATCGCACACCCCACAGGGAGCCTGCTTCTCCCTCTGCCTATGTCTTGCCTCTCTCTCTCTCTCTCTCTCTCTCTCTCTGTGACTATCATAAATAATAAAAATTTTTAAAATTTAAAATAAAAAAAATAACATCACTCATTGAGCCCTGCACCACGCAGGGGGCTGATCAGCTCCCCCAAGTGCCCACACCTGAAAGTCAGCACAAAGGCCCCTCCACCAGAAGAATTGATATCAATCAATTAATAACCAAATTAATAACCAAATTTAAGACATACTTAGATAATAATACACTTATACTTGGTGACTTCAATCTAGCGCTTTCTACATTTGATAGGTCTTCTAAACACAACACCTCCAAAGAAACGAGAGCTTTAAATGATACACTGGACCAGATGGATTTCACAGATATCTACAGAACTTTACATCCAAACTCAACTGAAAACACATTCTTCTCAAGTGCACATGGAACTTTCTCCAGAATAGACCACATACTGGGTCACAAAACAGGTCTGAACCGATACCAAAAGATTGGGATCGTCCCCTGCGTATTCTCAGACCATAATGCCTTAAAATTAGAACTAAATCACAACAAGAAATTTGGAAGGACGTCAAACACGTGCAGGTTAAGAACCCTCTTGCTAAAAGATGAAAGGGGAAACCAGGAAATTAAGGAAGAATTAAAAAGATTCATGGAAACTAATGAGAATGAACATACAACAGTTCAAAATCTTTGGGATGCAGCAAAACCAGTCCTGAGGGGGAAATACATCGCAATACAAGCAGCCATTCAAAAACTGGAAAGAACTCAAATACAAAAGCTAACCTTACACCTAAAGGAGCTAGAGAAACTCAAATAAACCCAAGGAATTTACTGCTCAGCAGACTTGTCTTGCAAAAAGTATTAAAAGCAGCGTGCTGAGTTCTTAAGGAATATGACAAAGTGAAATCAATTAAAGCAATGTTATAAAGGATGGGGAAAAAAGGAATTGAATATATTCTCCTATAAGGCAACTGCACTACCTGTGAAAAGGTGTAATGTTATTTCAGAGTGGACCTGGATTAGTTATAAATGAATATAACAAACTGTAGGGCAAGCACAAAAAATTCTTTTAAAGAAGTATATGGACAGGGTTGTCTGGGGGCTCGGTTGGTTCAAGTGTCTACCTTCAGCTCACGTCATGACCCCAAAGTCCTGCAATAGAGCCCTGCATTGGGCTCAGTGGGGAGTCTGATTATCCTTCTCTCCTGCTCCTCCCCCTGCTCCTTCTCTCTCTCTCTCTCTCTCTCTCTCAAAACTAAAATCTTTAAAAAGAAAACAGTATATGAATATGCTAAGAAAGAATGGAATCCCATAAAATGTTAAACTAAAAGCAGAGACGGAAGAGAAAGAGAGGGTGATAAAAATATAAAAAAGAACAACTGTAATGAGTGGAAATCAGTTGCCAACATGGTGAATATTAACCCAACTACAGCAACAATTACCTAAAATGTGGATGGTCTAAATATGCCAATTAAAACAAGAGACTGGAGGTGCCTGGATGGCTCAGTGATTGAATACATCCTGCCAGCCCTTTCTGGCCTACCAGGTCTCTGTGGAGAGGTCTGCTGTTAACCTAATACTTCTCCCCATAAAGGTTAGGGATTTCTTACCTCTCTGTTTTAAGGATCTTCTCTTTATCTTTGGAATTTGGAAGTTTCACTCTTAAATGCCGAGGTGTTGAACGGTTTTTATTGATTTTAGCGGGGGATCTCTCTATCTCCTGGATCTGAATGCCTGTTTCCCTCCCCAAGTTAGGGAAGTTCTCAGGTATGATTTGTTCAAATACGCTTTCTGGTCCTCTGTCCTTTTTGGCACCCTCTGGAACCCCCATTAAATGTAGATTTTTTCTTCTCAGGCTGTCATTTATTTCCCTTAACCTTGCCTCATGGTCTTTTGTTTTTCTCTTTTTTTCCTCAGCTTCCTACCTTGACATCAACTTGTCTTCTATGTCACTCACTTGTTCTTCTACCTCATTAAACCTTGTCGTTAGGACCTCCAGTTTGGATTGCATCTCATTTAATTGATTTTTAATTTCTGCCTGCTTAGATCTAAATTCTACAGTCATGAAGTCTCTTGATTCCTTTATGCTTTTTTCCAGAGCTTTTATATATATATATATATATATATTTTTTTTAATTCATGATGGAGAGAGGCAGAGACACAGAAGGAGGGAGAAGCAGGCTCCACGCTGGGAGCCCGACATGGGACTCGATCCCGAGACTCCAGGATTGCGCCCTGGGCCAAAGGCAGTCGCCAAACCGCTGAGCCACCCAGGGATCCCCCACCAGTAGCTTTCTAATTGTGCTTCTGATTGGGCTTTCTGACATCAAATTGTAATCCAAATTCTGTAACTCTGTGGGAGAGAGTACTGTTTCTGATTCTTCCTTTTGTGGTGAATAATTTCTTCTACTCATTTTGCTTAGTGCAGAGTGGCTAAAAACAAGTTGTACTGGAAAAAGGAATGAAAAAAAGAGAGTGAGAGAAAGGGGAAAACAAAGAAAGAACAAAAAAAAAACAAAAAAAAAATTAAAGCAAACAAAAAAAAACAAAAAACCCGAAAAACAAAAAACAAAAAACAAAAAAAGGGAGGGGTATCCTCTGATTCTATATACTGTAAGTCCCTCGACTTCCCCCCTGGAGTTTTCCAGCGCTGCTGGGTCAAGAACTTGCTCTTCTCTGTCCTTCCAGCTGGCTTTCTGGGGGAGGGGCCTGCTGTGGATTCTCAGGTGTGTGCACCTGGAGGGGCTGCCTGCCCGCTGCCAGGTGCACGGCTCAGTGTGAGCTGTTTATCCTGTGAGGCCCCTGCTCCCTGGTGGCCCCACTTCATCCCAGGCACAAGGTGGCACAGGAGGAACAAGCCTGGCGGCGGCCAGCTCTCCAGCCCTGGAGGGCGCTCCCCGCAGGGCCTCCCGCCGTCTCCCAGTCCGGGGCCGGGGCCGGGGTCCCCGCCCTGCACAGCTCGAGGCCGCGGGGCCGCCGCCCTGAGTCCTCCCGGCCTCCGCCTGTCCCGGGGGGAGCGCCGGATCTTGGGCTGTGTCCCCGGCGCACCGGCCCCGGGCCTGTGCTGCTGGAATCGCTCCCGGGGCCGCGCAGCCTCCTCCGCGCGGAGCCACCGCCGGGGCTGCTCCCGGGGCCCCGCGTGCGCGCTGCATCCCTTTAGGGAGCTGGCGGCGGTGTGTGGCGCCCTCGCCCCCGGGGCGCACCTCCTCTGTTAGTGCCCCTGGGAGCCTGAGGCATCCCCGCCCTCCTGGGATCCTGCCGAGCTCCCCGAGAGCGCCTTTCCTTCCGGGAAGATTGGGGAAGCTCCCGCTTCTCCTCTCCGGGGCAGGGCCTTCCTGTCCTGGGGGCGCTCGCCACAAGGCCTTTGCCCGGCTCCTCGCGGGGCCCCTCCCCCTGGAAGCTTTTCTATTTATTCATTTTTCCGTCTTCCTGCCTTGATAGAAGCGCGAACTCTTCTCACTGTAGCATTCCAGCTGTTCTCCCTTTAAATCTCAGGCTAGGGATCCCTGGGTGGCGCAGCGGTTTGGCGCCTGCCTTTGGCCCAGGGCGCGATCCGGGAGACCCGGGATCGAATCCCACGTCGGGCTCCCGGTGCATGGAGCCTGCTTCTCCCTCTGCCTGTGTCTCTGCCTCTCTCTCTCTCACTGTGTGCCTATCATAAATAAATAAAATAAAATAAATCTCAGGCTAAATTCATAGGTTTTCAGGATGATTTGAAAGTTATCTAGGTAAGTTGGTGGGGCCAGGTGACTTGGGGACCCTATTCTTCCACTATCTAGCCCTGCCCCTCCTACTCCGAGGTACTTGAAGATTTACACTGTCCATCACATAGGCCAAACAGGTTCCACAAACCAACAAACAGGAAAACAGAATCCCATTGTTTTTGTGCTCAAAAATATAAAATGCTCTATCCTGAGTTATGAAACAGGTAAAATCTACGTTGTCATTGACACAACTAGTAAGAGAGTATTTTTTTTAATTTTTATTTATTTATGATAGTCAGAGAGAGAGAGAGAGAGAGACAGAGACACAGGCAGAGGGAGAAGCAGGCTCCACACAGGGTGCCCAAAGCGGGACTCGATCCTTGGACTGGAATCACACCCTGAGCCAAAGGCAGACGCTCAACTGCTGAGCCACCCAGACATTCCCACAACTGAAGACTTTTTAAATAAGTCTTAAGATTCTTGTGATTCAACCAATATTTTAGATAAACTATTAGAGTGTTTTCAAACTTTCATAAAAGCATGGCCATTTAAGGATGTAACCAACTTCAAACAGAGATTACCCCAAAGCAGAGTCTCATACTCTTCATTTCGTTGTAGTGAAGGAAAAATTATTATTTATTATTTATTATTATTATTATTATTATTATTAATTATTATTGCCTAAGATTTCCCTGATATTTCTTTGGAGACCTCTGCTAGGAGCTATTTCAACAAACAGCATTTTCCCTTTGGCTACAGCTGCGATAGCCTGGGTGAAAGCAATTCGCTCTCAAGCAGTCCGGGACTTATATTTGCCAGTAGCAAAATGTCAGTCGGGAGTTGTTTATCTTGTGACTGTTGCAATCAGTTCTATTTCTGACTCCTTCATCACCAAAGCCCAATACACTCTTCAACATCTTTGAGTATTAGATCCATCATAGAACTGCGATAAGTAGCTGGAACTGATAAGATATGCAGAAATATGTTCCTTTTCTCAAACTGCTGAGCCAGCTTTTCACAACATTTGCCCACAGGTTTTGCTTCTCCTGACGACACAGGAGCTAGAATTGTTAAAGGCTACAATGCACACCTTTATGGAAAGACAGACGAGCACCTCTGAGATATCCTCTGTAGGAATGTTTCCAACCACCACCATTTTCCCTCCAATCACCTCTGCTTGTAACCTGCTCTGACAGAGGATCAGCTTCACAGCATCTTCAAGGGAAATGACTCCTGTGGCGTGGATAGCAGCAACATCTCCTACTGAGGAACCCAATATGGCATCAGGCGCAATGCCCCAGGATTTCAGGAGAGTTGTCAAAGCTACTTGGAGCATACAAAGGAGGATGGGTTATTTCAGGATTTGAAGAATTCTCATGGCTATTCTCTATTAATTCAAGGAGAGTTATGGGCTGATACAGGAGAAACAACTTGACAATTTCTGAGGATTTTTCCCTGAGCACTGGCTCACAGTTGGGCAGGACCTTATCCATCCATTGGTAATAGCGTCCATTTCCACAGAACACGAATATCAGCTGAGGGGGACCCCAAGTTTGAACTGTTCCCTCCTTGGCTGCGGATTGTAGTTGTTGCCTGAGATGCTCTGAGGATGTGATTACAAATGTTTTCCTATACAGGGAGCTTGTATGGCTCCTTCTGCAAGATGCTATGAAGGCCAGATTCTGCAGTGATACTTAAACACTTTGGCCCAGAAAATGAGTCATGTCTTTCATTGGGAGCTGGAGGGATTTCCTGAACCTGCAGGCTATAAAAATATTTCATATTCCTCCCATGTTTCTGGGATAGCTGCTTCAACTGTCTAATGACAACATGAACGTTGGTTCACCCAAATTGGTTCCACCCAAATTCAAAACTGCTTACCCTAGCTTCTCTGCCAAATTCTTGGGATTCTTCCCAAGACTCTAGTCTTGCTGGAATGGACAGATTCAACCTCCTAGTGTTTATGCTATTTACACTGTCTAAATAGCACAAAGATGGAAGGATATTCACTTGGTACATCATCAGAAGAAACTTAATGAGGCCATTGTCCACTGGAGATTCAGTGAGGGCCACTGCTGCCTTTCACTGACCAAACTTCAGAGCAGGAGTCCCCTGTTGCTTGTTTCTTCCAATGGTGTTTGCCAAGATCTCCACTTCAGTGGCATCCCCAGCAGACATTCTCAGGCTGTGAGCCTTGATGTACTACACTCTTAATGGGTCAACATGACTCAAAGAGATGCTCTGTAGAAGCCTCTCCTGCTGCCTCTGAGATGGTCTAGTGATGAGAGTAGGTGATCTTGATTCACAGCAATGGCATTAATGACTCCCAGACTGTGGTATGGCCTTTCTAGTCCTTGATAAAAGAATTAATAAAAATATTTCAGCTTTTATTTTAAAAATTAATTGTAAAGATAACAGTGATTGATGATAAATAATGTAAGTTTTTAATGACTATCAATATAAGTAACTGTGCTAACTCAGGATCACTAAAAC